>NC_053028.1:331224454-331552146 GCF_003073215.2 Triticum urartu | reverse complement strand
ATGCAAATTCTTCAAGAGCGCAATCAAGGCAACCAAGGGAATCAAGGTAACAATCAGAATCACTTTGCTACACTCAACTAGTTCCTTGCTAACGGGCCAAAGACTTTCAGCAATTGTGTTGAGGCAACCGATGCTGACGATTGGCTTGTGGATCTGTGCAAGCATTTCGAGTGCAGTAACGTCAGGCCTGAGGACTTTGTTAAGTTCGCTTCCTTCCAACTCAAAGATCAAGCTGCAGAATGGTTCCAGCAGTACAAGGATTCCAGAGGTGGACGTGTTATCACTTGGGATGATTTCCGTCGAGATTTCCGAGCTCATCATATTCCTCAGAGTGTGGTTGAAAGCAAGAGTGAGGAATTCCGCAACCTGAAGCAAGGCTCTTTGTCTGTCTATGACTACAACAAGTTGTTTCAGAAGCTCGCCCGCTTTGCCAAGCAGGACGTCCCTGACGAGAAGAGCATGATATATCAGTTCAGGGGTGGTCTCAGAGAAGAAATTCAGCTCGCTCTTGTTCTCTTTGAGCCCTTGAGATACGATGAGTTCTACAACATGGCATTGAAGCAAGAGGCTGCTCAGTTGAGGTGTGATGCTTCCAAGAAGCGAGTCAGAGATGTTACTCCTTCTTCCTCTACTCAAGTGGCCAAGAAGCAGAAGTATTGGCTTCCTCCTCCTCCGTTCCGTCAGCCGTATTAGCAGAAGAGCAAAGGTGGCAGTGGTTCTTCCCACCCATCCAACCCTGGCTTTCAGAACAAGACTTCGTCTCAAGCTCCAAGATCGAGTGCTCCGTATCACCGTCCACTTTCAGAGGTCACGTGCAACAAGTGCCAACAGAAGGGTCACTATGCCAACAAGTGTTTCAACCAGAGGCGTCTTCCTCCTCCACCTCCTGTCAGATCGGCAAGTACAGTTGTGGTCAAGCATAACACCAAGTCCGCCAAGGTCAACTTGCTGAATGCAGCTCAGGAAGAGGACTCACCAGATGTGATCATGGGTAACCTTCCTGTTAATGACATTCCCGCAAGAGTTCTTTTTGACACTGGTGCATCTTTATCTTTTTTATCGAAGCCTTTTGCATCTATGCATGATGTGCATACTATTGATTTGCCTAAGCCGATAGCGGTTTCTTCTCCGGGTTTGTTCATGAACACTAAAATGATGGCTCCGGATGTTACTATCACGTTGGGCGATTACAAGTTTCTTTCTTCTCCAATGGTTCTTGGTAACTCGGATATTGATCTTATTCTCGGAATGGATTGGCTTTCTAAGCACAAGGCGCATCTTGATTGTGCTGCCAGGCAGATTCAATTGACTCATTCGTCTGAGGATGTAATTGTCTTTGCCGCTCGTGATGATACTATCCGTCTGTTTTCTCTCAGTGAGAAGGGTGAACTGGATGCTATCTCGCAGATTCCAGTCGTTTGCGAATATCGAGACGTCTTTCCAGAAGAGCTTCCAGGAATGCCTCCGCACCGGCCAGTTGAATTCGTTATTGATCTTGAGCCTGGCACAGAACCTGTGTGCAAACGTCCTTACAAGCTCGGACCTGAAGAGTTGAAGGAGCTGAAGAAGCAACTCGATATTCAAGAGAAAATGGGTCTCATCCGGCCTAGTTCTTCTCCATGGGGTTGTGGCGTTCTTTTTGTGAAGAAGAAGGATGGAATGGACCGACTTTGTGTTGATTACCGTCCATTGAACAAGAAGACCATCAAGAACAAATACCCACTTCCCAACATCAACGAGCTGTTCGAACAACTTAAAGGTGCCCAAGTATTCTCCAAGCTTGATCTCCGTATGGGTTATCATCAGATTCGTATCCGTGAACAAGATATTCCTAAGACGGCTTTCAGGACAAGCTATGGTTCGTATGAATACACTGTCATGTATTTTGGTCTCGTCAACGCTCCTCCGACATTCTCTCGCATGATGAACTTCATCTTCAACGCCTACACCAATGACTTCATTTTGGTCTATCTCGACGACATTCTGGTTTTCTCGAAGAACAAGGAAGATCATGCCAAGCACTTGCATTTGGTACTCGATAAGCTCAGGGAACATCAGTTCTACGCCAAGTTCTCCAAGTGTGAATTTTGGCTCGATGAGGTTCTTTATCTTGGTCATGTCATCTCTGCCAAGGGCATTGCCGTGAATCCTGAGAAGGTGTCTGCAATTGTGAATTGGAAACCTCCTCAGAACGTGAAGCAACTCCGTAGTTTCCTCGGTCTCGCAAGCTATTGTCGAAGATTCGTTGAAAACTTTTCTAAGATCGCGAAGCCTCTCTCTAATCTTCTCCAGAAGCACGTCAAGTACGTTTGGTCTCCGGAGTGTGACATTGCTTTCAACACTTTGAAAGAGAAATTGATCACTGCTCCAGTTCTGACTCCGCCTGATGAATCCAAGCCGTATGAGGTCTTTTGTGATGCCTCTCTCCAAGGTCTTGGCGCAGTATTGATGCAAGAGAAGAAAGTTGTTGCTTATACCTCTCGCCAGTTGAAGCCTAATGAGAAGAACTACCCCACTCACGATCTCGAGTTGGCGGCAGTTGTGCATGCTCTTTTGACTTGGAGACATCTCTTACTGGGAAGAAAAGTGGACATTTTCACTGATCACAAGAGTCTCAAGTACATCTTCACTCAGCCTAATCTCAACCTCAGGCAAACTCGATGGGTCGAAATGATTCAAGAGTATAATCTGAGTATTGAGTATACTCCAGGCAAGGCCAATGTGATTGCTGACGCATTGAGCAGGAAAGCTTACTGCAATAGTCTGATACTTAAGCCTTATCAACCCGAGCTTTGTGAAGCTTTCCGCAAACTTAATCTGCAAGTTGTTCCTCAAGGTTTCCTCGCCAACCTTCAAGTCTCTCCTACCTTGGAAGACCAGATTCGCCAAGCCCAGCTTCTTGATGCTATGGTGAAAAAGGTGAAGATTGGGATTGCCAAGAATCAACCCAAGTACAAGTGCTACCGCCTTGATGACAAGGATACTCTCTTCTTTGAGGATCGTATTTGTGATGGCCTGGCTTATTAGGGATGATAGACTACTCATATCAATAAGGAATTCCTTCTTTTCCGGGAGCCCATTCGGACAGAACTCCAAAGTTAAGCGTGCTCAGCTTGGAGTAGTGTCAGGATGGGTGACTGACCGGGAAGTTGCTCCCGGGTGCGCATGAGTGAGGACAAAGTGCGCAGAAAAGACTAGTATTGATCTGTGGGGCCAGTCTAGATCCCGCCAGGAGTAACGACCACCGGCGGGTGTGTCCGGGGCATTACAAGTTGGTATCAGAGCCGACCCTCATGGTTACACGGATGGTTGCGGACAGGTGCGCGGTCATGTTGTTCATGACGTTTGTGACCCGTCGTGGCACATGGCATGTCACATGTACCAGACTGGATGCACAGACGGTTGTGCCAAGAGGGAACGTTCCTGTGGCCCGACGAGGACGTCAGTTCCTCTGAGTGGGGGTGTATGTGATGGCCTGGGTTAATAGGGATGATAGACTACTCATATCAATAAGGAATTCCTTCTTTTCCGGGAGCCCATTCGGACAGAACTCCAAAGTTAAGCGTGCTCAGCTTGGAGTAATGTCAGGATGGGTGACCAAACGGGAAGTTGCTCCCAGGTGCGCATGAGTGAGGACAAAGTGCGCAGAAAAGACTAGTATTGATCTGTGGGGCCAGTCTAGATCCCGCCAGGAGTAACGACCACCGGCGGGTGTGTCCGGGGCATTACAGTATTGTTGTACCCAAAGGTGACCTCCGTAAAGTGATCATGAACGAGGCTCACAATTCTCTCCTCTCCATCCACCCTGGGAGCACGAAGATGTATCAGGACCTTAAGCAGGCTTATTGGTGGACTCGAATGAAGCGCGAGATTGCTCAATTTGTGAATGAATGTGATGTCTACAGAAGAGTGAAGGCAGAACACCAAAGGCGAGCTGGTCTCCTCCAACCTCTTGCCATTACAGAATGGAAGTTTGACCACATTGAAATGGACTTCGTGACTGGGTTTCCAAAGTCCAAGTGTGGCAATGATGCTATATTCGTTGTCATCGACAAACTCACTAAAGTGGCTCACTTTCTACCTATCAAAGAGTCGATCACTGCAGCTCAATTGGCGGAACTCTATACCTCTCGAATTGTCTCTCTGCACGGTATTCCACAAGTGATCTCTTCAGACCGTGGCAGCATTTTTACATCCAAGTTTTGGGATTCTTTTCAGAAGGCCATGGGCACGAACATCCGCTTCAGCACAGCTTTCCATCCTCAAACTAGCGGTCAAGTCGAGCGTGTCAACCAGATTCTTGAAGATATGCTCAGGGCTTGTGTGATCTCCTTCGGCATGAAGTGGGAGGATTGTCTTCCTTTTGCTGAATTCTCCTACAACAACATTTTTCAAGCAAGTTCGGGCAAGGCCCCATTTGAAATTTTGTATGGCAGGAAGTGCCGTACCCCTCTCAACTGGTCTGAAACCGGTGAACGTCAGCTCTTGGGAAATGACTTAATCACAGAGGCAGAGGAAATGTGCAAAGTCATTCGAGATAACCTCAAAGAAGCCAAATCCCGCCAGAAGAGCTACTATGATAGTAAGCACCGTGATTTGGCTTTAGAGATCGGAGATCGTGTTTACCTCCGCGTTTCTCCTATGAAAGGTACTCGTCGCTTCGGTATCAAAGGGAAGCTTGCCCCTAGATACGTGGGACCTTTCAAGATTGTCAGCAAGAGAGGCGACCTCGCCTATCAACTCGAGCTTCCTTCAAACTTTGCAAATGTTCATGATGTGTTCCATGTCTCTCAGCTCCGAAAGTGCTTCAAGACTCCTGACCGCACCGTCAACTTCGAGGACATTGAGCTCCAAGAAGATCTCTCTTATCGTGAGCACCCAGTTGCTATTCTTGAAGAGACTGAACGCAAGACTCGCAATAAGTCAATCAAATTCCTCAAAGTCAAGTGGTCACACCATTCCGACTGTGAAGCTACCTGGGAACGCGAGGATCACCTCCGTTCTGAGTACCCGGCGTTCTTTCAGTCCTAGATCTCGGGATGAGATCCTTTCGTAGTGGTGGAGTGTTGTAACACCCCGGATGTAACTTTCCCAATTTGTACTCCAACTCTTGCCGTTTCCGGCGTTAAGTTATTTTATTTTCTCGGGTTCGGGTCTTTGTCTCCGTGTGTTGTTATCGTTGTCATGCATCTCATATCATGTCATCATGTGCATTGCATTTGCATACGTGTTCATCTCATGCATTCGAGCATTTTCCCCGTTGTCCGTTTTTGCATTCCGGCGCTTCGTTCTCCTCCGGTGGTCATTTCTACCTTTCTTTCGTGTGTGGGGATTAAACATTTCCGGATTGGACCAAGACTTACCAAGCGGCCTTGGTTTACTACCGGTAGACCGCCTGTCAAGTTTCGTATCATTTGGACTTCGTTTGATACTCCAACGGTTAACCGAGGGACCGAAAGGCCTCGTGTGTGTTGCAGCCCAACACCCCTTCAATTTGGCCCAAAACCCACCTAAGCCTTCTCCATCATCTAGATCGTTCGATCACGATCGCGTGGCCGAAAACCGCACCTCATTTGGACTCTCCTAGCTCCCTCTATGCCTATAAATAGATCCCTCCACGAAATCCCGGGTCTCCTTCCCCCTAACCCTAGATATTTTTCCCTCCGCGCCGCCGGACACGTCCGGGCGACGCCGAACAAATCCCGCCACCGCTCCCAGCCTCTCCCGTCGCGCCACGTGTCCCTATACCGCTGCCCGCCGCCGCGCGGCCCGGGGAGCCCGGAGTCGGCCCCCGCGGCCCATCTCCCCCGCGCCGCCGCCCGAAGCCGCCTGCCTCCTCGCCCCGTTCGCCGGCCCCACCGCCTCCGCCGCTCGCCGCCGCCGCCCGGCGCCGCTCCGCCGCCATCGTGCGCCGCCACCTCGCCTCGTCGCCGGCCACTGCGGCTCCGCCGCCCCGGCCTCTTCCTCCCGCTCCGGCCGCCGCTCCGGCCAACGACTCCGGCGAGGGATCCAGTCGACCTCGGATTGCGTGCCACCAAAACCTTAGATCTGGTGGTTCTTTTTTTCTAAGTCCCCGGAATTTTCTAGACCATATGCTCCTGTTCATAGCCTTGTATCTCCGCATCCGTAACTCCGTTTTTGGCATAAAGCATATCAAAATGTTCATCTCTGAGAGTACATCATTTCATTCCATTGCATCATTTTCATTTGAGTTCATCTTGATGCCCGAAATGCTGTTAGAAGAGGGCTACTTGAGATAATTGTCAGATCTGCTGCTCCATTTAGTTTTTTGTCATTTTTGCCATGATTAATGTGTGCATGATATGCCCCTGAGCTCTAAATATGTTTTGTTAAGGGTTTTGTAATCTTTCCAGAGGTGCAACCCATGTATTTTTGTGATGAGTGTGGTGACTGGCACAAGCTTGCAAAGTGGTGCACTTGGTAATTCTGATTTCAGGGACTTAGTAATTCCACTAAGTCCTTGAGCTGTTTATCTCATATGGCCATATGTTCATGTTGTTTCCTAGTGATCCGTGCCTCTTTTGAGGATGATCAGTAAGGATGTTTTGTTAATCTTGTAGTGCTCTATCCATCCATGTCTTTGGTTACAATTATGGAGCACCCTAGCTTGAGTCAATCGAGCTCTACTTTTGCTACTTTGTGAATCTGGGCAGATTGTCAACTAGTTTGCAATTTTGCCGATGATGTTGTAGTTGATCCGTGCATGCTATGCTATTTTTCTTGCCATGTCTAGCTTCCATTTTGTGTGTTCTTGATAGATGTATTCTTAGTTTGTCATGACTTGCACCATAGTGAGTGCATCGAGCTCGTAAACATGCCTACTTGATATCTGTTTTCAGCATGCTCCAGTTTTCACTAAGTCTGAGACTATAGAATACTCAAGCTTGCATGCCTGCAGGTCGACTCTAGAGGATCCCTTTTGGCTCAAGGTCACCAAGGGACTTTTGTTAAGCTCTTCTAGTAGCTCCATGCCATACTTTACTTTGCCATGTTCAGGTCCTGTAGCATGTAGTTTTGTTGCTCCGAAGAGTGCTACCTGATCTGAAATTCCAGACAAGTGTTAATTTCACTAAGTCTGAGATCTGTTTACCATATGCATTTTTGCCATGCTTGTTTGAACCTGTTAATGGATGAATTGGCCGTAGCTCAGTGCTAGACTTTTGTTAAGCATCTTGTATGCATCCCTGCCATGTATTTTGTTGCCATGTTTGGGTGCTGTAGCATATTCATGTCATTGCATTTAGATGCCTACTTGCTGTAAATCGCAGACCGGTGTCATATTTGAATTGCTTGCCATTTCCAAACCGTAACTCCGATTCCGGCGTTCTTTATATCGTTTTCAAGAGATTTCATCTCATCTTTCCAATGGCACACTTGGATTCCCAAGTGAGGCCAGGTTCTTGCATTTGCTGTCACATCTTGCATATGCATCCTGCATCGCATCCCGCATAGCATACCATCCTTGCATCATTTTGTTTGAGTCTTGCACGTGGTTGATTGTGTCCTTGTTGCTTGTTTGTCTTGTTTGGGTAGAGCCGGGAGACGAGTTCGCTAACGAGGAGCCCGTTGAGTTTGCTTTCGAGGATCCCGTCAACTCTGACAGCTTTGCAGGCAAGATGATCATACCCTCGAAATCACTACTATCTTTGCTATGCTAGATTGCTCGCTCTTTTGCTATGCCAATGCTACGATGCCTACCACTTGCTTTCAAGCCTCCCAAATTTCCTTGTCAAACCGCTAACCCACCTTGTCCTAGCAAACCGTTGATTGGCTATGTTACCGCATTGCGCAGCCCCTCTTATAGCGTTGCTAGTCGCAGGTGAAGATTGAAGGCCGTTCCTTGTTGGAACATTTATTTACTTGTTGGGATATCATTATATTATCTTGTTATCTTAATGCATCTATATACTTGGTAAAGGGTGGAAGGCTCGGCCTCTCGCCTAGTGTTTTGTTCCACTCTTGCCGCCCTAGTTTCCGTCATATCGGTGTTATGTTCCCGGATTTTGCGTTCCTTACGCGGTTGGGTTATAATGGGAACCCCTTGATAGTTCGCCTTGATTAAAGCTTTTCCAGCAATGCCCAACCTTGGTTTTACCATTTACCACCTAGCCTCTTTTCCCTTGGGTTTCCGGAGCTCGAGGGTCATCTTATTTTAGCCCCCCCGGGCCAGTGCTCCTCTGAGTGTTGGTCCAACCGAGCGATGTCCGGGGCTACCAGGGGCAACTCTGGGCTGGCCTACCCGATGTCTTGCTCATCTGAGTGTGCCCTGAGAACGAGATATGTGCAGCTCCAATCGGGATTAGTCGGCACATTCGGGAGGTGTTGCTGGTCTTGTTTTAACCTGTCGAAGTGTCTTGAAGAACCGAGATACCGAGTCTGATCGGAACGTCTTGGGAGGAGGTCTATTCCTTCGTTGACCGTGAGAGCTTGTCATGGGCTAAGTTGGGACTCCCCTGCAGGGATTTGAACTTTCGAAAGCCGTGCCCGCGGTTATGGGAAGATGGGAATTTGTTAATGTCCGGTTGTAGATAACTTGAACCTTAACTTAATTAAAATGAATCAACTGAGTGTGTTACCGTGATGGCCTCTTCTCGGCGGAGTCCGGGAAGTGGACACGGTGTTGGAGTAATGCTTGCGCAGGTTGTTCTCTAGTTTCTCGCTCGCGCTTTGCCTCCTCTTCTCACTCTCTTTTGTGAACAGGTTAGCCACCATATTTTGCTAGTCGCTTGCTGCAGCTCCACATATATTTACCTTGCCTTAACTATAAGCTTAAATAGTCTTGATCATGAGGGTGCGAGATTGCTGAGTCCCTGTGGCTCACAGATTACTATTACACCAGATGCAGGGCCCGATGATTCCGCTCCAGCAGACGCGCTCGAGCTCAAGTGGGAGTTCGACGAGGACTCTCAACGATACTATGTTTCCTTTCCTGATGATCAGTAGTGGTGCCCAGTTGGGGGTGATTGGGACCGTGTCGCATGTTGGGTTATCTTTTATTTTGGCGCCGTAGTCGGGCCATGAGTGTTTGGATGATGTAATGTTATTTATGTACTTGATTGACGTGGCGAGTGTAAGCCAACTATGTTATCTCCCCTTTTATTATCTTATTACATGGGATGTTGTGAAGATTGCCTAACTTGCGACATATGCCTTCAATGCGATTATGCCTCTAAGTCGTGCCTCGTCACGTGGGAGATATAGTCGCATCGAGGGTGTTACAGAAGGTCTACAAAGAACTACTCACGCATCATCGGAGAGGCACCAATGGAGGTGGTGAACCCCATCTGAGATGGTGTCTAGATTGGATCTGATGTTTCTGGACTCTGCGACGGTTGGATGAATATTTCGTCAACTCCCCTAGGGTTTTGGGATTTTTGGGGTATTTATAGAGCGAAGAGGCGGTCCGGGGGGCACACGAGGTGGGCACAACCCACCAGGGCGTGCCTGGGCCTCCTGACGTGCCCTGGTGGGTTGTGCCTCCCTCGGGGAACCCCCTAGGCGCAGCTAGGGCCCGTTGTGTTCCTTTTGGCCCATAAAAATTATCCGTAAAGTTTCGTGGCATTTGGACTCCGTCTAATATTGATTTTCTGCAATGTAAAACGTGGAAAAAACAGGAACTGGCACTTGGCACTATGTCAATAGGTTAGTACCAAAAAATGGTATAAAATGACTATAAAATGATTATAAAACATCAAAGATTGATAATATAACAGCATGGATCAATAAAAAATTATAGATACATTGGAGACGTATCACAAAACCAAACATTCAAGTGGTGATTCACCCAACATGTGTCGTCATCAACCATAACATATGGTTTGAAAAAGGATTGTGACATGACATGTAAGCACATCAATCAAGCACAAGCAGATATACCATGGGACAAGTATGTAATCATTAGGTAGAGATGCAAATATGTTTGACAAGTGAACAAGCATCTACCTCAAGGTCGTAGCAAACATGCATCAAGCACACATTGAAAGGTCTTTGGTAGGCATATGAAGCATTCACGACACCAAATAAAATGAAATGTCTAAACACATGGGTCAAGTGCAAGAGAATCCAAGCATAACGTGCATAGGGTGTAGTGAAGATAGTATGGCACTCAACACAATAGAAAGAGCAATGGTTGATCATGTGTGAGCCAATCAAGACAATAATGTAGCAATCAACGGGACATGGCATATGTGAAGAAATGCCATTGTTGCAACCAAGCATATGATAGGAGCAAATAATCCATGAATTGGATGCAACACACAAGGCATTTATATCACTATGCATAGAAATCTGACAATGGCAAGTCGAGGCAAGATCTCTAATATTTGCACAATAGAGTGGTCGAATATGGCCAATAAATCGCAAGGTGCAAGAAATACAAGTAGTATGATCCGCAATATCCATGCTCAAGACGGATGCCACCTTGAAAGCGTGTCCTTGTGCGTCCTTCACAATGCCAAAGTACAAGCAAGTGCAATGTAGAATCGTCGTGGTAGAAGGTGGTTCACTTTCAAGAGCTTGTATTGGCAACTCACGTGAAGTGGAAGTTGACATGAAGTTGAAAGATCCTACACATACACACAACAAAATAAAGATCATATGTGCATGGTAGATAAACACATCATCCATCATGATGGTTCTATTCTCTTGCACATAACCATTAGAAGTACAAGTGCATGAATAATATGGTGCAACAATGGCGATATTCATGGCACTAGGTATATGATGCAAAGAAGTAAGACAAGCATGCTTCACAACAAATATGTGAAAATCTCCAAATATATGCGAGAATGCTATGGGGATAATCTCATTAGCAAGACTAAAATCACTGTTGCACTCAATACATGGCAAATCATCTAGCATGAGAGAGGCAACATATGGAGATATGTGACAAGAGGCAATAGAAATCATGTGCAAAGCATGGCAATAGTGGCTATCGACCGCATGAAATGAGCAAGTATGAATCATGGGTGATGCAACATAAGCAAGGATATCAATGATGCCGTACAAACTAGTGGAGCGAAGATGCAACACGCTAGGGGAAATCATGGCAATCATGTCATGTGAGCCAATAGTAGGCATAAGCAATGCACATGACATATCGCAAGCACGAACACAAAGCAAGATCAAAGTATCATAATAGGGATGGGTCACAAATGGAACATGGCAATGACACGCAATATCTCCACCAAGCTTGCAAATACACATACAAGTAGTAGAATCAATCATCATGTGTAATGCAAAGCATGGGTCACAAATGCATGGCAAAGGCGTAGAAATGAGCATATCATGCCAAGTGAACATGGCAATACGGGAAAATGATACATAATAGACAATAACCCATAACCATGTGAGGTCCATGTAGAAGAAATACATGAAGTCTTTCCGCGAAGGGAACAGTGGGAATGGAAATTCACGGGATCCCAAATCATCATTGCTCTCTAGAGCTGGCTTTCTCAACTCATGGGATTGTGAGGTTGACAAGTATTCATGGGTACCTATACAAAAGTGACACAAACCGAAGAAATTATGTGCATGGTAAATGTACACATCATCCGTCATGGTGTGTATGTACACGTGTGAGTTAGCACAATATAAGCATCGCTTAAAGAAATTTGATGCATGGTACAAGAACATGTCATCCATCATGAAAGAATAGTTTTTATGTATAACACGTCGAGTAATAGCATTATCATTCATGGGGATCATATTGTGCACACAAGTATTAGGATCATGTAATAGATTAAATGGATAAAAATCTCCTAACATGTATGAGGAAACTATGGGGGTATTCTCATGAGCAATAGTGGAAACATCATATGGAGAAAATGGACAACATCCAAAACAATGCATATATGAAGCTAGGTTGCCATGGCATGCACTACAAAAAATACACTTCCGTTATGATATGTGTTTGTCACAGTAGGTCACGTTTTTGTCATGCATGTACATCCATGACGATTTTATGACAGAATCAAGATAGTCATACCTGTGCTGTCGTAGAAGTGTTCCATGACAATACCAAAATTAGCATCACGGAAGTGTCCACTTCCATGACGATAAATGGTGTGTCATGGAAGTGCTTTCGTCAAGGGTAACTGACACGTGTCATCCACTGTAACGGGTCGCCATTAAGCTATCGGGTTTCGGTTTGGTTCCGATAACCCGTTAACAGCCTGGACCAATGGGGATTTTCCACGTGTAAAATCATCATTGGCTGGAGGGAACACGTGTCGGCTCACTGTTGGGACAGATGTCATCCACTCATTGGACCGAAGGAGCCTATGATACGTCGACACGTGGCATGACCCAATAGAGGCCCATTCCTGTGAAAAGGCCGGCTCATTTGACTTGGTCAAAAGGTAGCTGGTCGATCCACGGAAAGCCTGTTAATGGCCTATTCGCATATACCCCATTTACAGTCCGCTAACCCAGGGCCTGTTATGACGTATCCGAATTAGGCCCAGTAGCGTCATCTGGGCTGTCCAATATGATTCCAGCCTATTGTAACTTCTAGCCCATGTATGGCCCATGAAGTCTTTCGGCCCATATGGGGCCCTTTGTAACTCTTAGCCCTTTAACGACCCGTGGCAAAACTGACCCGTAATGAACAATGTATCGCTTTATACCCATTAATGGCCCATTATTCCATTGGGACGTTTCCAGCCCATGTTATCTTTTGGCCTTCTCAGGGCCCTTTCATTCTTGGGCTCATTTCTAGCATTCGGTTACATACGGCCCGTTACTAGCCTTTTCTGCTTGTGGGCCAAATTTAGCCTATGGTTACTGTCGGCCCCTTTGTGTCCTGTTAATCCGTTGGGCCGTTTTCTTATGATCAGCCCATGAACAGACCATTCCAACTCTAGCCCGTTTAAGACCCATAATGCGGTCCGTTATTGGCTCATGTTTGGCTAATCGATCATACGGCCCTTAGAAAGCCCATTGATGCTACGCCCTATAGAAGGCCCATTGTTTCTACGGACCGGAAGCCCAGGGTCACTACAATAAATATGTAGCCCATGGTTATTGTGGCCTAGTTTTAAAAAATAGGTTATTGCAGCCACTAGCAAACCGCGGAAAAAGAACTGCACTGACTACAAGCAAACAAATAAACAAGACAACAAGGAAATAAATAATGAAGCAACTTATGCTAGGCTATCACGGCTATTACACATATTACATCCATTGGGCATCAAAGCTCGCCACCAGTGCAAATATAGGGAACAGAGCAGCATATCACATACACTGGTTTTCAAAGTTGGCAACCAGTGGAAATAAACACCATAGGAAAACAAGTCCAGGACTGAAACCACTTCAAAAGAGCTCAAGAAACAATATCCTGGGTACCCATAATGCTGGCAAGATGCTTAGCAAGCTTATTAACTTTCTCTTGTTTGGCGCTTAAATCCTCCAATGCTTGTTGTTGCACCAGGAAGTATGCATGTGAATTCTGCAGGGACTTCCTCAGTCCTTCGACTTCCTGTCGCAAAACATCTGCTCGATGTCTTTCAACTTGAAGTTGAGACTCAAGAAGCTGAACTGATTTAGGCAGCAAGTTCGAAGAGCTGGTGCCAGTAGTAGTGGCCAGTAACTCGCACACTACATCAATACATGACTTTGGGGTTGTCTCAGTGTCTTCAATATAGTTTTTATCAACTTTCTTGGAGACCAACAGGGATGTCTCACTATCTTGAACCTTATCTGCATTACTTCCTTTACCATTGCATAACGGGGTTACTCTTCTCCAATATTTTATCCGCATTCTAAAAGAGAAACAAACAGACACATCACATGTTCACCATGTTGTATATGAAACTCATTTTGGTAAACCAGTTCAGTAGTAAGGTGGACAGGATAACAACATGAAACAAACATATATCTATGTAGTATGGTCACTGTATGGTCTATATCATTCTAGTTTATGTTGCCAAATCAAGATAGAGACAGTTCAAATCATATCTATTTAAGACAAAGTAGCATAGACAAAATATAAGTGTGGGAAACTACACATCAACAAGAACACTTGTAATGTGCATGGCATGAGAACATAACTTTTTATTCAATTGAAACTGAAATCAACCCATAGGAAGTTACAATTGCAAACACGTTAAAGAAACCGATTAAACATACCTGTTGCGCCATTGGAGTTTCAATTGCATCCTTTAAATTTGAAATTAGTTGGTATGAGTAAATACAGTGATGCAAGAGCAAAGGAGTATGAACCATAGCTACAGAACCTGACCTGAGAACAATTCTTCTTCTGCTTTAAGCGTTGACTTGGGGTTCAGAGTGGTGGTCCTCGTGCTTTGGGCACTGCAGTTTCCTTACTAACTACTCGTGTTTGGGTGCTCTGTGGTGGAGACAGTGATGTGTCAACTGGAACTGGGTTACTATCTGCCGGGGTTGGGGTTAGAAGGGGTGTAGCTGGTTCTCTGTCCAATTGGGTAGGGGTACAATCTGCGTGAGTCTAGGTTATGTGTGGTGGGGCTGGTTCTTGGGCAAGTATAACTATGGTTCTATCTGCATCGATAAGTAGCACGATCTTTTCTGAAGATCGTGTTTTTACTCCCATAGATACTGCCATCACCCCCTCCAATTCAAATGGCTAATAAACAAGAAAAGTAAGTGAATGTACATACATTGTAAGATAGACAGGTGCAATGGATAGTAGGGAAGAAAACAGGGCATGAAATAATTCACATTTATGTTGTCTAACCAAACTGAATAGCCTGACATAATTTTACATATATGATGGCTAATTAAACAGGATAGCATGACACAATTTCACATGTATGATGGCTAACTAAATAGGATAGAATGACATACTTCAAAATATGATGACTATGTAAACAAGATGACATGATATAACTATACGATGTGTCTATTAAAGTGGTTGGCATGCCATAATTCACAAACATGTCGTCGATGGAAACATGATGGCATGATATAATTCACAGATAGAATGACATAATTCAAAATATGATGACTATGTAAACAGGATGAGATCATATAACTGTATTATGTCTTTAGAAAATAGGTTGGCATGCCATAATTCAGATAGATGCCATCTATGTAAACATCCTGACATGATATAATTCAAATATATGATTTATAAACTGAGCAAGTGAGCAGAGGGCAATCACATATATGATGTGTCAACTAAGGAGATGGCATTCAATATTGTGTATATGATGTAAAAACTAAGCATTGCAATACAACATATGCATGATATGAGTAATATAACCCTGCCAAGTTTGAGCATACCCCTCAGTGGGATAATAGGACTGGTCATCTACCTTTGAATCCTCCTCTAAAGAGCTATCTGTAACCAGCAAGACATCTGCTTCAGCAGGTAGCACTGTCTGCTCTGAAGACCTTGTTTTCACTCCAGATTTCTCCATCATGAATTCAAATGGCTGATGCACAGGAAGAGCAGTTGAATATACAAACATTGCCGACAAATGCAATGAGTAATAAAAAAGGATGGCATGATATAATTCACATACATGATGCTTGGCTAAACAACATGGCATTGCATAATTCACATACATAATGTGTTGCAACAAGACGGCATTGCAGAATTCACATATATAATGTCTTGCAACAAGATGGCATTGCAAAATTCACATACATGGTAATTAGACACTAAACAAGTGGCATTCACACAAAGCATGTCTAAACTAAGCAAATGACATGCCAATGCAAGACACCATATGCACGATATGAGCAATATAACCCTGCCAAGTTAGAGCATGCACCTCGGGAGGGGAATAGGACTGGTCATCTGTCTCTGAATCCTCCTCTAAGGAGCTATCCATGACCAGCAAGACATGCGCTTCGTCAGATAGCATTGTCTGCTCTAAAGACCTTGTTTCCACTCCAGATTTTTCCATGACCGTGTCGAATGGCTGATGCAGAGGAAGATTAATTGAATGTACTAAAATTCTTGACAAATTTAATACGTAATAAAAATGATGGCATGATATAATTCACATATAAGATGACTGGCTAACCAGGGTGGCATTGCAAAATTCACAGATATGATGCCTCGCTAAACAAGATGGCATTGCATGATTCACATATATGATAAAGAAACTGAACAGATGGCATTCACACAAAGCATGTGTAAACTAAGCATATGACATATTTGATGTATAAAGTAAGCAATGCAAGGCACCATATACATGATATTAACAACATCTGCATGCCAAGTTAGAGCGAAGATCTCAGGGGGTAAATAGGAGTGGTCCTCTCCTTATGAATCCCCCTCAGAACAGTTATCTTCCTCTTTATTATAATCCGAAATGGGTGGAGGGGGGCTGCCTTTGGGCCCACCATGGAGCGACGTTTGCATGAAATTTTATTGCCATGCAAGGCTCGTCTCTTTTGCTCTACATGTTTAGTTCCATTGTGTACAATAACTGACATGCATAGGAATAAAACAGTGAGATTATGTAAGGAGTGCATGCACAAATCCAGAGTGATGGTAGAAAACTATGGATAGACCCAAAACCAATGATAGCAGGCAGATAATAGCTTTAGTTAAAAAAATACAGATAATGGCTCCTTTAATGTTTGTTTCCACCCAACAAAACTCATAGTAGACACCCGAGATTAACCAGATAGTAGATAGACAATATTGATTGCTGCCCCAATATGTACCCCACAACCATTTAAAAACTCAAGTTTGAGCATTAGTTTGGATCTGACTCGGAGTCTAATAGGTGAACAGGACGATAAACTAGCATATCATCATATTAAGCGATGCATAACGTAAGCAGACACGAAAGAGTGCGACCTCTCTTGCGGACCCGTGTAGTCCTCAAGGTCATCTGCTCAGTTGATGATTGTAATGCAGTTATCGTGGCTGCCGGCGGCGGGGAAGAATACTCGAGGCGGCGAAATACAGTCTGGAGAGCGGATCCCTGTTGTGGTGAATGTCGGTGTCAAAACCTGCGGATCTCGGGTAGGGGGTCCCGGATTGTGCGTCTAGGATTGATGGTAATAGGAGACGGGGGACACAATGTTTACCCAGGTTCGGGCCCTCTCTATGGAGGTAATACCCTACTTCCTTCTTGATTGATCTTGATGAATATGAGTATTACAAGAGTTGATCTACCACGAGATCGTAATGACTAGACCCTAAAAGTCTAGTCTAGCTATAATTATTAGGATTCGACCTATCTACGGACCTAGCCCTCCGGTTTATATAGACACGGGAGGGATCTAGGGTTACACAAGGTCGGTTACAGAGAAAGGAATCTTCATAGTTGGTCGCCAAGCTTGCCTTCCACGCCCAGGAGAGTCCTATCCGGACACGGGTAGAGTCTTCAGTCTTTGTATCCTTATGACCCATCAGTCTGGCCCATATCCAATTGATCGGACACCCGACGACCCCTTAGTCCAGGACTCCCTCAGTAGCCCCTGAACCAGGCTTCAATGACGATGTGTCCGGCGCGCAGATTGTCTTCGGCATTGCAAGGCGGGTCCTACTTTCCGAATACCCCAGGATAGTCTACGGATAAAACGAAGGTGTCCAGATTTGCAACAGAAGTACCACACACAACCACAAGGAATATAATATTTCACCAGTCCCATCTGCTGACAACTTTTTGTAAGATGACATCACGTCTGTTCGGTCACTATATCGAACCGTTCTTGTCCGTCGTTCCGCGCTTCGAGATGCGGTTTCCATTGGCACGTCTTGTCAAAGCAGAGATCGTGTCCCCTTATTCTGGGATTTTCATTAATGCGGGCGTGGGTAACCCAACTGTGTTGTTTACAGAGCCCTTGGGAATAGGCGAGTGTTAGGGCGAGTGGGGATGCGTTTGATATTCACTGCCTTTATAAGGGGATAAAGATTCCCCCTTCTTCTCCCATGCCTTCTCTCTTCCTCTGCCCTTCCACTCTTGAGGTCCAGTGCCCAAGTTCTCATCTTATTCCCACTTGAGCAAGCACTCAACCATGTCCGGATCCGGAGGTCAAGGAAAGTGGATGGTCTCCTCCGTCAAGGAGAAGGATATTACTGAGCTTCGAGCGACCGGGTACCTAGCGAAGGAAACCGCCCACCGTCTTCCAGCCTAGGGGAAAGTCGTCCCCACACGGAAGCCCAATGAGAGGGTGGTATTCATCCCTCATTTCCTCCACGGGCTAGGGTTTCCACTCCACCCTTTCGTCTGCGGGCTGATACACTATCAGGACCCCGATTCCAAGTCACATCGATCTAGCCGGTAATACCTCATATCACTTTGCGGCCTCACGAACGGTATTCCCACGGGTGTCGCCTTACCATGGCCCAGGACCATTTGCGCCTTTTGGCTCACGTATATGATAGTGTCTCTAGCATCCATATGACAAAGAACCCGGGCCGACATGGCTAATCGTGAACCCAAAGCGGCACTAACCTATGGGGACAGGCATACATGAATCACATCAAGCGTGTCGGTTAGCAGCGTGTGAATCCGGGCTATAGCACTCGGCTAACAGGACTCCGGGAACCCGGGTTGTAGTAGGCTAGGCAGGACTCCGGATGTTACCGCGTGACATTTCCCCGAAGGGACAGACAAAGGAACGAAGTGAAACACATGCCGGCCAGTCAAGTGTCCTGAGCAGTAGTGCTGGGCTAGCAGGACTCCGGTGAACCGGGCTGTAGCGGACTACTATGGCTCATGGAAGCACTAGACTACATTTCCCCATAAGAGAGGCTGCCAAGGATAAACAACTAGATTGTCAGATCCCACACATACCAAGCATTTCAATCATACACACAATATGCTCGATATGTGTAAATACAACATGGCATCACAACATAAATCTACAACTCAAGTATTTATTCATTAGGCTCCGAGGAGCGAGATATTACAAACATGGGTCTCATGACCCAACAATCATAGCATACAAATCAAAGCACATGCGGAAGCTTAACATGTCTGAGTACAGACATCTACAAATGGAAAAGGCTGAGAAGCCTGACTATCTACAAGATCCTGCCGAGGGCACAAGATCGTAGCTGAGGTATCAAGCTAGACGTCGAAGTCCACGTGAAACTACTAGCGAGACTGAAGTCTCTTTGCAAAACATAAATTAAGCAAACGTGAGTACAAATGTACCCAGCAAGACTTACATCAGGACTATCTACATATGCATCAGTATCAATAAAGGGGGTGGTGGAGTTTAACTGCAGCAAGCCAGCTTTGACTTAGTGGCTAACCTGAACTACGACTGCAAGCAACTCTTTTGAGGTGGCGCACATGAGTCCACATATTCACCATTCAATACACCACAATGGATCGGCTCCCGTCTCCCTGTGGGAAGGCCATTCATAGCACTCACACTTATATTGCGAGTTTTAGAGTATCCACTTTCACTTGTCTATGAACTATTATAGGCAACCCAGAAGTCCATTACCGCGGACACGGCTATTCGAATAGATGATGATAACCCTGCAGGGGTGTACTTCTTCACACACGCTCTCACCACTTACCGTCGTTTACACGACATGTACTCGGCAACCTTCAAGCGGAAGCCCAACGAGGGTGTCGGCCACGGCCTACCTAAACACTCAAGTCTCTAGTCCAGGTTTATCGCCTATCCAGGTTCCATCCGCAGGGAGTCCGGCCGAGGTTTCCACATACGGCCCCGAACGATGTGTACAGGGTTCCGAGACACCAAACGGGCGCCCGGAATGCCCGGCCACGGTGTATCTACCGCATCATAGCCCACCCCTAGGGTCAGCGCTACACACGGCCGCCAACACATATCCTGTAAACACCAGAAACTAGTTGCAACTCCTAGACAGAGGACAAGGGTGATCAAGAAGCCGAGAGGGTCCATTGGTTTCGGGCCCAATGCGTGGTAGTAACTGTTTCATGGATCACAAACACAGAACTCAAATCCTAAGGACGGCTTCAATGAGACAACCCACCATGTACTCCTACATGGCCTCTCACTGCTACCTTTACCAAATCGTGTTCACACACTTAGCTCTCAACAGTAGGACATGTTTACACAGCTCTGATTCATCCCCGATGAATCAGACCTGACACAACTCTATGCAATAGCAGGCATGACAAAAAAGCATGAATGAGTAGGCACATCAGGGCTCAAACAACTCCTACTCATACTAGGGGGTTTCATCTATTTACTATGGCAATGACAGGACATGCAGAGGATAAGGGGCTCAACTACCGCAGCATGTAACAGTTGAATCGTTGTTTTCCTAATGCAGTAAAAGAGAGCAGGAGCGAGAGAGTGGGATTGTATCGGAATGAACAAAGGGGTTTTGCTTGCCTGGCACTTCTGAAGATATCATTGGGTCTTCATCAGTGTCAACGATCACAACATCGGTACAACGTCTATCGAGAGGGGACAAACACCGGCAACTGAGAAAGAACTCAATCAACACATGACGATATGCAACAATATGATGCATGCTATGACATGGCAATATGAATGTGTTTTGCAATAATGCATCTAGCAACAATTTAGATGAAGTCCATATGGACCAAGGGTTCATATGCAAACTCCATATTTAGCATTAAAATGCCATTATCATGTTTTCACTTATACAGTGGGTATAAGTTGGTTGAACATGCATGAAAGTAGTATAAATGGATAGATTGGATTTTTCTGATAATTTTTCATATATAGATTATTTCATTTGGAGTTATGGTTGAATTTCTATGATTTTTGGAAGTTTTGGACATTTTCTGAATTAAATAAATCATTTCTGATGTATTTAAAATCCAGAAAGCATTACTGCGTCAGCCTGACATCAGAATGATGTCATCAAGTCAACAGCGTCAGCCCAGGTCAAACCTGACGCTGGGACCCACTGGTCAGTGTCTCAGGCTGGTTTGGGTCTATGACAGGTGGGACCGGTCAACGTTGACTTGACCAAGTCAAAGCTGGGGTCCACACCGATTAGCACTAATCTAAACAGAAATTAAACTAATTAATTTTTGGCGCCGGGGCCCACATGGCAGTGGCACTAGGGTGTTAGTTAAGGCGTCATTAGAGGCTAATGACATCGCCACGTCGGCTTCGCCGGAGTTAAGCCGCCGGCGATGGCCAGGCGCGGCGGAGGTGCTCGGAGTCGAGCTGTGGTGCTTCGTTCGAAGCTTGGCTGGGCTCTCTGGAAAGCTGGCGCGACGGTGCGTTGAGTGGTGGTGGTTGTCGGGCCTGGGACGGCCGGAATCGACGCCGGCGACGAGCCTTGCGGCTGTCGGAGTTCGGGCGAGGCCGAACTCGTCGTTGCTATGGCTCTGGAAGAACGGGGCCAGCTCCTACGTGATCTACACGATGCGGTGAGTGTGTTGGACGCGTCAGGCGGACCATTTGGTCGCCGGAGTCGCGTCGGCAGCGAGCGCAGGCGGCAGCGGGTTCGGGCGTAGGCGGTCCGGTGGCTACGGAGACCTACGGGGAAGAAGAGAGGGATGGGCAGGGTCGGAGGCTCACGGCGAGTCAGACGGGGAGGTCAGCGAGCTCGGAGATGGTCCGGAGCAGCCGGGGCGGCAAGGAGGATCTCCGGCGACCGGCGAGGAAGAGGATGACGTTGGTGGCATCACAGGGCTTCTGGCGCCCTCCGCCTTGGTGAGGAGGAAGAGGGGAATGAGGCGGGGCTTCTTGGCGCGTCGGCGAGGTGTGGGGTGGCCGGTGGCCGTGGTAGAGCACGGCGGCGCCCTCTGGTGCGCTCGGGAAGAGAGGGAGAGGGAGCTAGAGGAGGGGAAAGAGGTCCAGGGAGAGAGGGGAGAGGACGAGGGGGTCGGGGGGGTGTGCGTGGCGGCGACCAGGCAGCCGGGGGGGGGGGGGCACGAAGGCAGGGAGGAGCCAGCGCGGTTCGCCGGCCATCGGACACGCAGCTGCTTCTCCTCCTGGCAGGAGGAAGAAGATAGTGCTGCCCCTGGTGGGCCGGGCTGGCTTTGGCCAGTAGGCCACTACAGTGGTGGGCTGCACGGTAAGGTACCTCTCTTTTTTTTTATATTTCTTGTTTTCTATTATTCTGCAACTTTGTGGCTTTATTAAAAATACTTAGACACTTCCAAAAATCACCAAACTGCTCATGCTCACTGTATGGAATAAACCCAACATGAAACATTTCAGTTTGGGATTATTTGGACATTATTTTCTTATATAACGGAAATAATTCCAACCCAAATATATTATTGATTTAAATCAAAGGCCCAAATAAATTATTTCTGTGACTCCCAAAATATTGGTTTGAATTTCACCTCATGCCAATATTTTCATAGAATAACAGGAACATTTTCTTGGACTCATTTGATGAGATTTAAATGTTGGTTATTTTTAGAGGTTTTCTGAGGCTTGGAAAATTCCTCAATTCAAATTTCAATTGAATTTAAACATGATGCAGCAACCAAACTAGTCCAAGGCCAGGGTAAAACTAGGGCTGTGACAACTCACCCCCACTAAACAAGAATCTCGTCCCGAGATTCAAGACGTGAGGTAAGAAGATAGAGGGACACAAGCTAACACAATCTTCATGATCCAGATGTCTTTCTTGAGGATATTGATTCATTGCGTCATCTTGATCTTGACGTCTTTGCTTTCGGGATCTTCATCCAGCATGATGACGGCAGAAAGAAATTCTACAGGAATCGATCTCCTCGGAGATCGAGCACTCAAGATCAACTCATGGGGTGAGATATAAAACATTTCTTGAGCTGAGACACGAAACACACATCAGGGGTGATGGAAAGAAGCAGATGATAAGGGTTCAAATTTGGTAGGCAACAATTCCACGCCTAAGTAGGATGGTGCATGGTTTCAAAGTAGCGAGGAGATAATTGCCATGATATCATAATGAGACATCTTAAGGAAGGTGACTCGCAGAAATATTCCCTTAAGTGGCAAACAGAATTACTTTTGATTCAGAGATCATTGAAACTCTTCATACCAGCTTAAGGCAATTTACAATTGATCGTTTGAGATAGCTCGAAGAGATGGCATACTTGGACTAGGATGGATGATGTGGACTACCTTGTTGAAGACAATGCAATGGATAATTTTTGCTTATCATCGGAGATGGATGGGACCCGTGGTAGGACCACTTTGAAGATGATCCTGATCAGTAATTACTGAGAAGGGTAGTCCGTAGTAGGATGACACAATGGCGGTGCAAGCTGGGAACAAAATGCAAATGCTAGGAATGATTCTAGTAACTAGAGAGAAACCCAACAGTAGAGAGAGATTCCACTGTTTGAAAGATTATGGAATAATCGAAGAAACTGAGAACGGATCCCAATTAATGCCGACGATAAATCCTAGTGCTTGCGCATGCTCTCAAGAACTTGAGCATTTCCGTATTCATCAAGGTTCTGCTAATATCCGTGTCAAGGATCCCGACAACACAACATGCTACCATGATGAATAATGGTGGAAGATGCAGATGCAAAGAAAGATAACACTTTCTCAGATTTCACCTTAGCGAGGCCAAGGGATCAGAATCTGGATGATTGACCGAGAGACAGTTAGCACTCCGCCTCTAATGTTCTCCTTGATGTGCTAGCGTAATCCATTCATAGATATGGTTTGATATCTAGAACATCAAGTAAAAGGTCGGACTTCGGAAGCTCAAGAATCCATAAGGAATAACTACGGAGGCAGATCCTGCGAGATCCTTATGGGGAGGTGACTAACTTCTTCAACCAGGATACTACAATAATAGGCCTTCCGGTTAGGTGTGTTGGCCACGACATCCACATTACTGGTTACAGAGGGACCAACAATATAGTTCTTGGAGTATGTTCCAACCATCATATCTGCCCGAGATTCAGATCTGGTTGGTGTTAGGATATTCCAGACTCATCGAGTCTAGAAAGAAAATGAAAGTTTGCAACACAAATCGACGAGATGTCATTGCGAGATTCTTAGGAAATGGACTATGGTAGTAAGCTCCAAAACATGAGCCGGTTTTGCTACAAACCTGTGAACACGCTGTCCCAGACAAGCATGACCACATAGTAGTCTTATAATAAAACACTACTGAGTCCAGATGGGGAACCATCATCGAGGATATCGAAGTCCTTGCGTAAGTCTAGCTCTTAAGAAGAAACTTCTTCTCCTTGAACAAATCAATCAGTGGCTTGGTGTGCAAGGGATTCATATAGAATGAAGGTTGCAAGTCTCCAGACCACAGAATACTTCGCACATATGCATGAATGACTTGGGATGGTTTCGAAGGAAGCAAAAACAAGCTTTCTCGAATTCACGGCGGCAACTTTCATCAAATGCACGTGAATTAGAGGAAGTCACTCCTTTCATCCAAACGTATACCTCATGAGCGGAACATGAAGGCGATACTTACCAAGTTTCCAATATTAGTGTAATGTTCGACATGAATCATGGGGGAGACAAAATGCTGCTGATGGGCTCAATAGCAACTCATCGAAATTCCCATATCACCGGACTTCCACCATCATGTGAACACGGTGATAACATTGGTCAGACCAAAAGATTTAATGGTGTATGCTTGAGGGATCAACCACGAATAGGACAACATTACGAACATCGTTGGCTCTGATTTGACTTGACGATAGCCCATACTCAAGTCAAAGTTTTGACAAGGCAATAGATCCAACAACTGATCACGAGGACCAATCGATGGAGATATCATGTTTCTTCAACACACGCACACACAAGGATATCCCTTTGGAATGAACTGAGCCGGACAAGCTTTCATCTTCCAACTCTCCAAGTTGTTGTTCAGCTTAACCAACTAGCTCAGGGTATCCAACATAGATTCTTGGAGAAGGGGTGGTTTAAGAGAAACCAACTTGATCACGAGCTCAACATAACAGTCAGGGGGCAACCTGGTGATACTTCCGAGGAAATATTCAGAAAATCACGAACCACCGATATGTTTCTAAGCTCGGGAACAATCTTGCTTTTCAGAGCAAGACGATATGATCAAGAGAGCGAGGGATTGACACAATCCTAACTCATTGATCGAAGAGTGCACCAGGAAAAATGGACTAGGTAGCACGATCAATCTTAGGATGATGATTCAATAACCAACACGCTAAGAAAGAAATTATTGTCCATTAGCTACGTAGCAACTAGTTGCTAGGAGTATTGATTTCACACATCATGGTTCACATGTCAGCATTCCGGTTGCGACAACATGGGACCGAGGAATGAAAAATGATGGTAAGAAGTATCAGTGCGTCAAGAATTCATGAGAGAGGGTGCAATTCTCATGACAATCCTGACATAAAGGGGGCAATACTCTAGGGTAGAACAGAGCAAAAGCTGGATTGGAATTTGATCTGCAGAACACAACTACTTTGATCCAATCCTGGATATGGATGAGGTACTGGAGTTTGTTTCTCCTAATTATTCTGAAATGGAATGGCTTAACGTACCACGAGAATAATAAACATCGATAACACGGGTGCACAATTACTCCTGACTATCAATTGATAGACGATGGTCGGAATAACAAATGAAGATGGACAACTCAAGGGGACATATATCTTTCTGAGTTGTGGATGCATAGATTAGTATGTCGAATCAAGTTCAACAGGTTTCTTCCGGATAACCCATGCAGAGAGGTAGGATTGGCAGAGTCACAATATAGAATGGGGAACTCATCGAGAGCCCTCCTGTTGTGATCTTTTGATCCAACAAACTTCTGCCATAAGTGGTTCATAGTATTTGGAAGAAGGAAAATACCACGGACCTCGAGGACTAATGCAAAGGTTACTAATATCCTAAAGGAACTAGCAACACTATCAACATGAGGTAAGTAGGGTGAATCTCGGGTTCAAGAACCCAGGAATAGAATACCTACTACTAAATGGCATCACGGGATGCTTTCAAGAATGGTGGCCAGAATCATCACACTGGGAACACAAAACATGGCTAGATTACTAGGTGACTCCCGAAAACACCTAGGGTCATAATAATAGCTCCAACATATATGTCGAGGTAGTAGAGTACCTCAACAGACCGTTAGTGTGCTTAATCTGGCCCAAAAGGACATCGGAAACGGGAAGAAGGGATTTGCAAATGCATGAGACTATTTAGAGACCTGGGATGACTCGGACAGCATAACGGCTGTAAATGCTCAAAATGATTTGAGACATCCTGCAAAATGGTGGCATAACCACTTAACATCACAATATCAAAGTTCTGAGATGAACTGCCAACACACAGAAGTAGTAGGAACCGAACTCGGGCTTAAACTCAACAATCCTAGGCAACTACGGTTTAGTAACACGTCATCCTGATAGATAGATGAGAAGGCCTAGTTCTTAATCCCCGTAGAAAAGAAGAGGTTGACTCAGATCAGAAGGACATAAGGTAAAGGAGTAAAAAGAGCCTTACGTTCCCTTCCACAAACAATTCCCTTACATAGCTAAAGCATTTCTAGACATGACTTCCACCAGTTTGGCTTGGTAATCCTACAGGCAGTCAGGCTCTGATACCAACGCTGTCAGGACCCCGATTCCAAGTCACATCGATCTAGCCGGTAACACCTCATATCACTTTGGGGCCTCACACACGGTATTCCCACGGGTGTCGCCTTACCATGGCCCGGGACCGTTTGTGCCTTTTGGCTGACGTATATGATAGTGTCGCTAGCATCCATATGACAGAGAACCCGGGCCGACATGGCTAATCGTGAACCCAAAGCGGCACTAACCTATGGGGACAGGCATACATGAATCACATCGAGCGTGTCGGTCAGCAGCGTGTGAATCTGGGCTGTAGCACTGGGCTAACGGGACTCCGGGAACCCGGGCTATAGCAGGCTAGGCAGGACTCCGGATGTCACCGCGTGACATTTCCCCGAAGGGACAGACAAAGGAACGAAGTGAAACACATGCCGGCCAGTCAAGTGTCCTGAGCAGTAGTGCGGGGCTAGCTGGACTCCGGTGAACCGGGCTGTAGCGGACTACAATGGCTCATGGAAGCACTAGACTACATTTCCCCATAAGAGAGGCTACCAAGGATAAACAACTAGATTGTCGAATCCCACACATACCAAGCATTTCAATCATACACACAATATGCTCGGTATGTGTAAATACAACATGGCATCACAACATAACTCTACAACTCAAGTATTTATTCATTAGGCTCCGAGGAGCGAGATATTACAAACATGGGTCTCATGACCCAACAATCATAGCATACAAATCAAAGCACATGTGGAAGCTTAACATGTCTGAGTACAAACATCTACAAATGGAAAAGGCTGAGAAGCCTGACTATCTACCAGATCCTACCGAGGGCACAAGATCGTAGATGAGGTATCAAGCTAAACATCGAAGTCCACGCGAAACTACTAGCGAGACTGAAGTCTCTCTGCAAAACATAAATTAAGCAAACGTGAGTACAAATGTACCCAGCAAAACTTACATCAGAACTATCTACATATGCATCAGTATCAATAAAGGGGGCGGTGGAGTTTAACTGCAGCAAGCCAGCTTTGACTTAGTGGCTAACCTGAACTACGACTGCAAGCAACTCTTTTGAGGTGGCGCACACGAGTCCACATATTCACCATTCAATACACCACTATGGATCTGCTCCCGTCTCCCTACGGGAAGGCCATCCATAGCACTCACACTTATCTTGCGAGTTTTAGAGTATCCACTTTCACTTGTCTATGAACTGTTATAAGCAACCCAGAAGTCCATTACCGCGGACACGACTATTCAAATAGATGATGATAACCCTGCAGGGGTGTACTTCTTCACACACGCTCTCACCACTTACCGTCGTTTACACGACATGTACTCGGCAACCTTCAAGCGGAAGCCCAACGAGGGTGTCGGCCACGGCCTACCTAAACACTCAAGTATCTAGTCCAGGTTTATCGCCTATCCAGGTTCCATCCGCAGGGAGTCCGGCCGAGGTTTCCACATACGGCCCCGGACGATGTGTACAGGGTTCCGAGACACCAAACAGGCGCCCGGCATGCCCGGCCACGGTGTATCTACCGCATCATAGCCCACCCCTAGGGTCAGCGCTACGCATGGCCGCCAACACATTTCCTATAAAAACCAGAAACTAGTTGCAACTCCTGGACAGAGGACAAGGGTGATCAAGAAGCCGAGAGGGTCCATTGGTTTCGGGCCCAATGCGTGGTAGTAACTGTTTCATGGATCACAAACACAGAACTCAGATCCTAGGGACGGCTTCAATGAGACAACCCACCATGTACTCCTACATGGCCTCTCACTGCTACCTTTACCAAATCGTGTTCACACACTTAGCTCTCAACAGTAGGACATGTTTACACACCTCCGATTCATCCCTGATGAATCAGACTTGACACAACTCTATGCAATAGCAGGCATGACAAACAAGCATGAATGAATAGGCACATCAGGGCTCAAACAACTCCTACTCATACTAGTGGGTTTCATCTATTTACTGTGGTAATGACAGGTCATGCAGAGGATAAGGGGCTCAACTACCGCAGTAAGTAACAGTTGAATCGTTATTGTCCTAATGTAGTAAAAGAGAGCAGGAGCGAGAGAGTGGGATTGTATCGGAATGAACAAAGGGGTTTTGCTTGCCTGACACTTCTGAAGATATCATTGGGTCTTCATCAGTGTCAACGATCACAGCGTCGGTACAACGTCTATCGAGAGGGGACAAACACCGGCAACTGAGAAAGAACTCAATCAACACATGACGATATGCAACAATATGATGCATGCTATGACATGGAAATATGAATGTGTTTTGCACTAATGCATCTAGCAACAATTTAGATGAAGTCCATATGGACCAAGGGTTCATATGCAAACTCAATATTTAGCGTTTAAAATGCCATTATCATGTTTTCACTTATACAGCGGGTATAAGTTGGTTGAATGATAGAGGCGAGGGTCCCGATCTTTCGATGAGATGATAACTATCGATTTTGTGGAGACGACTTTGACGATCCGACTACAAACGTGCACGACGTTGCGCCTTAGCAATCGCTAAACCAATCTCCTGAGGTTACTAACGATGCTGGAAGCACGATCAGCCTGACCCCGAAGGTCTATTCCTGCAAGCAATCGAAGAACGAGCAAGAATATGATAAAGCAATCTGAATATTGTAAATATATATGAAGTATTGATAATGGTGGGGATGCGGAAGCGGTCTTGGTCTGGTCGTTGGACACAAACGAAGTACACGAAGTTGCAATGGCTAACTTTTAACTAAACAAATCCCCAAGGAAAAAGCTACTAGATGGATCTACTTATATAGGAGCAAGGGGTGGCGGCCAAGGAGGTGGGAGGACGTCCCAAGGCAGCCTAAAACTAACCCTAGGTCGTACAAGGCTCATGGGCCCAAGTGGAGGTGATGCAACACCTTTGAGCTTGTAGTTTGACTTGGATTCTGTTGCAACGTCATATTGATTCGTCTATAACTCAACGCTCCAGACGAATTTGAAGGTGAATCCAATTGGGTTGGAAAGAGCACGAAATCTAGTTTCCAACAAATAAAGAATGACCCAATTCGGAGTCCGTATGAAAAAGTTGTTGGCGTTTTGAGTCAGGTATGTCTGTGCAGTCCGAATCTGAATCCAGAATGTGAGAGACTTGGACTCTATATTCTCTTGGCCCAAAAGTGACGTGAGAGGACTTTTTAAACACAACCTAAACTTCTCCTTTTCCCTTATCTTCATATGTGGATTGTACAAATGTCCCATACACCTGCAATTAGACAAAACACAAAAGTGTGTGAAGTATTTTTGTTCTGGATAACATAAATAGATTATTGAATAGTTTGCATTAGAAATCACCTGACAAATATGCATGTATGCAATATTTTTGGTCGTATCCAAGGTAGTCATGTCCTCATCATCCTCCCCTTTTTGAAAACAAAGCCATCCTCGGCATTGCTTAATCTGAAATGTGGCTAACAAAAGAGACAAGGTGTACATGTTGTATATGTATATGTCATCCATTTTAACTTCCCTTGATTTTTGCACATATGTCACATGTATACATGAGTAACTTTCATTGTTCATAAAATCTAAAGCCAAAAAATTATCACAAGAAGTAGAAGGCATGAAAATATTGGAACTCAGTTTGCACATATAAGTGAAGCTCTTATTCACTTCAAAAGATTGGCAATGTTCATCATTAAACCATCCTAACTTCGATGAATAAACCTTACTTGCATCAAATTTACATGCTACAACATGCTTAAATAAGCAAACATGCAATAAGTCATTGGACAAAGAATCATCATCAAGATTAGAGGTCATATCAAAATGATTAAACATTGGTTCTTTTGCATCAATAGTTAATTCAATGGGTGCACTCAAAATTGTTGATATTTCAGTTGTTTGATCACATGACGCATTCATGACAGTAACAAGAGTCTATAAAATAGGTGGTGTGCTCAAATCAACAGGTAACTCAACACATGATGCATTCAAGTTAACTAGGCATACTTCATTCTCATGTGAAGTTATATCATCAATACCTTTACTGTTACCTCGCAGAGATGTAGCTGATGTAGGTACGGACGTTGACAATGTACCATACTCTTGAGATGATATCGCGCTCACAATCCGAGGTGGGGCTGCTCTAGTAGGTGCAATAGTGGAGTAACCAACCGGCGGTGGTGAGCATGAACTGGAATAGTAGTTGTTGTAGTCACCCAATGCATCCTCCTGTATCTGTCTCTCAAAGGTACAAGCACGGACATACATACCAGTAATGCAACGAGGAATATACTGAAATCTTGCCTGAATATCATGGTTCAAACCACCAAAAAATCTATTCATTGTATCATCCTCAGATTCTTCTATGTCACAATGATGCATATAAGATTTGAACTCTTGGTAGTAAGCATGAACAGTGTTACTGCCTTATTTTAATTGCTCCAATTTGAGACGCAATTCACGACGATAGTAAGGAGGAAAAAATTGTTGTCTCATTACAGCTTTCAAAACTTTCCAAGTTGTGGGTTGGTTATCAATGTTTTTCTTACAATGTACACTCCACCAAACAGAAGCAAAACCAGTAAATGCTCTAATGGTAGCTCGTACTCTCTCAAGTTCAGAAAAATCATGGTGACTAAAAACTTGTTCTACTTCAAGCTCCCAAGCTAGATAAATAGCAGGATTAAATCTACCCTCAAATGATGGTAAAGAGATAACCTGACCATATGCTTGTGTGTGTTGTCCCAACTCTCGTGATGGTGAAGATGTGTCCGTCGTCCAAGAACTTCTATCTCTGGAACCTGTCATGATTAGTAGAAACAAGAACCAAAATTCGAGAATAATGTTCCTATGAACTACTAGGATGTGGTTGTAAAGTGCTCACAGTAAAGCAAATATCAATATCTTACAAGTTCTTACCATGCGGCAGGTGGTGACAGGAACCAGCGGTGTCAAATAACTCCGAAGATTGTGTAAAGCGATTGCCAGGGGAACGTGCATATACACGGTGTAGAAATATGTGGAGCTGGGTTGGCTATATATGGTAGCAAAAGATTAGCAATAATCAATTCAGAGATGCAATGTTGAATAAACGCTCAACGACGGTACTGTGCTGGTCCTAGGCTAGACCGAACTAGAGACGCGAGCCTAGAACACTAATGAGGTCACGTCGTAGCACAACTAGCATCAATGAAGGATACTAAGTAGCTCTGGACAGCAAGATATAAGTGAAGATCACAACGGCAGTAAAGATAATGATGTGAAACAACAGCCAAGGACGATATATCAACAACTTTGTCTCCAACTTTCCTCTGAAAAAGTTTGTGCCGATTTTTTTGAATTTTTTTTCAAGAATGGTATTGACTCAAGCTTTCAAACACAAAAGGAATCACTCAATTCCGAGTTGATATGAGGAGTCAAAAAATTCGAAAACTGTCCTGAAAAACTGGAATAAGCTGTGTTCATGAACTTCGGAGGGCAAAAAGACCTATTTAGAAGCCGATTTTGAGGTGACAAATATTGAACTTTCTTCTTCAACTATTTAGATGCGGCTCGTCACTAGCTTTCGTTTGAGTACTCGCGGAGGCATAACGGACTTCGTATGAGGAAGTTATGCCTGTTTTACTGAACAATGCACAAAACAGATTCCAATCCGAATTCAACTACGAGATTGAGTCTAAAAAGATCTGAATTTTGTTTTTTTTCTTCTCTCTTTTTTTTCCTCACACTTTTTTTCTTTCTCTCCTTTTTTTTCTATGACTTTTTTTTTCTCTTTTTTTCTCTCGTTTTTTCTCTCTCTTTTTTTCTCCCTCTTTCCAAAACAAACTAGATAAGATGCAGATTGGATCAAGTGAAGATGTGAACGATCTCAACTATTATTATGACAATGAATGGTGGGTAGCACGTGGTGGAAATTGATGGATGGGTGGTGGATAGCGGAAGAGATAATGATGCAGCGGTGGCGTGACTAATGTGAACAGAACTCGAAACTCTAAACGAACTAGACACTAAGACCAGCAACTCGACATGACGATGCAACCGATAATTCAACTATGCAAGCAATGAAAAGAAAATTGCAAAGGCTCAGACTGGCTTGGACCAAGGATGAATAGATCTAACTCTTTTTTTTGGCTTTTTCTTGGACAATAGGTAAGAAAATAAATATAATCTAGGAAAACTGGAAATTCTCACCGAGCAACCTGAAAACTGATACCACTTGATAGAGGCGAGGGTCCTGATCTTTCAATGAGATGATAACTATCGATTTGGTGGAGACGACTTTGACGATCCGACTACAAACGTGCACAACGTTGCGCCTTAGCAATCGCTAAACCAATCTCCTGAGGTTACCGATGATGCTGGAAGCACGATCAGCCTGACCACGAAGGTCTATTCCTGCAAGCAATCGAAGAACGAGCAAGAATATGATAAAGCAATCTGAATATTGCAAATATATATGAAGTATTGATAATGGTGGGGATGCGGAAGCGGTCTTGGTCTGGTCGTTGGACACAAACAAAGTACACGAAGTTGCAATGGCTAACTTTTAACTAAACAAATCCCCAAGGAAAAAGCTACTAGATGGATCTACTTATATAGGAGCAAGGGGTGGCGGCCAAGGAGGTGGGAGGACGTCCCAAGGCAGCCTAAAACTAACCCTAGGTCGTACAAGGCTCATGGGCCCAAGTGGAGGTGATGCAACACCTTTGAGCTTGTAGTTTGACTCGGATTCTGCTGCAACGTCAGATTGTTTCGCCTATAACTCAACGCTCCGGACGAATTTGAAGGTGAATCCAATTGGGTTGGAAAGAGCACGAAATCTAGTTCCCAACAAAAAAAGAATCACCCAATTCTGAGTCCGTATGAAAAAGTTGTTGGCGTTTTGAGTCAGGTATGTCTGTGCAGTCCGAATCTGAATCCAGAACGTGAGAGACTTGGACTCTATCTTCTCTTGGCCCAAAAGTGACGTGAGAGGACTTTTTGAACACAACCTAAACTTCTCCTTTTCCCTTATCTTCATATGTGGATTGTACAAATGTCCCATACACCTGCAATTAGACAAAACACAAAAGTGTGTGAAGTATTTTTGTTCTGGATAACATAAATAGATTATTGAATAGTTTGCATTAGAAATCACCTGACAAATATGCATGTATGCAATATTTTTGGTCGTATCCAAGGTAGTCATGTCCTCATCATTGAACGTGCATGAAAGTAGTATAAATGGATAGATTGGATTTTTCTGATAATTTTTCATATATAGATTATTTCATTTGGAGTTATGGTTGAATTTCTATGATTTTTGGAAGTTTTGGGCATTTTCTGAATTAAATAAATCATTTCTGATTAATTTAAAATCCAGAAAGCATTACTGCGTCAGCCTGACGTCAGAATGATGTCATCAAGTCAACAGCGTCAGCCCAGGTCAAACCTGATGCTGGGACCCACTGGTCAGTGTCTCAGGCTGGTTTGGGTCTATGACAGGTGGGCCGGTCAACGTTGACTTGACCAAGTCAAAGCTGACACGTGGGGTCCACACTGATTAGCACTAATCTAAATAGAAATTAAACTAATTAATTTTTGGCACCAGGGCCCACACGGCAGTGGCACTAGGGTGTTAGTTAAGGCGTCATTAGAGGCTAATGACATCGCCACGTCGGCTTCGCCGGAGTTAGGCCGCCGGCGATGGCCAGGCGCGGCGAAGGTGCTTGGAGTCGAGATGTGGTGCTTCGTTCGAAGCTTGGCTGGGCTCTCTGGAAAGCTGGCGCGACGGTGCGTCGAGTGGTGGTGGTTGTCGGGCCTGGGACGGCCGGAATCGACGCCGGCGACGAGCCTTGCGGCTGCCGGAGTTCGGGCGAGGCCGAACTCGTCGTTGCTGTGGCTCTGGAAGAACAGGGCCAGCTCCTACGTGATCTACACGATGCGGTGAGTGTTGGACGCGTCGGGCGGACCATTTGGTCGGCGGAGTCGCGTCGGCGGCGAGCGCAGGCGGCGGCGGGTTCGGGCATAGGCGGTCCGGTGGCTACGGAGACCTACGGGGAAGAAGAGAGGGATGGGCAGGGTCGGAGGCTCACGGCGAGTCGGACGGGGAGGTCAGCGTGCTCGGAGACGGTCCGGAGCAGCCGGGGCGGCAAGGAGGATCTCCGGCGACCGGCGAGGAAGAGGATGACGTTGGCGGCATCACAGGGCTTCCGGCGCCCTCCGCCTTGGTGAGGAGGAAGAGGGGAACGAGGCGGGGCTTCTTGGCGCGTCGGCGAGGCATGGGTTGGCCGGTGGCCGTGGTAGAGCATGGCGGCGCCCTCTGGTGCGCTCGGGAAGAGAGGGAGAGGGAGCCAGAGGAGGGGAAAGAGGTCCAGGGAGAGAGGGGAGAGGACGAGGGGGTCGGAGGGGTGTGCGTGGCGGCGACCAGGCAGCCGGGGGGGGGGGGGCACGCAGGTAGGGAGGAGCCAGCGCGGCTCGCCGGCCATCGGGCACACAGTTGCTTCCCCTCCTGGCAGGAGGAAGAAGACAGTGCTGCCCCTGGTGGGCCGGGCTGGCTTTGGCCAGTAGGCCACTACAGTGGTGGGCCGCAAGGTAAGGTATTCTGCAACTTTGTGGCTTTATTAAAAATACTTAGACACTTCCAAAAATCACCAAACTGCTCATGCTCACTGTATGGAATAAACCCAACATGAAACATTTCAGTTTGGGATTATTTGGACATTATTTCTTATATAACAGAAATAATTCCAACCCAAATATATTATTGATTTAAATCAAAGGCCCAAATAAATTATTTCTGTGACTCCCAAAATATTGGTTTGAATTTCACCTCATGCCAATATTTTCACAGAATAACAGGAACATTTTCTTGGACTCATTTGATGAGATTTAAATGTTGGTTATTTTTAGAGGTTTTTTGAGGCTTGGAAAATTCCTCAATTCAAATTTCAATTGAGTTTAAACATGATGCAGCAACCAAACTAGTCCAAGGCCAGGGTAAAGCTAGGGCTGTGACATATACTATTACGGGATAGACTTCCATGATCTATCCCTGAACTCTTTCCTCAACATCTCGGCGTTCATTGTCGTGTGTGAGGCCCTCCTCCGCATCCAACCCCACTTCAGGCTATGGCTCAAAGTCTTCAACGTGAAGCTGAAGGTGGTGGATGGCCAGCACACGGAGTGCAGAGGCGCCATGGTGAGTAAGCTGACCAATGTCTCCTGGCCGAAAGGCACTTTCGTGGAGACTGTCAAGGAAGGAAGAAACAATGGTTCTACATCACAGAACCCCGCGGCGCAAACTGGGCCGCAGCTGCCGAATCCAACTCCGGCGCACCAATGCGGCTCACCTCCTAGGTTGACAAGAGCCCGAATTGGTCTTCGTCAGATGAGCTGATAGCGCTACAGATGCGCGTCCAAAGCATGGTGGACAAAGATATCAAGCTCGTCGACGTAATCCAGGTGATGCTAGTTCGCCGGATTCTCCCATGCCAAAGCCGAAGTCTCCCTTTATGGGAGCTCGATCTGAAGAAGCACCATACCCTGAAGGGGCTCTTCGAAACCACTGACGAAGATGCCTGGAAGTTGCTCTTCAAGGGAAACAAGACACCACCAGCCACAGATTCGGACCGCGGGCATGACATTAACCACCCCACCAGTGAGGTAAGTTTTTAACGCATCCTCTACTTGTTTATTTCAAGGAGGATATCTGAACTTTTATCGTCATTGCTTCTTCAGGAATGGATGAAGAGGGCGAAGCGGATCCAGTGTCCAGCTCTGCTGCCTGAAGAACCAGTCATCCCGCGTCTAGCGAAGATGCTGGTGTCGGCGCCCTATAAGGCGCTGGAGAAGAAGGCCAAGGCGAATGCCAAGGGGGTCCGGAGTGGCCCCCGCCGCAAGGGCGCTTCGGATGCGACACCCGAAGACAGGACCTGCTCCTCCGCCGCCGAAGACGATGATGATGATGAGGAGGAGGAGGAGGAGGAGGAGAGCGATTCTCCCCCTGATGGGGGGAAGGAAGAAGAGGCCGGCCTCCACAATTCTGGAGGTGGAGGCGCCCAAGAAGGGGAAAGGCACTCTCGTGGGCAGCTCCGTGTGGGACATCGACAATAGTCTGGAGCGACGCCCCCGGAACAAGCCCCTGGCCGCATTGTGAGTGCTAAGAACCCGTACACATCCATTTATCCGGCTTTTCCACCTTATGGTATTTTATATGGTTTAATCATGTTATTGCAGTCCGGCCCACGGCATCTTCCAGCGATCCTCATCAAGGGGCTCGTTGGACTCAAAGGAAATGGCCAGCGAGACACCGCCGGCCGCTTACTCTCCCAAGGCCAAGGGAGACGACGAGGTGCTCTCTCAAAGGACCTTCCCAGGCCAGGGAGAGGTTCAGGAGCCCGTCATGGCGGCGCAGGAGGGAGACACCTTGGCCGCCGGACACATGGGGGGACAGACCCCCATGGAGACTAACGATGGGGGTCGTGCTCAATTTGGCCCCGATATGAGCACGGATCCGGAGACCCATATGGCCCCAGAGTCCGACAAGTAGCTTCCTTCAAGAGAAGGAGGCGTGCCCGTCCCGCCGGCGACCTCTGTCCAACCAGAGGCGCCGGACAGTCTATTGGAAGCGCTACGAGGCGCTTCCATTGTGGAAGAACACCGTATCCTTATGGGTACGGTGATTGAGAAGGTTCAGTCCGTTAAAAGCGGACTTACCGAAGCCTGCAGCGGCCTGCTGACAGTTTTGAGGTAAGAGGCGTTTAACCGAGAAAATCCCCACATAGACAGTAGCCCCTGAAACACTGTCCAGTGTTTGGAAATGAAAGCCGAAAAGAGGATCAATTAAATTTCACAGGAAACTAACCAAACCGTGTCTAATGTGAATAAGCAGGCGTCGCTGCTGGCCGCGAATTCTCACACTGCCTAAGTCTCCGGACTAAAGCAGAAACTGGAGCGGGCCGAAGAAGAGCTCGGCCAGGCGAGGAAGCAGCTCCAAGAAAAACAAGGTATGTGATAACCCGTTATGTATTCAAAAAAAGTAAAATGATATGCATTGACCGAAGTGTCATGATATGTATAGAAGCGACGACCGAGGTCGAGGCCCTAAAGAAGGCCCTGGCCGAAGCCGAGGGGAAGGCTGTCAAGGAGCAGGCTGCCCGTAAGAAGCTCAAGGCCCGGGTCAACGAGGTCCAGCAAGAGCTCCAAGATGCTGTGAAGAAATATGAGGCCTTGGAGGGAGATGTTTCGGCTCGACAGGCCAAACTCTCAAAGGCTCGCCAAAGCGCGGAAGCATCCCGGGTTGAAGCCCAGGATGCCCTCTAGGAGATCTAGGAGGCGAAGAGGATCACAGCGAGTAAGGCATTTAGTATGCAGAGAAAGTATGTGAAGAAGAAATTTCTCCTACTAACCCGGATTCGGAGTTCTCCAGGAGCATTTGCAGATCTGCCGCGTAGTGCGTCCGACGCCGCGGAATTCTTCCGAGCCAAAGAAGGGAGCTCGACGGAGAAGTTGTTTTGGTCACAATATCTTGCACCAGAGCATCCCGTGCCCTTCACCGATCAGCTAAAATAGCTGGTGGAGCTGCATAGGGTGGCCGAGCTAGCCATGAAGGATTTGATAATCCAACTGTGGCCAGCTGAAGCTATGCCCGGAAGCTACTTTGGCCTCGTGAAGCGGCTAGTGAACGCCTGTCCTCGACTCGATGTCATCAAGCGATCAGCCTGCATCGAAGGTGCACGCAAGGCCTTCGCCCGCATCAAGGTGTGGTGGGCGAAGATGGACGCCGTCAAGCTGACGACCGAGGGGCCGCCAGAGGGCAAGGAGCACCGCACGCCAGAGCTTATTTTGCAGATGTCCTGGAGGGGTTGCACATTGTAGAAATGCAATGTGTGCAAGACATTATTTTCGAATGAATACAATCATGTTGTCTTTGCCCTGTATGATGAAACAAAGTCGTTATGTAATACAATGTTTAGTTAAAAAATTTCTCCTCCTGTGCGGCCATGTTATGTGAAATCTGAGACTTGGCCAGTCGTCGGCTTCTGCCCCCACGTAGGAAATACAGGGGTGTTCGGGATGCAATCTAAACACTCTTGATCCAATTGTTTGGTCCTTGAAGGAGGTGTTTAGCACGGCGAACCAGGCAATCGGACTATGCGACTTTAGCACCCTCACTTAGCCATAGGAGTTTGACAAATAGAAATATAGGCGCAACCCCTAGTATTCGGACTAGGAGGCTATAAACACTTGATCGGGTAAGTATCGATCGCTCGCATAATGCAGAAAAAATCTCTAAGGATTTGAGACCTCCGAAGAGATGACCGGCTCTCACCGCATCATGATAGTCAGTTTTTGGCTTTCTCTACTAAGGTGCTCACCTGGGTAAACCCGGGCACAATCACAGTAGTTCTCCCTTTACTACCCAAGCCGATACAGCGGAACGTAAGGTAGTAAGCACAGGAGCCGGGCAACCCAACTATTGACCAAAGACATGATTCGGAGCCAATGCATATAGTGCTAAATTTGGGGTGCCGAACTGTACTATAAAAGTGTTCAGACTTTTGTTGCCATGTTGTGGGGCGCTATGAAGCCGCGCTATGAAGCCCCTGGCAAATTGAAACACACCCGAGTGTATGGGTGTTATCTAATAGAATTACCAGAAAGGAAAAGGCAAAAGGAAAGAAAAATGAAGAACCAGTGGTAAGCTAGAGCCGTGAAAATTTGGGCCGCAAACTGTTTCTATTATAATTCCATTGGTGCGTTAAAGCGCATTTATACAAGTAGTGCAATAAGTACAAAGGATATTTACTATGCCTTCACCAAGAGAGAGCTGCGTATGGGTCCTGAAAATAGGTAAAGGGATCGTTAAAGAGACAACCTAAGAGTTTCCTAGTACGTCCATGCTTCTTGTCGTCTTGGTGTTTCTATCCTTCGAAAAGAATCGATGGTCAAGCTGCCAGGAAAGGCCTTTGAAAAAAGGAAAAACAAAAGAAAAAAGGGAAATAGTGAAAGTATGAGTGTCCGGAGCGGTCGAGCCATATTGCGGATCACAAGCTGATTATGCCTCCATCCGGGTCCATGGTATTTTTAGTGCGTAATTATGTACACGCGGTACGATGGTTGCCACTTGGTCAGGACGGGGACGGAGGCCAAATTGCTAGTCAAGCTCCTGACAAGCCGAGCTGTCCTTCTGCGGGATGGTTCGGACTCTCTTGATAGTGTCCGAGGGGTCGGCCGCCGAATTGAGGTTCTGCTTGACAAGGCCGCCCTGTACCTCTGCCGCTAAGGTAGCGGTGTGCTCCTCGGTGCGGAGGGAGCGTTCCGTGTTTCCATTGATTGTTATGACGCCGCGCGGTCCAGGCATCTTGAGCTTAAGATAAGCGTAGTGTGGCACCGCATTGAATCGAGCAAATGCGGTTCGTCCGAGCAGTGCGTGGTAGCCGTTGCGAAAGGGTACGATATCGAAGATTAACTCCTCACTTCGAAAGTTGTCCGGAGAATCGAAGACAACCTCTAGTGTGATTGAGCCCGTACAGCGGGCCTCTACGCTCGGTATGACTCCTTTAAATGTAGACTTTGTGGGCTTGATTCACGATGGGTTAATGCCCATTCTGCGCATTGTATCCTTATAGAGCAAGTTGAGGCTACTGCCACCATCCATCAGGACTCGCGTCAGGTGGAACCCATCAATTATTGGGTCCAGGACCAGTGCGGATGAACCACCATGACGAATACTGGTCGGATGATCCCGGCGATCAAAAGTGATCGGGCATGACGACCATGGATTAACTTTTGGGGCGATTGCCTCTATCGCGTAGACGTCCTTGAGCGCGCGCTTGCGCTCCCTCTTGGGGATGTGGGTAGAGTATATCATGTTTACCATTTTGACCTGAGGAGGGAACTTCTTCTGTCCCCCTGTGTTCGGCGGCCGGGGCTCCTCGTCGTCGTCTTTGCTTTGAGATCCCTTATCCTTGTTTTCGGCATTTAACTTGTTGGCCTGTTTAAAAACCCAACAATCTCTATTGTTATGATTGGGTGGTTTGTCTGGGGTGCCATGAATCTGGCACGGACGATCAAGTATGCGGTCCAGGCTAGATGGGCCCAAATTGTTCTTTTTGAACGGCTTCTTCTGCTGACTAGGCTTACAGCCACTGGATCCTGCATTGACCGCCGTATCCTCGGTGTTGTCATTGTTATTTCGACGCTTGTACCTGTCGCGTCGAGACTTGTCGTTGCTATTTTTAGCTTCAGGGGTGTCGGTGTCGCTTGCATTGTTTTTGCTACGGGCCACCAACTATCCTCGCCTGTGCAAAAGCGAGTCATGAGTGCCGTGAGGGCCTCCATGGACTTTGGCTTCTCATGGCCGAGGTGGCGGGAGAGCCATTCGTCGCGGATGCTGTGTTTAAAGGCCGCTAGGGCTTCGGCATCCGGGCAGTTGACTATCTGCTTCTTTTTAGTTAGGAACCTGGTCCAGAATTCCTGGTGGACTCTCCGGGCTGTTGAACTATATGGCTTAAGTCATCGTTGTCTAGAGGTCGAACATATGTACCTTGGAAGTTATCAAGGAAGGCTTCTTCCAACTCCTCCCAGCTGCTGATGGAGTTTTCGGGCCGGCTGTTCAACCAGTGCCGTGCTGGTCCTTTGAGTTTTAGGGGGAGGTATTTAATGGCATGAAGGTCATCGCCGCGGGCCATATGAATGTGGAGAATGAAGTCTTCGATCCATACCGCGGGGTATGTGGTGCCATCATATGATTGTATATTCACGGGTTTGAACCCTTCTGGGAATTCATGTTCCATGACTTCGTCGGTGAAGCAATGAGGGTGTGCGGCTCCTCTATATCGGGCCGTATCGCGACGTACCTCTGATGGAGTCCGCCTGCGGCTTTCGGCCCGCGCATGACTAGGTTTTTCACGTCTGAATAGATGGCCGTCGTCGTGTGTCGGGGCACGTCCTCGCGATCCGTAGATTGATCTGGTATGTCCTGCTTTATTGTTCAGGTCATGTTGAAGGTCATATGTATGACCGTGAGCTGATTTACCTCTGCCTTTGCAATGAGGCGGGGCGGGCTGGTGTTCGGCTTGAGATGCCGCTTTGTCCCGGCCACGTAGTGGTCGGTCAGGCGCATTGCGCGATGGTGGTATGTGTTCCGGCGCCTCGTCGTCGAACTGAGGTAGTAATTTGTCCTTCGGGTAGCTTTTGGCTGGGCGCTTGAGGCCGTATTCTTCGGCTACTAGGATGTCGGTCCATTTATCGTTGAGCAGATCTTGGTCAGCTTGAAGCTGCTGCTGCTTCTTTTTCAGGCTCCTTGCAGTGGCTATTAGCTGGCGCTTGAAGCGCTCCTGCTCAAGAGGTTCCTTAGGCACGATGAAATCCTTGGTGCCGAGGCTCGCCTCATCCTCGGAGAGTGGAAGATAATTACTATCCTCCGAGTCCTCATGTGTGGCATGTTTACTAGGGCTAACCTTCCCATCTTCCCGTTCATCCTATTCGGCAGCTGCACCAACGGGGTCTTCATTGTCTTCGACACCGTCCAGAGTGTTATCTTCTCCTGTGCCGGTGTTGCTATCTTTACTGCGGCGTGACTTAGAGCGGCGCCGCTGGTGTTTCGATTGTATCTCAGGAGGTTTATCCTCAACTGGATCTTCTTTGTCATCGTCGCTATACTCCTTTGGTGCATCCACCATGTATACATTGTACGAGGAAGTGGCCGTCCAGCATCCGGTGAACGGCGGGTCCTGGGCCTCTTCTTCTCCGGCATCATTGTCCATACCATCGATGTCGTCGGAGCCGTAATCGAGCATGTCAGTCAATTCTTTGATAGTGGCTATAAAGTGGGTGGCGGGTGGGGAGCGAAATTCCCTGTCATCAGCTTCTAGTTCGAATCGGATATAGTTCGGCTGTGAATCCCCCCGCTAAGGATAGATTTTTTAATGAATTCAGCACATCGCCCAAGGGTGAGTGCCAGAAGATGTCCACGACCTTGAATTCAGCGATCGCTAACCGATCGTGTTTGACATGCGCGGGCGCGCATAGTTCGGAACTTATAACCGGAAACGAGTCCGTAGCTCCGAAGATACAGATGTTACTTGAAGTTAGGTCTGTGTGCGGCTCCAACGCCATGGAGTCTGTGGCTTCCATGGCGGGGTTGAGCTTCCTGTCCTCGGATGGCGCGACCTGCTCCAGATCTAAGGCCAGAGCAGCTACAGGCACAATTTCCTGGGTATGGCCCGATGACAGATCTAAGTCATGTTCATCGAGGCGACGGGGAGCGATTGCCGTGGTATCGAATCTGTCGAAGATCAAGTCTCCGCGGATATCCGCGACCTAGTTAAAGCTCCCAAATCTGACCTGACGGCCAACGGCGTAGCTATCGATCTGCTCCAGATGGCCAAGCGAGTTGGCCCGCAGTGCGAAGCTGCCGAACACGAAGATCTGTCCGGGGAGGAAAACCTCCCCTTGGACAGCATTGTTGTAGATGATTGAAGGAGCCATCAAACCTTTTGGGGACGGCACAGTGGAACTCTTAATGAAAGCACCAATGTCGGTGTCAAAACCGGCAGATCTCAGGTAGGGGCTCCCGGACTGTGTGTATAGGATTGATGGTAACAGGAGACAGGGGACACAATGTTTATCCAGGTTCAGGCCCTCTCTATGGAGGTAATACCCTACTTCCTGCTTGATTGATCTTGGTGAATATGAGTATTACAAGAGTTGATCTACCACGAGATCGTAATGACTAAACCCTAAAAGTCTAGTCTGGCTATGATTATCAGGATTCGGCCTATCTACGGACCTAGCCCTCCATTTTATATAGACACGGGAGGGATCTAGGGTTACACAAGGTCGGTTACAGAGAAAGGAATCTTCATAGTTGGTTGCCAAGCTTGCCTTCCATGCCCAGGAGAGTCCTATCTGGACACGGGTAGAGTCTTCAGTCTTTGTATCCTTACGACCCATCAGTCTGGCCCATATCCAATAGATCGGACACCCGAGGACCCCTTAGTCCAGGACTCCCTCAGTGAACCCTTCCGTAGTTGGAGTAGCTGAGCTTGGGTGGAACACAGCGCAGCAGGAGCGAGACAAACCACACAAGGCTTACTTTGACACATATCTGTAACAGAAGTAGTTGTGTAAGAGCTTGTTTGAATTTGAGGATTCTAACAATGCAGGGATAGGAAATACACAGGAATATGATAGGAATGCACGTGCAAACCAGAGAATTTAAAAACACATGATTTCTGCCAATCTGGGTGTTTGGTTCACAAGAATTGGAAGATCACAGAATGCAAAGAAGCATGGTTAGATTAATTCAAACCATAAGAAAATGTATGGTTATAATGCTATTATTCTACTATCTCTTAGTCTTGTGCTGCATGAATAGGAATTTGAAAAGGAGGACAAGTGGATATTAAAATTCCTACGGTTTTTCTTTTAAGGAGACACTAAAGGAACAAATCCTACAGTTTTCCTTTGCTCCATTCCTTTGAACCAAATGCATGAATAGTAGTACCATAGGAAACCTTCCAATTCCTATGTTTTTCCTTCACTTTTCCTTTCAAGCACTGGCGATTCTAGTAGGCAAGCTTGAGCAGGGAAAATCCTACACTCAAAAAATGTTTTTGTGCTACTTCTACTACTTTGGACCCAGGCCACTGCCCTACTAGCTCAACTCCCAGGACCATCTACAAATGCACAACTCAAATGCGCAGAGATAAATAATGATGGTGTTCATGAGAGTCCATCACGGATAGCTAAGTTGCCTGGTACCTCATTGCTTCTCATATAGTAGGAGAAACTAATCGTATTTCACATTACTACGTGTGCTCAGTTGACAATATATGTAACATGTAGAGTAAAAAGAGATGCAACAAGTGTACATCCTCTTTGGCGAGGCCATGTGGATCTCAGCATGATTGGGTTGGTCGGTGAGGATGCTCCGGCTGATTTGGCTGTCGGAGGAGGGGAAGAATATCTTAGTCGACTGGAAATGGAGCCCGGGGTACTGCTCCACTGTGATGGAGGGTTTCATCGTAGGAGCAGCTCCGGTGAGTTGTACGACGACAAGGCTGAGGTAGGACAAGAGAGACAACGTTAACCTGAGTGGAATTCTAATAGCATCTCCAATAGATGACGTAAAATACATAACCACAAAGTGCTATATGTAAAATACATCAGCCGCTCATCTCTGAACTTAACTGTCGAAACTAAATTGAACTATAGAAACTGAATTTTGCTGTCGAAACAGAATTTTATTGTCGAAACAGAATGCACTGGTAGCAGAAAAGCAAGAGCACCCACGCCCGGAGCAGCAGCGCGTGCGAGAGCCGGGGCAGCTGGTCGTGTAGAAGCATCTCGGGTAGCAGCTGCAGGGGCTCAAGGGAGAGCAGGATCTGCTGCTCGTGCAGCAGCAGCGCACGTAAGAGTAGAGCAGCAGCGCAAGCAAGAGCAAGAGCGAGAGCAGCAGCGCGAGCAAGAGCAAGAGCAGACCAGGCAGGGGACCGAGAGAAAGAGCAGAGCAGCACCGCGAGCGAGAGCCAAAGCAGCAGCAGCACCGCGAGCGAGCGAGAGCCAAAGCAGCAGTAGCTCCTACTGATGTTGACGTCGCCGCCGAGGGAGCGACACCATGGAGGAAGTGGCCGGCGACGCCTCCGTGGATGGAGCCGCGCCACGTCGGCTCGGGACCGAGCACCGGCAGCATCGTGAGATTGAATCAACAAGAAAATGTGGCGGTTAGTGTAGAACCTCTTTGGTGGCGTAGATTAGGGCTCAGCTTCATCCAAGGAATCGGTGATGATGTTGCTCTTCCAGTGGTGTAGGTAAAGACAACGGTGTGGGAATGGAGGTGGCGTGAAAGATGAGGGGAACATCAGGGTAGCTCCTTGGAGGTGGAGGACGGGGTGGATGAACCGGCGGGATGACAAGATCGGCGACGGACCCTCATCCGGTGCGGTGGATGAGGGGCGTCGAGATGTTGTTGTGGACGACGTCATCAGGGAAGAGGCTCTGGTTGGGTGGCGGACGGAGGGGGGTCTGGGGCTTCGCGGGTTTTCGTGGCCTCGGTGTATGAATGGGTGGGCGGATGGGATGGGAGGGGGAACCATGGCTTAGGGACGCACTTGTCCGAAATGTGGGGTAAGTTACGAAAGTACCCCTGATGATTTGAGCTAGGCAGTTCTTTCGGTTCAGGGGTATCATGGGCATTTCGCGTGTCGGGATTTCGCAGGAGGTGGGAGTTTTCGTGTGCATTGTAATTTTGGGATAGCAAGGCACGGGTTGAGGTGGAGTTTTCAGAGCACAACGAGACAAAGATATATCTTAAATTTTTCGGGGTAACAAGGCATGGGTTGAAAAGGCGGGAGTTTCGCAGCATGATAGACAGAGATGCTAGCTTGAAATTTTGGCATAACAAGGCGCGGCTTGAAATTTCAAAGAACAAGCTTAACGTGTCAAAAAAATACAATCCGCACCTCATCACTAGAGAGAGCCATGTCCCGTTTTACTATATTACTAGAAATGCATTCAAATACAATAACAACAAAACTAAAAAAATCGAGACAACAAACATAACGTGTATAGTACCAAATCAATTTGCACTTCCCTCAACAATAAAAAGATAATTCATGTTGTCTAGCATATGGACTAAATTTGAGTACATTTTCCCTGTTTGAATGGGATTGTACTCGGGTTAGTTATACAACCATCTAAATATTATCTTCACAACACATGACATGAATATAGGAGTAGTAAATTCCTATATAAATACGAACTACATGTACATACGATCTCAAATTCAAATATATGTATCCATTTTATGTTGAATTCAAATCATAGTACATGTATGCTCTAGCTAGATGTTCGGAATCTAAACCATGTATGATACTACGTACAATGTGTTTAACACGCGCAACACACACACACACACACAAACACCATTTAGACTAGTAAGGTACACATGCATTGCATGCATTAGATTTGGCAACCAAATTATGAATAAATACCACATTATAGCATGTAAGCTTTGAGTCATATATGCATGATGTAGATGTTCGTTTAATTCTTATAGTTCATTTCATTCAAAATCATCTAGTGTTTATAAGAAAGCTAATCTACTTTAAGATTCATGGAATTGTGTGTTGTAAAGCATAAAGTAAAAACAAATAATGGCAAATCATGTAGAAAACATTTGGGCAATTATGATACGGAAGATTCTAGAACAAAGAAGAAGTGCTTGTGTTTTGAGGTTTGTGCAATATGTTTAAGTTCAACCATGGAGTCTTCTAGATTGTACATGTGGCAAAATCTAGTGGAATGTAGATGATATCTAACGGCCAGTAGTGCTCGAATTTGCTATATCTGCACCGTCGGATTGGCTTCATCCAACGACCATCTTCCAAAGTTAAAATTATTCGCACACTATATAAAAAATAAATATAATATATAGGGGTATATATATGTGATGCGAAAGCCACCCATCATCTCTAATTAGAATAGTGTGTCCATGCACGGATGCAATGTGGCCAAACGATCTCTGCCATCGGTATCTCAAATTCAAATCAATCTGACCTTGTTCAATGTGTATATAGTATAGCATGCTCATTTCCAAACCACGCCGCGCATATCTCAGTTATATTCATGCATGCATGGGTTTCAAACATCATGATCTCTTATTCGCATATTTAAATTCAACTTTACATTGATTATGACCTCACTGAGTCTTTTACACCCACACAGTCTTCTCTTTATAATTGTAACACTAAGTTTCTCTCGTGCATGCATGCACACACACTACCATTCGGCATTATCCATCGCACACATGCAATATTTTTCTTCAGGTCGGTCTCCCATGCATGCACACACACACACCCCTCCCCCTCTTCATCATATCAGGCATTCTTTATCTCTCACGTGCATGCGCAACAATCGATGTTCCTCTATGTGTGTGTATATATAGCTAGGTCTTTCCCAGTTTTCCACACAAACCGATCAATCTATATATCTAGTGAGGTCTCACCCTCTTTCCCACGTACATGTCGATCAATCTATACCTCTCTATATAGGATTACATAGCTAATACACCCGCATTAATTATATATCCAATGTCCCCCTCTCATCATCCATGCCTTCCGCATCATCTCTTAGATGCGCCCATGGTGGCGAAGATAGGGGGCAGCAAGGGCCATGCCCCCCTAACATCACTATATATTGAGGCTAATATGAATGTGATCATTAGATCAATTGCTGGTAAATTAGTTGAAGTTGGTGAACTGGCCCTCCTCATAAAGGATTAGCAATGCTTGGCCCCCTAGCTCATTTAGTTTTCATGGCTCCGCCACTGCGTGCAACAGCGCACATTCTCGCCCCCTCTCTTTAAATATCAATCTCGCACTTGTGCACTCCTTCATAGTATCCCTCCACTTGGCCCCTCGCACCATCTTCTAGCCCCCACCGGATTTTGCCACATGTATAATCTAGCAGACTCCATGGTTGAACTTAAGCATAATGCACAAACCTCAAAACACAAGTGCTTCTCCTTTGTTCTAGAATCTTCCGTATCATAACTACCCAAACTTTTTTTCTAGTTGAATTGTCATTATTTGTTTTTACTTTATGCTTTACAATGCACAATTCCATGAATCATAAAATAGATTAAGGGCTTCTTTATTCAAAGGATTCTCAAAGGAATTTTGGAGGATTCTAATCCTTAGGAATTTTTCCTATCTTGGTTGTTTGATTCGTAGGATTGTAAACCATAGGGATTTTTCCATAGGATTCAGTTGCACTAGATTTCATAGGAAACTTTCAAAGAATCCTATGTTTTTTCTATGCATAATCGAACACTCATACAATCCTGTAGGATTCAAGACAACATTCCACTCTAATCCCATGTTTTTCCTATTCCCGCGTTCTGGAAATCCTATGAATCAAAGAGGCCCTAACTTTTTTATGTAAACTAATTGATTTTGAATGAGATGAACTATAAGAATTAAACGAACGTCTACATCATCCATATATGACTCAAAGCTTACATGCTATAGTGTGGTATTTTTCATAATTTGGTTGCCAAATCTGATGTGTGCAATGCACTTGTACCTTACTAGTACTTCCAGTATGTGCAAAACACGTAAATTAGAATTCCAACGGCACACTACACAGTCTCTCTCTTTCAGTTCATGAAGCCACGTGGCACATGTGGAGCCGTTGTCACGACGTGCTTGTGTGGATTGATCACAATGTTGTGCTGCTGGTTGCAGAAGAATGTACTCGTTCTCTCTCAGGCACACTGGCAGTACATGCACGAAGCGAAGATGTGCACGCACACACTCATTCCGTCGCACGCACACGTAGGTACATTGTGGGACGCATTTCTATATGAAGATCCACCCCATGTGATAATTTGACGCGTGTAAAGTACTTCACTTCATTGATGGTCAATTAATATAATGCATGCAAATAGAGTGGATGTGAGGGAGGAAGTAGTTGAGAAAGACATTACTACTCCACTGCGTGCATGCGGGTACTTAAATCATGGGTTGCTACTTCCATTGGTCTCCTTCGTATTTTGTGCCAATTTTTAACCATATTTTTAAGTAACATAATATTTATGCATGTCATAAAAAGTGGCACAAAAAGAGGGGGCCAATAAACCAGGACACAGGCAGCATGATCAATTTTTGCCAGGGCTACTCTTGGTGGCCTTTGTATTTAAATATGGATGGGGTGGAGTAGTACTATCTTTATCTTAGCCTCGTAGGGCTCTCCCAACGCCTAGGCTCGCCTCCCTGCCTCGCCCACAGATCCCACCATGGATAATCCCTTAGATCCCAGGATCCCATGGGTTGCCCTCTCGCTGCGGCCTGCAGCACTATTGCCTTTGAGCGAAACCCACATGTGTTTTAGAGGGAATACATTGCTTTGGAATCACAGATCGGTGGCGTCGGAGGACATGTCAGGGCTGCATTTCAGGTGGTGGGTAGCAAGGGCAAATCGGATCGAGGAAGCGTCGCATCGATTGGAGAGAAGTTCGAAGGAGCTGCGCCTGGCACAACACAAGGTGGAGGCGCAAGTCGATCTCAGGGGAGAGATGCTGAGGGATGTCAGCATCTGGCAGCATCGCGTTGATTTCGAGCTAGGGCTAATGGCAGAGATCATATTCACATAGTCAACTGCGGAGGAAAGAACATGCATGCCTGCGGAATGGCATGAGCAGCCGGTGCAACTGTTCAAATGGAGAAGCTAAATCGTGGGACCAGCTACAGCGGCGCCACTGGGCATGCATCGTAGGCGAGGTGAGTTGCCCCCGCCAGAGATGTAGTGACCTACTTGGTTGCTGCTGCAGTGAACTTGCGGCACCATGGAGGTTTGCAATCGTGACAATCACTCCATCTATATGTATTGTACTCCTGTGAAAATACTTGGTCATTTGGAAAAAGATGGTTATTGATTTATCACTAGTTTTTGAATGCTTGGTCGTGACAATCACCCGAAGCCACAACCAGAAGTTACATCACTGACGGTCGGTCGCACCAATAGACGGTCGGTTGGACCCGCGACATGCATCGGCTTGGTCTGACATGTACGACCAGTTACATCACTAACTTGTGCGACCGTATTTGAGCAGTAGTACTTGAAATTTGTGTTCCAGGAAACTCATCGGGAGCCGTTTCGGGCCTCGGAACCAAAACCATCAATTAATCTTTAGCTTGTTCCCATCACATTCCAAAGTGTATAGTATAATTAAGTGCAAACCTTGTCACACCTAGTACGTATCAAACCTGAATGTGTTCCCGCTATGTAGGTTTTAGTACTAGTGCTAGTACTAGGTTATAAAAAGGGGAACTAGTACCTAGCCAAAAATCACTCTACCTCTTACTCATAAGTCTTTCCTGTTCGCCTGTCCCTGCCATGGCCGGTGTGCAAAGCTCTAGGCCGAGAACTACTCGTAACAAGGGAGTGGCAACCAAGGCCGCGGAAGAAAAAGAGGGCTCGCCGCCTTGCAGAGACCTCGAAAGATCTGTCACGGGAAGGCGAGGGCTCCCAGGAGCGCCCTAGCCACGAAGGCGAGTGCTCCCAGGAGCGCCCTAACCACGGAGGCGAGTGTTCCCAGGAGCGCCCTAGCCGCGGAGGCAAGGGCTCCCAGGAGCACCCTAGCCGCGGAGGCGAACATGCCGAGCTGGCGGCGCTAGATTCGTTATCCCTCGACGACATGCCCGGTTAGCTCAATAAGCAGGAGGAGTTCACCGACGGCTTGGTGGAGCTGCTGAAGGAGAGCCTCGACGACATGCCCACTGAGCTCAATGAGCAAGGGGAGTTGACTGTCGGCTCGGTGATGCTGCTGAAGAAGAGCATTGCCTCAGGTAAGAAGGCGACTCGCAAGATCCAGCAACTTTAGGAGGACAAGGCGAAGTTCTGCCACGAGCTCGACCTGCTGCAGGAGGAGAACACCGGCTGGAAGAAGCTGCATGAGAAGAGTAGTTCCTTGATGAAGAAGCTGCATGAGAAGAGTAGTTTCTTGATGAAGAAGCTCCGCATCAAGCACCCGGCTGCTGTCAAGGTACGTAATGCGGCCGTGGAACAGATGATGAAGGGTCGCGTCGAGAAATCTCGCGTCATGGATACAATGAAGAAGATGGCGGAGGAGGCGCGCAAGGAGATGCAGGTCGTGGAGGCGATGAAGAAGCAGTTACGACTCTGCAGCCAGCAACCCTTCATGTAGTAGAGAGTAGTGCCGCAGACTTGTGTGCATGTCTTCCTTCTTTTTTGGGGGTGATAATCTTCCTTCTTCTTTTGCTCCTGTGTTTCTTCTTTCGCTTTGGGTGTTTCACCGCACATGTCATGTTCTCTTCGAGGCATGAATAGAACAATGCTAACGATGAGAAGCTCCGTGGGATTGATGACTAGCAAATTAGATCATTTTTATCGCCATATGGCACTGGGATGTCGTGCTTCATGCTCCTCTGTCATACTACTACTCCCGTGGAAAACTTGAGTATACCGCGCGGTTCTTTACTCCTCCTCAGGTCGTCGGCAACATTTATACGAGCAGTCAAATCACAAGGCCCCGCCTTCCAGCAGTAATGAGCCATCAAATCACAAAGGCCCCCGCCTCTTGTGAAACCGACCAAGCGAGATTGCCCCGCCCTCTATCCTTTTAAAAAATGTATACTTTTGTACAGTAGTAGTATCAATGGATTGCGCCATGGAGCAAAACTAACAAGATGAAATTAAAGAAAAAAGGTGGTACATATAGAGAGCGCCGTCGCCAAATTATGCATATAGTATTATTAAAAAAGCTAGTATGTGCTTAAATGGGCTGATAAATTCTATTAAAGAAATTAGCATACCTATTTAATTCTTGGGTTCTTATTATTTATGCCAGTAGTTGTGTATCACTACTTAGTTTTTCCAGTAGATGTTACAACTACTAAAAAATGCCATCGATCCGTGAGATGCTTGCTCAAAATGCAATTAGATATCTCGAAAATGCCATCGTTGCGTTAGATGTTTGCTCAAAAATGCTATTAGACATTGTTATTTTCACGTCAAACCCGTTGACCATGTTATATGACAAAAATAAGCCGACTCTCACAATGATAAGTGTGGCCCCGCTTGTCAGGAGTAACCAAGCGAATAATTTTACAGGAAAATAAGAACGCTGTTGGGATCAAGTAGGCCTCACACTTTATTGTACTGAAGTGAGATAGAGGGAGAGCTCGCATGTTGGTCCATAGGTATTTATGTCATTATAACATGACAAAAGATATTTGAGTCATGATAATGGTGTCCAGCACAACACACCCCTCAAATAAAACTAAGCCCCCTGAAATTCTTTGACAACTAAACTGTTGGCTATATGATGTTGGCCATATATATTGTACGTATATAATGTGAAGAAACGAGTGGTAGTACTACCAACTAAAAGATGAACTATAATAAATACAAGTATGTACGTAGTGAAGAGTTAAAGTAACGAGAAGGAACATAACATAGTTCTGCTGGGGGCTCAGCATAACACACCCCTCAAATAAAACTAAGCACCCTGAAATTAAACTAAGCAACTAATCCGGTAGACACTTCATTACAACCACCATGAGCAACGACATTGGCACCTTACTCGGACTCCTCGTCCACGTGCTCGACTTCATCCTTGTCCCTCTTCCTCTTGGCCGATACTTATTTGCTTGAACCACACACTTAGCTCTCACTCTTCATCCAACCCTTGTAGATATTGAAACAAAGGTAGGCATCCGTTGCAGCGTAATTGATGTGGTGTATATCTAGTACATTCCACTGCGATGCACGATGAAACTTGGGCGGAGGTTTCCTCAGTTTACTGTACAAAGGATCAACCATGGCTGCTGCCAGGGTCAGCATTGAAGGCTGACGGTAGGACACTAGCACATTCCACTAGAGGTCAAAGGGCTCGCCTACAATCAGGCCTATCCGATGTAGAACTTCTTTATCGTTCGTAAAGTCTACAGAAACGAATTTGACTTTGTTGCCCCCGAGGAAGTTCTTCAAATCCTCGCACTCAACACTGGCATAGCATATGTGGTAGACCAAGCACAAGTTATGCACGCAAACCTAGATCAAGGCGGGGTTCTTCCTCTCTTCCTCCTTTTGATTCTTCTCTTTTCCCAAGACTGTGGTGTACTCAACATATAGCCCAGCGACCCACTCATCATTTGACTTTTCGAACATGCATCTGAAGCGAGCAAGGCATCCTTTCCCCGTCGTGGAAGAACGGGTGTAGATGACGTCAAACTCATCCCTGGAGATGGTTCTAACCTTGTACTCATTGACGATCATGGAGATTTGGGACGCCATGGATTTGGGAGGAGGGTTAGGATTAGTGGAACTGTCATAATGTGAAAGGATGGGACGACTAGGAGCGAACTGTCGTAATGTTAAAGGACGACCAGGGACGAGTAGGAGCGAACTGCTAGCGGTTTTCCGATTGTAAAAATGCTGAGTGGGGCGTGCGAACGGCAGGGTAGTGTGCTTGCCAGGAAAACATAAATGGATTCATGCATAGTACTATGGGGGCCCAATTAGATGTCATGTCTACTAGATGCATCTGTGCGTTTGCACGTCAAGTGTTGGGAAAATTACAGGTAATACCAACCTTTCCGTGCTCCCATGATACGGGCTTCCGAGAGCCCTTGGATCTGAGATCGAACGGTTGCATGGCGTGATTCTAGACCTATGGGTGAATATCCTATCCTGGAGGGTTATTCTGCAAATTTTCAGCAACTTAGCATGCGACCATTCGATCTTAGATCCAAGGGCTGCCAGCAGCCTGTATCATGGTCGCGCCTACCATGACCGTCGTCTCGCTCAGGCGGTTGCGCCCTTGGAGATTTCACATGGTGCGTTAGGCTATCCGATGTTGTCATATCATACATAGTCATCACTTAGTCACTCATACAACAGTTTAGCTATAAGGTTGGCTATAAGAGTATTTATTTTACTTCTCTCTATCTCTTTCTTCGTAGTATTTATTGCTTTTGCCAAGGAGTGACCTCTTCCAATGAAATGGTGCTTAGATGAGGTGCTAAGGGCATTAAATGGCTTAGCACCTCAAGTCCCCAATGCATAGGTGCTTAGTTCTTATCTATAGACTCAAAATTGTCTTTTCACCTAGGCACACGCGCTTACCACCACTTCTTCCTGGGGTCACCAAACTAGTCTCTCTCTTCTTAATTAACTTGCCACATCAGAATTTATGCCTATGTGGCAGGCTTAGCACCTGTACGAGCAAGTACAATAGTGGGCTATAAGTCCGCTTACATGGCATTTTTGCATATGTGGAGGAGAGAGGCAAGGAAAAAGTGGAGGAGTGGGCTCTCATGCAAGATCCAGCCTCTACACGCGCTCCTAGACAAAAGAATTTAATACAAGGAGAGAGATAGAGAGAAAGTGAGAAAAACCTTATAGCCAACCATAAAGCCAACCCTATTGTATGACTAATAAATAATACTAGAAACTTTTGATGACATGGCATGTTTATATGCTCATGCAGCACGAGTATTAACCATGCTCTACGTGGTGGAGCATTGGGAGAGGCACATGTATACCATGGAGGTGGTCAGGATTAGGGACACTCATGCCAGTCATAGCGCCGTAGTTAAAATAATAATGGCAAGTCAAATCACGGGGCCCCACCTGTCCAGCAGTAACTCGTTGTCAAATCACACAACCCTACGTTTGCAGCAGCCTACTCCCTCATCTTCTCGCTTCTCTGTTGAACCGACTAGGCGGAACTGCCCACCTACCACGCGGGAAAAGCCCCGCCCTCGACTTATAAATAGTATAATTTTGTATCCATGGATTGCACCATGGATCAAAGCCTTAATAAAACGGCGGTACACGTGTATGGAGTATACAGCACGCCCGTCGCGTTCGCGTCGCACCCCAGACGGTCGGTCGGTCTAGCATGACGCTCTCCGAATGGAACGCGTGTCATATTGCATTTGTACACACATGTGGGACCGCAATTGAGAACCGACCATAGGCACACTCCCCGGCCCCACAAGTCGGGTGAGTTAATAGAAGAGAGAGACGAGCGATAGTATTGGAGCAGTGTTGTACATGTTGGGAAACGTAGCATGCAATTTAAAAAAAACGATCACGCAAGATCTAACTAGGAGATGCATAGCAACGAGAGGGGGAGAGTGTGTTCACGTAGCCTCGTAGACCGAAACCGGAAGCATTAAGTTAATGATACGTCTCCAACGTATCTATAATTTTTGATTGTTCCATGCTATTATATTATCTGTTTTGGATGATAACAGGCTTTATTTTATACTTTTATATTATTTTTGGGACTAACTTATTAACCGGAGGCCCAACCCAAATTGCTGTTTTTTTGCCTATTTCAGTGTTTCATAGAAAAGGAGTATCAAACGGAGTCCAAACGGAATGAAACCTTCGGGAACGTCATTTTTGGAACAAACGTGATCCAGAGGACTTGGAGTGGACGTCAAGCAATCAACGAGGCGGCCACAAGGCAGGGGGCGTGCCTACCTCCCTGGACGCGCCCTCCACCCTCGTGGGCCCCTCGTTGCTGCACCGACCTACTTCTTCCTCCTATATATATATATACACACCGCAAACATCCAGGAGCACCACGAAACCCTATTTCTACCGCCGCAACATTCTGTACCCAAGAGATCCCATCTTGGGGCCTTTTTCCGGAGCTCCGCCGGAGGGGCCATCGATCATGGAGGGCCTCTACATCAACTCCATGGCCTCTATGATGATGTGTGAGTAGTTTACCTCAGACCTTCGGGTCCATGGCTAGTAGTTAGATGGCTTCTTCTCTCTCTTTCTCAATACAAAGTTCTCCTCGATTCTCTTGGAGATCTATTCGATGTAATCTTATTTTGCGGTGTGTTTGTCGAGATCCGATGAATTGTGGGTTTATGATCAAGTTTATCTATGAACAATATTTGAATCTTCTCTGAATTCTTTTATGTATGATTGGTTTATCTTTGCAAGTCTCTTGGAATTATCAGTTTGGTTTGGCCTACTAGATTGATCCTTCTTGCAATGGGAGAAGTGCTTAGCTTTGGGTTCAATATTGAGGTGCTCGATCCAAAGTGACAGAAAGGGAAACGACACGTATTGTATTGTTGCCATCGAGGATAAAAAGATGGGGTTTACATCATATTGCATGAGTTTATCCATCTACATCATGTCATCTTGCTTAAGGCGTTACTCTGTTCTTATGAACTTAATACTCTAGATGCATGTTGGATAGAGGTCGATGTGTGGAGTAATAGTAGTAGATGCAGAATCGTTTCGGTCTACTTGTCTCGGACGTGATGCCTATATACATGATCATGCATAGATATTCTCATAATTATTCGCTTTTCTATCAATTGCTCGACAGTAATTTGTTCACCCACCGTAATACTTATGCTATCTTGAGAGAAGCCACTAGTGAAACCTATGGCCCCCGGGTCTATCTTCCATCATATTAATCTACCATTATTTCCATTACCGTTTATTTTGCAATCTTTAGTTTCAATCTATATCATAAAAATACCAAAAATACTTGTCTTATTATTATTATCTCTATCAGATCTCACTCTTGCAAGTGGCTGTGAAGGGATTGACAACCCCTTTATCGTGTTGGTTGCGAGGTTCTTATTTGTTTGTGTAGGTACGAGGTGACTCGCACGTGGTCTCCTACTGTATTGATACCTTGGTTCTCAAAAACTGAGGGAAATACTTACGCTACTTTGCTGCATCACCCTTTCCTCTTCAAGGGAAAACCAATGTAGTGCTCAAGAGGTAGCAATAAGGATTTCTGGCGCCGTTTCCGGGGAGATCTACGCCAAGTCAAGACATACCAAGTACCCATCACAACTCTTATCCTTCGCATTACATCATTTGCCATTTGCCTCTCGTTTTCCTCTCCCCCACTTCACCCTTGCTGTTTTATTCGCCTTCTCTTTCTGTTCGCATCTTTTCTGCTTGCTTGGTCGTTTTGGCTAGTCCTTTATCCGCTACTTTGTCTCCCGAGAATGAAGTTCTTAATTTTAAACAAAGGGATGGAAAAAATCTAAAAGATGCCTGGTATAGAGTTTGCAATGCGCAAAATAGATCTACTAGGAAGCAATCTACTTCCGTTCTTCTTCGCAATTTTTATGTAGGCATCACTCCTTGGAATAAATTTATTCTTGATACCATTACCGGAGCAAATTTCTTGGGTAGCCGTACTTTTGATTCTTATAATGCTATGATATATTTGTTTGGCCCACCACCTCTTTTGGTTAATGAAACTATTTTAACTTTGGAACATGTCATGCAACGGCTTGAAATTATTGAAAATAAAGTTGCCACCATAGAGTTAATTGAAAATTTGGATAGAAAGATCCATAACCAAATTACCCAATACGGATCTAAGGTAGGAGTTGCTCTTCAAAATTTTAAAGAAAAGGGACCTATGGTTAATGAAAAGATAGATCAAGATTCCACTAGAACTGATAAAATTGAGGATATTATTACCAACCTTGGGTCAGCCTTTTCTTCCGTGAAAAACACTCCTCCTAATGCTAAGATTGCCAAATTTATGTATGTTCCTAAAAATAAGGGTGAAACTTCTAGTAAGGAAAATGCGGACCTCAAATCCATAAGTGTTCACCCCAATTTTCTCACCATCCTTAAGGAACCTTTTGCTACAAATGTTTTTCTTGATTTCATGCCTAGGAGTTTGATAATCAATAAAAATAAAGAAACTCCTAAAAGTTATAGGTGTATTATTGAAGAATTGCCTACCAAAGATGACAATACCTAGATCTATCCTTGCTTTTATGCCTAGCTAAGGGCGTTAAACGATAGCGCTTGTTGGGAGGCAACCCAATTTTATTTTTATTCCTTGATTTTTGCTCCTGTTTAGTAATAAATAATTTATCTAGTCTCTGTTTTGGTTGTGTTTTTGTGTTTAATTAGTGTTTGTGCCAAGTAGAACCATTGGGAAGAGTTGCGGAAAGTCTTTTTGATCTTGCTGTAAAAAACAGAAACTTTAGCGCTCACAAGAATTGCTGCCATTTTTACTGGAGAGTGCTATTTAGTTAATTATTTTTTCATATGACTAATAGATAAATTCCTCACGTCCAGCAATTTGTTTTAGAATTTTTGGAGTTCCAGAAGTATTCGAAACCTACAGATTACTATAGACTGTTCTGTTTTTGTCAGATTCTATTTTTCGTGTGTTGTTTGCTTATTTGGATAAATCTATGGCTAGTAGTAGAGTTTATGAACCATAGAGAAGTTGGAATACAGTAGGTTTAACACCAATATAAATAAATAAGAAGTTCATTACAGTACCTTGAAGTGGTGGTTTGTTTTCTTTTACTAACGGAGCTCGTGAAGATTTTCTGTTAAGTTTTGTGTCGTGAAATTTTCAAGTTTTGGGTAAAGATTTGATGGATTATGGAACAAGGAGTGGCAAGAGACTAAGCTTGGGGATGCCCAAGGCACCCCAAGGTAAAATCCAAGGACACCAAAAATCCTCAGCTTGGGGATGCCCCGGAAGGCATCCCCTCTTTCGTCTTCGTCTATCCGTAACTTTACTTGGAGCTATATTTTTATTCACCACATGATATGTGTTTTGCTTGGAGTGTCTTGTATGATTTGAGTCTTTGCTTTTTAGTTTACCACAATCATCCTTGATGTACACACCTTTTGAGAGAGACACACATGAATTGGAATTTATTAGAATACTCTATGTGCTTCACCTATATCTTTTGAGCTATATAGTTTTTGCTCTAGTACTTCACTTATATCTTTTAGAGCACGATGGTGGTTTTATTTTATAGGAATAATTGATCTCTCATGCTTCACTTATATTATTTTGAGAGTCCTTTAGAACAACATGGCAATTTTCTTTTAGGCATAATAAAAACTTTCATATAAGTGCATTGAATACTAAGAGAAGTTTGATACTTGATGATTGTTTTGAGATATGGAGATAGTGATATCAAAGTTGTGCTAGTTCAGTAGTTGTGAATTTGAGGAATACTTGTGTTGAAGTTTGCAAGTCCCGTAGCATGCACGTATGCTAAATATTGTGTAACAAATTTGAAACATGAGGTGTTATTTGATTGTCTTCCTTACAAGTGGCGGTCGGGGACGAGTGATGGTCTTTTCCTACCAATCTATCCCCCTAGGAGCATGCGCGTAATACTTGGTTTTTGATGACTTGTAGATTTTTGCAGTAAGTATGTGAGTTCTTTATGACTAATGTTGAGTCCATGGATTATACGCACTCTCTCCCTTCCACCATTGCTAGCCTCTTCGGTACCGCGCATTGCCCTTTCTCACCTTGAGAGTTGGTGCAAACTTCGCCGGTGCATCCAAACCCCGTGATATGATACACTCTATCACACATAAACCTCCTTATATCTTCCTCAAAACAGCCACCATACCTACCTATTATGGCATTTCCATAGCCATTCCAAGATATATTGCCATGCAACTTTCCATCGTTCCGTTTATTATGACACGCATCATCATTGTCATATTGCCTTGCATGATCATGTAGTTGACATCGTATTTGTGGCAAAGACACCATTCATAATTCTTTCATACATGTCACTCATGAGTCATTGCACATCCCGGTACACCGCCGGAGGCATTCATATAGAGTCATATCTTGTTCTAGTATTGAGTTGTAATCATTGAGTTGTAAATAAATAGAAGTGTGGTGATCATCAGTAATAGAGCATTGTCCCTAAAAAGGCCAAATAAAAAAAGGCCCAAAAAAGTGGGCAATGCTACTATCCTTTTTTCCACACTTGTGCTTCAAAGTAGCACCATGATCTTTATAATAGAGAGTCTCTTGTTTTGTCATTTTCATATACTAGTGGGAATTTTTCATTATAGAACTTGGCTTGTATATTCCAACAATGGGCCTCCTCAAGTGCCCTAGGTCTTCGTGAGCAAGCAAGTTGGATGCACACCCACTTAGTTTCTTTTGTTGAGCTTTCATACATTTATAGCTCTAGTGCATCCATTGCATGGGAATCCCTACTCCTTGCACTGACATCAATTGATGGGCATCTCCCTAGCCCATTGATTAGCCGCGTCGATGCGAGAATTTCTCCTTTTTTGTCTTCTCCACATAACCCCCTTCGTTATATTCTTTTTTTTGAAAGTCCCTTCGTTATATTCTATTCCACCCATAGTGCTATATCCATGGCTCACGCTCATGTATTGCGTGAAAGTTGAAAAAAGTTTGAGATTACTAAAGTATGAAACAATTTCTTGGCTTTTCATCGGGGTTGTGCATGATGAGAGCATTCTTGTGTGACGAAAATGGAGCATGACCAAACTATATGATTTTGTAGGGATGAACTTTCTTTGGCCATGTTATTTTGAGAAGACATGATTGCTTAGTTAGTATGCTTGAAGTATTATTATTTTTATGTCAATATTAAACTTTTATCTTGAATCTTTCGTATCTAAACATTCATGCCACAATAAAGAAAATTACATTGAGAAATATGTTAGGAAGCATTCCACATCAAAAGTTCTGTTCTTATAATTTACCTACTCGAGGACGAGAAGGAATTAAGCTTGGGGATGCTTGATACGTCTCCAGCATACCTATAATTTTTTATTGTTCCATGCTATTATATTATCTGTTTTGGATGATAACGGGCTTTATTTTACACTTTTATATTATTTTTGGGACTAACCTATTAACCGGATGCCCAACCCGAATTGCTGTTTTTTTGCCTATTTTAGTGTTTCCTAGAAAAGGAATATCAAACGGAGTCCAAACGGGATGAAACCTTTGGGAACGTGATTTTTGGAACAAACGTGATCCAGAGGACTTGGGGTGGACGTCAAGAAATAAATGAGGCGGCCACGAGGCAGGGGGCGCGCCTAGCACCCTGGGCGCGCCTACCTGTAACGCCCTCGATGCGGCTATATCTCCCACGTGTCGAAGCACGACTTAGAGGCATAACCGCATTGAAAGCAATGTCGCAAGTGAGGTAATCTTCACGCAACCCATGTAATACATAAGGGAAAGAGATACATAGTTGGCTTACACTCGACACTTCCCAAAATACATGAATAAAGCATTACATCAACCATATACAATCAGGGTCCGACTACGGAACCAAAATAAAAGAAGACTACCCCAAAAGCTACACAGATCCCCGATCGTCCCAACTGGGCTCCACTACTGATCAACTGGAAAACGAAACAACATAAAGAACACGATCTTCATAGAGCTCCTCCTTGAGCTTGGTTGCGTCACCTGCAAGCTATCATCGGCACCTGCAAGCTGGTTTTGGAAGTATCTGTGAGTCACGGGGACTCAGCAATCTCGCACCCTCGCGATCAAGACTATTTAAGCTTATGGGTAAGGTAAAGGTATGATGTGGAGCTGCAGCAAGCGACTAGCATATATGGTGGCTAACATACGCAAATGAGAGCGAGAAGAGAAGGCAAGGCACGATCGATAAAACTATGATCAAGAAGTGATCCTAGAACAACCTACGTCAAATATAACTCCAATACCGTGTTCACTTCTCGGACCCCGCCGAGAAGAGACCATCACGGTAACACACGCGGTTGATGTATTTTAATTAAGGTCAACTTCAAGTTTTCTACAACCGGACATTAACAAATTCCCATCTGCCCATAACCGCGGGCACGGCTTTCGAAAGTTCAAATCCCTGCAGGGGTGTCCCAACTTAGCCCATCACAAGCTCTCACGGTCAACGAAGGATATTCCTTCTAGCGGGAAGACCCGATCAGGCTTGGAATCCCAGTTACAAGACATTCTCGACAATGGTAAAACAAGTCCAGCAAGACCACCCGATGCGCCGACATCCCGATAAGAGCTGCACATATCTCTTTCTCAGGGCAACACCGGATAAGCAATCCGTACAACTAAAACCAGCCCTCGAGTTTCCCCGAGGTGGCGCTGCAAGGGGCTCTAGTTTGGACAAGCACTGGCCCGGGGGGTTAAAATAAAGATGACCCTCGGGATGCGCGACTCCCAAGGGAAAAAGGCTAGGTGGTGAATGGTAAAACCAAGGTTGGGCCTTGCTGGAGGAGTTTTATTCAAGGCGAACTGACAAGGGGTTCCCATTATAACCCAACCGCGTAAGGAACGAAAAATCTGGGAACATAACACCGATATGACGGAAACTAGGGTGGCAAGAGTGGAACAAAACACCAGGCATAAGGCCGAGCCTTCCACCCTTTACCAAGTATATAGATGCGTTAATTAAATAAGAGATATTGTGATATCCCAACAAAATATCCATGTTCCAACATGGAACAAACTCCAATCTTCACCTGCAACTAGCAACGCTATAAGAGAGGCTGAGCAAAGCGGTAACATAGCCAAACAACGGTTTGCTAGGACAAGGTGGTTAGAGGCATGGCTTAACAATATGGGAGGCATGATAAAGCATGTGGTAGGTATCGCGGCATAGGCATAGCAAAAGAGCGTGCAACTAGCAAGCAAAGATAGAAGTGATTTCGAGGGTATGGTCATCTTGCCTGAGATCCCGCAAGAAAGAAGAACGAGTCCATGAGGAAGACAAACGGACGTAGTCGAACGGGTCCTCACAAACGCGACGTTATCGGAACCAACCCGAAGAAGCAACACCGGAAAGAAGCACACAACATAGTAAACAACCACCACATGAACATGGCATGATGCACAACCAAGTATGATGCATGTCCGGTTTAATATGCATGGCATGGCAAAGTGCACAAGCAATCCTACAAATTAAGTGGAGCTCAATATGCACCGGGACGCCTATTGACAAACACGACATTCAAGTCATTTAGTTCGATCTCGTTTATGTACCCAACAATATTAAATGTTGATTACCATGGCAAGGGGTGAAGCATAACAAAAACTACATCATCTAAACAATTTAAATGGGGCCGGATATAACAAATAACGAATCCGGTAAATCCCCATATGCCTTTAGCAATTTAATACAACAACAATTTTAAACATACAAATGTTGTTAACATGATGCGGATGACATGTTCAAGTTTTATGCAAGTTTTATTAAAAGTTGACATGATAAGAGATGAGGCATTTGTCATCGTGGCGGAAACAAAAGGGGTGCCACGACGACGATAACGAAACGGTACCACGGCAACGTCCCGGTTCCGACAACTCATTGAGACGTCGGTGCAAAAGAAAGTGTGGCGGGAGCGTGCAAAAGATGGTGGGGTGATCCCGGTTACCGGGTGTCCCACGAGTTGGTGACAAGGAAATGAGTGAAAATTTGGACACGGTGCAAAACCCGAGCATCTCAAACATCACAAGCATTCGTTCACGGACGTCGTCTCGAGGTTATACCTTTGAAGCGTGCAAGCGGGACAGTTCTCGTTCGGTGCAAAGTAGAGGAAGTAGACGTTCCCAAGGCACTTGTCGGTCCGGACTTGGTGTAGTTGTACATGGCAAACGTAGTGGTACTCGGAGTCTTGTCAAACCCAAGCGACGGTAGTCGTACACGACGCGTTGTGGAAGTAGTTGTACTCGCAGACTTAGGCGGCGGTAGTCGTTCAGGGTCTTGGCGGTTCGTCGGGTTGCCGTACATGTTCGACGTGCTACACGGTTCGAAATTGTGCATGTGTCGTCGATGTTCAAGGTCACCGTGAGGAACTTGTCGAATCCAGGGTCTCAGTCGTCGGTAGTGGTACACGTTTCGAAGGTGAACTTGACGAACTCGAATCACTTCGGGGTTGTCATGGTACTTGGGGTCTTCGGACCCGCCGGTCCGATAGTCGTACTAGGCATCGGTGGACCTTCGAGGGACTTTCGTATCCGAAGGGATACTTGGCGATCGAGGGACGTCGTGGTACTTGATGGTCTAGGTCTTGGTGTATCCAAAACGGTCATCGGTGATGGAACTTGGCGAATCCCAGGGACGCTCAGGTCTGTGCCGGACTTGGTCTTGCTGTCCAGAACAGAGAGTTGCGGGTATTTGCGTCCATGCGACCGACATCAGGCCACACGAGGAAGAAGCCAAGAGGGCCAGCTTAGGCAGCGTTGTGCGGGAGGTAGCGTCATCAGGGCATGGTCGGCGGATGGAGTGGGTCCGGCGACGGCATGGCAGCAGCGGGACACGGCAGGAGGAGAAGAAGATGGCGCGACGCTCTGGTAGAGGGACTTGGCATGCAAGGGCGCGAGGTGGAGGAGGAACTGCAGGGGAGCGGCTGGAGATGCCGGGACTTGGCGCAGCGGCGGCTTGTCGAGGCGGATGAAGGAGGAGGTAGACGGACGTCGTCGCGGCGCTAGTTGCCGGCCTCAGGCCGTGTGACCCGTGGGCAGGCAGTGAGGGCGAGGAAGGCAGCGTCAGGCGCGGGGAAGGGTCGTCACGGGCGGCGGTAGTGGCATGGGACGTGCGACGGCGAGGTACATGGCCATGGGGATTAGGATCCCCCCTTGGTCGCGCTGAGAAGGTGAGGGAGGAGTCGAACGAGGGGAGAGGGATCAGGCTGCGGGTCTCTCTCTGGCAGCGCGAGGGGAGAGGAGATCGTGAGGAGATGGGGATCGGGCTCCCTGTCGGCTAGGGTTAGGTAGTCAAGGGCCGGCTGGGCCTAAGGGTCAAAAGGGCCGGCGCTGGAGATGGGAGGCCCAGGTGGGCAGCGGGGAAAGATGGCCTAGAGAAGAGGGAGGCCGCGCCTAGGTAGGCCGGCGGCTGGGCCTTAGGCCAAATTGGTGGGCTGCGTTCTCTCCTCTCAACACTCTCTGTTTATATAAATAAACAATTTCAATGAAAGGAAAAGGCCAGGGACTAGAAGAGGAGTTTTTTCAGATATAAAAATATCCTCAATCACCTGGAACTATACTCTATTTGATAGAATTGCCTTGGATATATTTAGAGGTAGAAAAATAAAACAAGTTTAAATATGATTCAAACTTGAGGCATTTTTGAACCTAACCAAAACAACTCCAAAGGATCTGAAATCTGACAGAGAGGTTGAAGGCATGGTCGAGAATTTATAGGAAAAGAATGAACATTAATAGATAAGGGGAAAGTGGCACTTACATAAGAAAGAACTAGAAGGAAAGGAGAAGGAGATGATGCATGGGACAAAGGCATGGGGAATCATTTTGCAAGTGTGTCAAGATAATTCCAAATTAATGAAATGTTTAATATAGCTCCCTACTATTGGGAGGATATGTTATAAAGAGAATCACCACGTGAATTCCCTCGATTTAAATGGACCGAAGATCCATGCAATTTATTTAGTTGAGTTGCAAAAGATTTATGAGATGATGTAATGATGACATGACAAGATGCAACACGCAAGCGAATGACAAAGCAACACAACGAATAACCGGAGGACACCTGGCACATCGGTCTCGGGGCATCACAACACTCCACCACTACAAGAGGATCTCGTCCCGAGATGTAGAATGGCACCGGGGAAAAACAGAAGAGAAAAGAGAAGAGGCAAAACTAAGTTGCTTCTTTGACCAATGAGTGAAACCAAAGAACCTTGAGAGGTTAAACCATTTGAGAAAGAAAATAATGGAGATGATTGACGTAGAAAACACTCCGCCAGAAAGAGTAACAAGGAACATTACGAGAACCTTGTAGGTTGAATGACATAAAAAAAGGTTGCAATGGACAAGAAGTACATACAAGCACTCCGGTTGAAACGAGATGTACAAAGAACGATAAGGATCAATTATGACAACACTCCGGTTGGAAATGGAAGGCATAGAATCTGAACTTGACAAAACAAGATGATGGGTCGAAGAGAGCAACATCACAATGCCTCTGGAAAAAATGTAGGAATGGAATCAAAAGAACGGAGGAGAAAACAACAACTTCTACCTCAAATGAGCTTGAAAAAGCCTCTTTAGGAGAAGGGTCGAACGGAGTTGTTGGAAACCAACAACGAAAAGAGTAAGCTTGTAGTGGGCTTATGAAGAACATCTCAAAACTACGAGGTGAAATTCTGCCACTGACGGAAACGATAAATTGGATTGATATCAACAAGGAGACGAGAACTTATTTCACCGGGAGGATAGATGAAGAACTTGGATCATATATTATCACCATTAATAGCAACAATCCTTAGGGAAAGCTTTAGGTGAAATATAACCCAAGATAATTCCGACGAAGAGGTTGATGATTTAAAATACCCCATTTTTTAACAACCTGTGAATCATGAAACATGAACTCAAATTATCAAGAATGACATAATACCACCTCCAATGATATGGTAGAAAGGATTGAACTTTGAAAAGCAAGATGAAGAGTGCTTGAACTCCTCAAAACAAAACATGTGTCGAGCACCATGTTTATTTTAGAGTATATCTTGGCGGAACTTAGCTACGAGAGAAATCTTGAAGAACAATTAAAGAATGAAAAGAATCCTTGATGAACCATCATGTTGAGCCTTCATGAAGAACTCCGGTAATAAAAGAATGATTAAATGAAAAGGAAAAAGAAGTTGAAAACACAAGGTGAAGCCTTGCGATGATTTAGATGGAGCTTCGCGACGATACAATGCAGAAAAACTTGGAACTCCGGAAAAGAAAAGATGAAACAACTGAAATCAAGAATTTTGATGAACCTCTGGAATAAGGAATTAAATCACTTGGATGAAACAAGAATAAGAATTACATTATGCATATCCTTCACCAATTAAATTGATGACCCACATTGGATTTGGCATGCTACTTATTCTCGTAGAAAGGATTAGGATAGATATAGCGTCAAACTTAAGACGGTCTTCAACGATCCACCGGTAGGATTGAAAACAACGAATACATTGATATGATAAACGAAGGAAGAAGAATCTTGAACGAACCACCGTAAGAATTGAAAATGAACGAAGAAAAGATAAAGAATCACCGGGAAGAATTAGAGATTGAATGAAGATACTTGAGGGGATTTAGATACATGAGAACGAAGAGATCACGAGCCGATTAGAGATCACTTGAACGAAGCACCGGTAAAATTGGAGATTGATAGCTGAAACCTGAGAATGAATAATCCCGAAATGATGGCCTTCGGAGAATCAAACTGAAAAGACTCCTGATTACTCCGGATGGGTGAAAAAGAATTCTGACAATCGAAAACAATTATGAGAGGATGGCAACAATCTCGAATGACGAATCTTGAAGAGAATGGAACAAGGTTGAAAGAAGAATCTTCTTTGGTCTTCCAAACTGAGAATGACGACGAGAAATACCATCATGACTTATTTAGGCACTCCGGAAGAATCAAGATGAATAGGTTGAGCCAACGATGAAAAGAATTCGACAGATCTTGGAGAAAAAACATAAGACTGATGATAATTCATTCTTACGTCAAACTTCGAAAAGAATTTAGGATAGCTCCAGAAAAATAAGAAGAGTCAGGTAAGATCCTGGGAAAAGACCTGTGGGTTAGGGCCCACTCAAAAAAACAGCGTTGAAATGATTGCTTGAAAAGAGAGATTCCATCGGTTGAATTAAATGGCTTGAATGAGGTGACATCCTCGAAAGATCTTGAACGAAAGCAGAGTGGAAACACGAATCTTCGAGATATCTTGAGCACTCCGGAACAATCGAATAGCGAAAAATGAATGAATATGAGGAGCACCGGCAAGAGAAGGTATTTGAAACGAGGAAAAGGGTATGATCAACACAACTTGAATTTGGTCCACCAGAGAAGAAAAGAATGAAGAATGGTGAACGTGCAGAGCATCTTCACGAGAACCACCGGGTAAGAATATTGACGAAACAGAATGGGTAGACTTCATATCCATAAGATGGATGCTTGATTAAGACATCTGAGTCCTTGACGAAAAAGGGTGGGTGGGCGGGAAAACAAAGGAAACTTGGAGACGGATGAAACAAACACCATTGAGAAGAACTGAGATTGGATCTTGCTGATGTTGAAATGAACGGATCCACTTGAAGAGATACACACCGGTTCAGAAGAAATTGATATGGCAAGCTCGACGATCAAGAAGGATTGCATTCACATAGGAGTATGAGAACACCGCTTAGGAAAGGTATGGAATCAACATTTGACTTCGAAGCAACTCGAATACCACAACTGAAAACAAAACAAAGGATTGGCTTGCAAAATAAGCCGGAACAAACAAATGATAGAGATTTCGTCCGAAGTTTTCGTGGTGGGGCCTACACGGGCTCGATCGTACAGCACCATCATGTACAAGGTAGTGCACATGACATACGAAGCGTCCCCGAGTCGGCATAGCCAAGGACTCTTTAAGATGCAACGAGACCACTGTAAAACCAACCATGGATAGGCGGACCACTAGACGTCGAACCCCAATTTCATATCATACATCTATCGGAAAGATATCCTAAGAGCTACTTGAATTCCCACTTATAAACTCCCGAAACTTTTCGGTTATGCAATCAGGTGTTGGGGATACAGGGGAAGCATAATATCTCACCCAAAACTAACAAATCCTACATCCAGCTGTATCCATCCTTCAACACATAACCAAGAAACCTTCGGAAATCGTTTACCTCAACCTTCGAAAAGCATCCGTTATACAAGTTATGGAAATACTCCCTAACTCCCGCCCTAGTACTGGGTGGCGTCGAGGTTATCTCACCAACAACTGCATAAAAGAGATTTTCAATGTCGGCGAAACTAATCTCAGGTATTCCAGAACTGCAACGATAAAATTGTGACGACAACACCTCGGAGCTCAACTCCCCGGGACACTGCCACAACCACTAAATGTCAGGAGGCACCAAGAACAATGTTCTCGTCACAAAACCATCGGAACGATTCCAAGATACCCGCGTGATCCTAAAAAAATTTTAGTGAAATTTTAGAAGAGAAGAGTCAAAACTCTACGTCGGGATGCCTCACCAGAGCGACGAAGGGACTGAGGAGTAAAAAGAATTCCTAACTCTCCGATATATATAATTCCTAAATGACTCAAAACATTTTTCTAGACTCAATAACGCCAACGATTCGATCAAGCAGGGGGCTCCTAAGGTCGGGGAAGGCTCTGATTACCAACTTGTAACACCCTCGATGCGGCTATATCTCCCACGTGTCGAAGCACGACTTAGAGGCATAACCGCATTGAAAGCAATGTCGCAAGTGAGGTAATCTTCACGCAACCCATGTAATACATAAGGGAACGAGATACATAGTTGGCTTACACTCGCCACTTCACACAATACATGAATAAAGCATTACATCAACCATATACAATCAGGGTCCGACTACGGAACCAAAATAAAAGAAGACTACCCCAAAAGCTACACAGATCCCCGATCGTTCCAACTAGGCTCCACTACTGATCAACTGGAAAACGGAACAACATAAAGAACACGATCTTCATAGAGCTCCTCCTTGAGCTTGGTTGCGTCACCTGCAAGCTATCATCGGCACCTGCAACCTGGTTTTGGAAGTATCTGTGAGTCACGGGGACTCAACAATCTCGCACCCTCGCGATCAAGACTATTTAAGCTTATGGGTAAGGTAAAGGTATGATGTGGAGCTGCAGCAAGCGACTAGCATATATGGTGGCTAACATACGCAAATGAGAGCAAGAAGAGAAGGCAAGGCACGATCGATAAAACTATGATCAAGAAGTGATCCTAGAACAACCTACGTCAAATATAACTCCAATACCGTGTTCACTTCCCGGACCCCGCCGAGAAGAGACCATCACGGTAACACACGCGGTTGATGTATTTTAATTAAGGTCAACTTCAGGTTTTCTACAACCGGACATTAACAAATTCCCATCTGCCCATAACCGCGGGCACGGCTTTCAAAAGTTCAAACCCTGCAGGGGTGTCCCAACTTAGCCCATCACAAGCTCTCACGGTCAACGAAGGATATTCCTTCTAGCGGGAAGACCCGATCAGGCTCGGAATCCCGGTTACAAGACATCCTCGACAGTGGTAAAACAAGTCCAGCAAGACCACCCGATGCGCCGACATCTCGATAAGAGCTGCACATATCTCGTTCTCAGCGCAACACCGAATAAGCAATCCGTACAACTAAAACCAGCCCTCGAGTTTCCCCGAGGTGGCGCTGCAAGGGGCTCTAGTTTGGACCAACACTTAGACAAGCACTGGCCCGGGGGGTTAAAATAAAGATGACCCTCGGGATGCGCGACTCCCAAGGGAAAAAGGCTAGGTGGCGAATGGTAAAACCAAGGTTGGGCCTTGCTGGAGGAGTTTTATTCAAGGCAAACTGTCAAGGGGTTCCCATTATAACCCAACCGTGTAAGGAACGCAAAATCCAGGAACATAACACTGATATGAGGGAAACTAGGGCAGCAAGAGTGGAACAAAACACCAGGCATAAGGCCGAGCCTTCCGCCCTTTACCAAGTATATAGATTCATTAATTAAATAAGTGTTATTGTGATATCCCAACAAAATATCCATGTTCCAACATGGAACAAACTCCAATCTTCACCTGCAACTAGCAACGTTATAAGAGAGGCTGAGCAAAGCGGTAACATAGCCAAACAACGGTTTGCTAGGACAAGGTGGTTAGAGGATTGGCTTAACAATATGGGAGGCATGATAAAGCATGTGGTAGGTATCGCGGCATAAGCATAGAAAAAGAGCGTGCAACTAGCAAGCAAAGATAGAAGTGATTTCGAGGGTATGGTCATCTTGCCTGAGATCCTGCAAGGAAGAAGAACGAGTCCATGAGGAAGACAAACGGACGTAGTCGAACGGGTCCTCACAAACGCGACGTTATCGGAACCAACCCGAAGAAGCAACACCGGAAAGAAGCACACAACATAGTAAACAACCACCACATGAACATGGCATGATGCACAACCAAGTATGATGCATGTCCGGTTTAATATGCATGGCATGGCAAAGTGCACAAGCAATCCTACAAATTAAGTGGAGCTCAATATGCATCGGGACGCATATTGAAAAACACCACATTCAAGTCATTTAGTTCGATCTCGTTTATGTACCCAACAATATTAAATGTTGATTAACATGGCAAGGGGTGAAGCATAACAAAAACTACATCATCTAAACAATTTAAATGGGTCCGGATATAACAAATAACGTATCCGGTAAATCCCCATATGCCTTTAGCAATTTAATGCAACAACAATTTTAAACATACAAATGTTGTTAACATGATGCGGATGACATGTTCAAGTTTTATGCAAGTTTTATTAAAAGTTGACATGATAAGAGATGAGGCATTTGTCATCGTGGCGGAAACAAAAGGGGTGCCATGGCGACGATAACGAAACGGTACCACGCCAACATCCCAGTTCTGACAACTCATTGAGACGTCGGTGCAAAAGAAAGTGTGGCGGGAGCGTGCAAAAGATGGTGGGGTGATCCCGGTTACCGGGTGTCCCACTAGTTGGCAACAAGGAAACAAGTGACAATTTGGACACGGTGCAAAACCCGAGCATCTCAAACATCGCAAGCATTCGTTCACGGATGTCGTCTCAAGGTTATACCTTTGAAGCGTGCAAGCGGGACAGTTCTCGTTCGGTGCAAAGAAGAGGAAGTAGACGTTCTCAAGGCACTTGTCGGTCCGGACTTGGTGTAGTTGTACATGGCAAATGTAGTGGTACTCGGAGTCTTGTCAAACCCAATCGACGGTAGTCATACAAGACGCATTGTGGAAGTAGTTGTACTCGCGGACTTCGGCGGCGGTAGTCGTTCAGGGTCTTGGCGGTTCGTCATGTAGCCGTAGATGTTCGACGTGGTACACGGTTCGAAATCGTGCATGTGCCGTAGATGTTCTAGGTCACCGTGAGGAACTTGTCGAATCCAGGGTCTCAGTCGTCGGTAGTGGTACACGTTTGAAGGTGAACTTGACGAACTCGAATCCCTTCGGGGTTGTCATGGTACTTGGGGTCTTCGGACCCGCCGGTCCCGTAGTCATACTAGGCATCGGTGGACCTTCAAGGGACTTGCGTATCCGAAGGGATATTTGGCGATCGACGGACGTCGTGGTACTTGATGGTCCAGGTCTTGGTGTATCCAAAACGGTCATCGGTGATGGAACTTGGTGAATCCCAGGGACGCTCAGGTCTGTGCGGGACTTGGTTTGCTGTCCAGAACAGAGAGTTGCGGGTCTTTGCGTCCATGCGACCGACAGCGGGCCACGCGAGGAAGAGGCCAAGAGGGCGAGCTTAGGCAGCGTTGTGCGGGAGGTAGCGTCATCAGGGCATGGTCGGCGGATGGAGCGGGTCCTGCGATGGCAAGGCAGCAGCGGGACGCGGCAGGAGGAGGAGAAGACGGCGCGACGCTCCAGTAGAGGGACTTGGCGTGCAGGGGCGCGAGGTGGAGGAGGAACTGCAGGGGAGCGGTCGGAGATGCCGGGACTTGGCGCAGTGGCGGCTTGTCGAGGCGGATGAAGGAGGAGGTAGACGAACGTCGTGGCAGCGCTAGTTGCCGGCCTCAGGCCGTGTGACCCGTGGGCAGGCAGTGAGGGCGAGGAAGGCAGCATCAGGCGCGGGGAAGGGTGGTCACGGGCGGCGGTAGTGGCATGGGACGTGCGGCGGCGAGGTACATGGCCATGGGGATTGGGATCCCCCCTTGGTCGCGCTAAGAAGGTGAGGGAGGAGACGAATGAGGGGAGAGGGATCGGGCTGCGGGTCTCTCTCTGGTGGCGCGAGGGGAGAGGAGATCGTGAGGAGATGGGGATCGAGCTCCCTGTCGGCTAGGGTTAGGTAGGCAAGGGCCGGCTGGGCCTAAGGGTCAAAAGGGCCGGCGCTAGTGATGGGAGGCCCAGGTGGGCAGCGGGGAAAGATGTCCTAGAGGAGAGGGAGGCCGCACCTAGGGAGGCCGGCGGCTGGGCCTTAGGCCAAATTGGTGGGCTGCGTTCTCTCCTCTCTACACTATCTGTTTATATAAATAAGCAGTTTCAATGAAAGGAAAAGGCCAGGGACTAGAAGAGGAGTTTTTTCAGATATAAAAATATCCTCAATCTCCTGGAACTATACTCTATTTGATAGAATTGCCTTGGATATATTTAGAGGTAGAAAAATAAAACAAGTTTAAATATGATTCAAACTTGAGGCATTTTTGAACCTAACCAAAACAACTCCAAAGGATCTGAAATCTGACAGAGAGGTTGAAGGCATGGTCGAGAATTTATAGGAAAAGAATGAACATTAATAGATAAGGGGAAAGTGGCACTTACAGAAGAAAGAACTAGAAGGAAAGGAGAAGGAGATGATGCATGGGACAAAGGCATGGGGAATCATTTTGCAAGTGTGTCAATATAATTCTGAATTAATGAAATGTTTAATATAGCTCCCTACTATTGGGAGGATATGTTATAAAGATAATCACCACGTGAATTCCCTCGATTTAAATGGATCGAAGATCCATGCAATTTATTTAGTTGAGTTGCAAAAGATTTATGAGATGATGTTATGATGACATGACAAGATGCAACACGCAAGCGAATGACAAAGCAACACAACGAATAACTGGAGGACACCTGGCACATCGGTCTCGGGGCATCACCCCCCTGGCGCGCCCTCCACCCTTGTGGGCCCCTCGTTGCTCCATCGACCTACTTCTTCCTCCTATATATATATATATTCATATACCCCGCAAACATCCAGGATCACCACGAAACCCTATTTCCACCGCCGCAACCTTCTGTACCCAAGAGATCCCATCTTGGGGCCTTTTCTGGAGCTCCGCCAGAGGGGGCATCGATCACGGAGGGCCTCTACATCAACTCCATGGCCTCTCCGATGATGTGTGAGTAGCTTACCTCAGACCTTCGGGTCCATAGCTAGTAGCTAGATGGCTTCTTCTCTCTCTTTGGATCTCAATACAAAGTTCTCCTCGATTCTCTTGGAGATCTATTCGATGTAATCTTCTTTTGCGTTGTGTTTGTCGAGATCCGATGAATTTTGGGTTTATGATCAAGATTATCTATGAACAATATTTGAATCTTCTCTGAATTCTTTTATGTATGATTAGTTTATCTTTGCAAGTCTCTTGGAATTATCAGTTTGGTTTGGCCTACTAGATTGATCCTTCTTGCAATGGGAGAAGTGCTTAGCTTTCGGTTCAATCTTGCGGTGCTCGATCCCAGTGACAGAAAGGGAAACGACACGTATTGTATTGTTGCCATCGAGGATAAAAAGATGGGGTTTACATCATATTGCATGAGTTTATCCATCTACATCATGTCATCTTGCTTAAGGCGTTACTCTGTTCTTATGAACTTAATACTCTAGATGCATGTTGGATAGAGGTCGATGTGTGGAGTAATAGTAGTAGATGCAGAATCGTTTCGGTCTACTTGTCTCGGACGTGATGCCTATATACATGATCATGCCTAGATATTCTCATAATTATTTGCTTTTCTATCAATTGCTCAACAGGAATTTGTTCACCCACCGTAATACTTATGCTATCTTGAGAGAAGCCACTAGTGAAACCTATGGTCCCCGGGTCTATCTTCCATCATATTAATATACCGTTGTTTCCATTATCGTTTATTTTAAAATCTTTACATTCAATATATATCATAAAATACCAAAAATACATATCTTATTATTATTATCTCTATCAGATCTCACTCTTGCAAGTGGTCGTGAAGGGATTGACAACCCCTTTATCGCGTTGGTTGCGAGGTTCTTATTTGTCTGTGCAGGTCTGAGGTGACTCGCGCGTGGTATCCTACTGGATTGATACCTTGGTTCTCAAAAACTGAGGGAAATACTTACGCTACTTTGCTGCATCACCCTTTCCTCTTCAAGGGAAAAACAACGCAATGCTCAAGAGGTAGCAGTTAACGCGGTTGATGTAGTCGAGCGTCTTCACGATCCATCCGATACAAGTACCGAACGTACGGCACCTCCGTGTTGAGCACACATTCAGCTCGATGACGTCCCTCGAACTCTTGATCCAGAAGAGGGTCAAGGGAGTGTTTCGTCAGCATGACGACATGGCGACGATGATGGTGATGTGATCCGCGTAGGGCTTCGCCTAAGCACTACAACGCTATGATCGGAGGAGTAAACTATGGAGGGGGCACCGCACATGGCTAAGAGAACTATTGGTGTGCCTTTCGGGTGCCACCTGCTCACGTATATAAAGGAGGGGGAGAGAGGCCAGCGGCCAGGAGGGTGCGCCATGGGGGGGTCCTACTTGGACTCCTAGTCCAAGTAGGATTCGGTCCCCCCCTTTTTCCTTTCTTCCACCGGAGGGAATAGCAAGGAGCGGGAGAGGGAAAGGGAAGGGGGCACCGCCCCCTCCTCCTTGTCCTATTCGGACTCCCTAGGAGGGGGGCATGTGGCCACCCCCCCGCGGGCTTCCCTCTCTCTCCCTCAGGCCCATCTTGGCCCAACACTTCCCCAGGGGGTTCCAGTAACCCCTCGGTACTCCGGTAAAATACCCGAATCACTCGGAACCATTCCGATGTCCGAATATAAACTTCCAATATATGAATCTTTACCTCTCTACCATTTCAAGACTCCTCGTCATGTCCGTGATCTCATCAGGGATTCCAAACAAACTTCGATCACCAAAACACATAACTCATAATACAAATCATCATCGAATGTTAAGCGTGCGGACCCTACGGGTTCGAGAACTATGTAGACATGACCGAGATACATCTTCGGTCAATAACCAATAGCGGAACCTAGATGCTGATATTGGCTCCTACATATTCTACGAAGATCTATATCGGTGAAACCGCATAAAAACATACATCATTCCCTTTGTCATCGGTAAGTTACTTGCCCGAGATTCGATCGTCGATATCATCATACCTAGTCCAATCTCGTTACCAGCAAGTCTCTTTACTCGTTCCGTAATGCATCATCCTGCAACTAACTATTTAGTCACATTGCTTGTAAGGCTCATATTGATGTGCATTACTGAGAGGGCCCAGAGATACCTCTTCGATACACGGAGTGACAAATCCTAATCTCGATATATGCCTACTGAACAAACACCATTGGAGATATAAGTAACAACTTTATTATTGCCTCTAGAGCATATTTCCTTCAGTCTCCCACTTGCACTAGAGTCCGTAATCTAGATTACATAGTAATGATTCTAACACCAATGGAGTCTTAGTGTTGATCATGTTTTGCTCGTGGAAGAGGCTTAGTCAACGGGTCTGCAACATTCAGATCCGTATGTTTCTTGCAAATCTCTATGTGTGCCTCCTTGACTTGATCACGGATGGAATTGAAGCGTCTGTTGATGTGTTTGCTTCTCTTGTGAAATCTGGATTCCTTCGCCAAGGCAATTGCTCCAGTATTGTCACAAAAGATTTTCATTGGACCCGATGCACTAGGTATTATGCCTAGATCGGATATGAACTCCTTCATCCAGACTCCTTCATTTGCTGCTTCTGAAGCAGCTATGTACTCCGCCTCACATGTAGATCCCGTCACGATGCTTTGCTTGGAACTGCACCAACCGACAGCTCAACCATTCAATATCGATACGTATCCGGTTTGTGATTTAGAGTCATCCGGATCAGTGTCAAAGCTTGCATCGACGTAACCATTTATGACAAGCTCTTTGTCACCTCCATAAATAAGAAACATATCCTTAGTCCTTTTCAGGTATTTCAGGATGTTCTTGACCTCTGTCCAGTGATCCACTCCTAGATTACTTTGGTACCTCCCTACTAAAATTATAGCAAGGCACACATCAGGTCTAGTACACGGCATTGCATACATGATAGAACCTATGGCTGAGGCATACAGAATGACCTTCATTTTCTCTCTATCTTCTTCAATGGTCGGGCATTGAGTCCGACTCAGCTTCACACCTTGTAATATAGGCAAGAACCCTTTCTTTGACTGATACATTTTGAACTTCTTCAAAACTTTATCAAGGTATGTGCTTTGTGAAATTCCAATTAAGCATCTTGATCTATCTCTATAGATCTTGATGCCCAATATATAAGCAGCTTCACCGAGGTCTTTCATTGAAAAATTCTTATTCAAGTATCCTTTTATGCTATCCAGAAATTCTATATTATTTCCAATCAACAATATGTCATCCACATATAATATTAGAAATTCTACGGAGCTCCCACTCACTTTCTTGTAAATACAGGCTTCTCCAAAAGTCTGTATAAAACCATATGCTTGGTTCACACTATCAAAGCGTATATTCCAACTCCGAGAGGCTTGCACTAGTCCATAAATGGATCGTTGGAGCTTGCACACTTTTTAGCACCTGTAGGATCGACAAAACCTTCTGGTTGCATCATATACAAGTCTTCTTTAAGATATCCATTAAGGAATGCAGTTTTGACATCCATTTGCCAAATTTCATAATCATAAAATGCGGCAATTGCTAACATGATTCAAGCAGACTTAAGCATCACTATGGGTGAGAAGGTCTCATCATAGTCAACTCCTTGAACTTGTCGAAAACCTTTCGCAACAAGTCGAGCTTTGTAGACAGTAACATTACAGTCACCGTCAGTCTTCTTCTTGAAGATCCATTTATTCTCTATGGCTTACCGATCATCGGGCAAGTCAACCAAAGTCCACACTTTGTTCTCATACATGGATCCCGTCTTAAATTTCATGGCCTCAAGGAATTTTGCAAAATCTGGGCTCATCATCACTTCCTCATAGTGCGTAGGTTCGTCATGGTCAAGTAACATGACTTCCAGAACAGGATTACCGTACCACTCTGGTGCGGAATATACTTTGGTTGACCTACGAGGTTTCGTAGTAACTTGATCTGAAGTTTCATGATCATCATCATTAGCTTCCTCACTAATTGGTGTAGGAACCACTAGAACTGATTTCTATGATGAACTACTTTCCAATTCCGGAGAAGGTACAACTACCTCATCAAGTTCTACTTTCCTCCCACTCACTTGTTTCGAGAGAAACTCCTACTCTAGAAAGGATCCATTCTTAGCAACGAATATCTTGCCTTCGGATCTGTGATAGAAGGTGTACCCAACAGTCTCCTTTGGGTATCCTATGAAGACATATTTCTCTGATTTGGGTTCAAGCTTATTAGGTTGAAGCTTTTTCACATAAGCATCACAGCCCCAAACTTTACAAAACGACAGCTTAGGTTTCTTGCTAAACCACAGTTCATATGGTGTCGTCGACGGATTGAGATGGTGCCCTATTTAACGTGAATGCATCCGTCTCTAAAGCATAACCCCAAAACAATAGCGGTAAATCGGTAAGAGACATCATAGATCGCACCACATCTAATAAAGTACGGTTACGACATTCGGACACACCATTACGCTATGGTGTTCCAGGTGGCATGAGTTGCAAAACTATTCCACATTGTTTCAAATGAAGACCAAACTCATAACTCAAATATTCACCTCCATGATCAGATCGTAGAAACTTTATTTTCTTGTTACGATGATTTTCTACTTCACTCTAAAATTCTTTGAACTTTTCAAATGTTTCAGACTTATGTTTCATTAAGTAGATATACCCATATCTGCTCAAATCATATGTGGAGGTCAGAAAATAATGATATCCGCCGTGAGCCTCAACACTCATCGGACCGCATACATCAGTATGTATTATTTCCAATAAGTCAGTTGCTCGCTCCATTGTTCTGGAGAACAGAGTCTTAGTCATCTTGCCCATGAGGCATGGTTCGCAAGCATCAAGTGATTCATAATTAAGTGATTCCAAAAGCCCATCAGCATGGAGTTTCTTCATGCGCTTTACACCAATATGACCTAAACGGTAGTGCCACAAATAAGTTGCACTATCATTATTAACTTTGCAACTTTTGGCTTCAATATTATGAATATGTGTATAACTACAATCGAGATTCAAAAAAAATAGACCACTCATCGAGGGTGCATGACCATAAAAGATATTACTCATATAAATACAACAACCATTATTCTCTGATTTAAATGAATAACCGTCTCACATCAAACAAGATCCAGATATAACGTTCATGCTCAACGCTGGCACCAAATAACAATTATTCAGGTCTAAAACTAATCCTGAAGGTAGATGTAGAGGTAGTGTGTGATGTCGCTTGAAGCTACGTCGATATTTCCCCAAAGAGGAAGGGATGATGCAGCACGGCGGCGGTAGGTATTTCCCTTAGATATGAAACCAAGGTTATCGAACTAGTAGGAGAACCAAGCAACACAACGTAAACATCCCCTGCACACAGATAACAAATCCTCGCAACCCGACGTGTTAAAGGGGTTGTCAATCCCTTTTGGGTAACGGTGCTAGAAATTGGTGCGCGACGGGAGAAAGTTGTAATAGATTGAATAAATAGATCACAAGTAAAATAAAGTGCAGCAAAGTATTTTTAGGTTTTTGGACTAATAGATCTGAAAATAAAAGCAAATAAAAATATATCACAAAGGAAAATGTATGAGAAAGAAGATCCGGGGCCTTAGGTTTCACTAGTGGCTTCTCTCGAGAAAAATAGTAAACGGTGGGTAAACAAATTACTATTGGGCAACTGATAGAACTTCAAATACTCATGACGATATCCAGGCAATGATCATTACATAGGCATCACATCCAAGATTAGTAGACCGACTCCTGCCTGCATCTACTACTATTACTCCACACATCGACCGCTATCCAGCATGCATCTAGTGTATTAAGTTCATGGAGAAATGGAGTAATGCAATAAGAATGATGACATGATTTAGACAAGATCTATCTATGTAGAGATAGACCCCCATCGTTTTATCCTTAGTAGCAACGATACATACGTGTCGTTTCCCTTTCTGTCACTGGGATCAAGCACCGTAAGATCGAACCCACTACAAAGCACCTCTTCCCATTGCAAGATAAATAGATCAAGTTGGCCAAACAAAACCCAAATATCGGAGAAGAAATACGAGGCTATAAGAAATCATGCATAAAAGATATCAAAGAAACTAAAATACTTTCATGAGTACAAAAAGAGATAGATCTGATCATAAACTCAAAGTTCATCGGATCCCAACAAACACACCGCAAAAGTGTTACATTATATGGAACTCCAAGAGACCATTGTATTGAAAATAAAGAGAGAGAGAGAGATGAAGCCATCTAGCTACTAACTATGGACCCGAATGTCTACAAAGAACTACTCACGCATCATCGGAGAGGCACCAATGGAGGTGGTGAACCCCATCCGAGATGGTGTCTAGATTGGATCTGGTGGTTCTGGACTCTGCAGTGGCTGGATCAATATTTCGTTGACTCCCATAGGGTTTTGGGAATATTGGGGTATTTATAGAGCAAAGAGGCGGTCCGGGGGGCACCCGAGGTGGGCACAACCCACCAGGGCGCGCCTGGGCCTCCTGGCGCGGTCTGGTGGGTTGGGATCCCCTCGGGGCACCCCCAGGCACAGCCAGGGCCCGTTGTGTTCCTTCTAGCCCATAAAAATTCTTTGTAAAGTTTCATGGAATTTGGACTCCGTTTGATATTTATTTTTTGTGATGTAAAAACCATGGAAAAAACAGCAACTGACACTTGGCACTATGTTAATAGGTTAGTACCAAAAAATGATATAAAATGACTATAAAATGATTACAAAACATCCAGGATTGATAATATACCAGCATGGAATAATTAAAAATTATAGATACGTTGGAGACATATCAGCGTGCCGACGGCGATCACATCGACTTTGGAACCATTTCCCACGCGCATCGTCTGCCCGTCCTTAGCCAATCTTCGTTTAATCCCTAGCCCCTGTTTCGATTTGTAAATATGAGAAATAGAACCAATATCAAATACCCAGGCGCTACTACGAGCATTAGTAAGGCACACATCAATAACATGTATATCAAATATACCTTTCACTTTGCCATCCTTCTTATCCGCCAAATATTTGGGGCAGTCCCGCTTCCAATGACCAGTCCCTTTGTAGTAGAAGAGCACTAAGTTTCAGGCTTAGGTCCAGACTTGGGCTTCTTCCCTTGAGCAACAACTTGCTTGCTATTCTTCTTGAAGTTCCCCTTCTTCCCTTAGCCCTTTTTCTTGGAACTAGTGGTCTTGTTTACCATCAACACTTCATGCTCCTTCTTGATTTCTACCTCCGCCGCCTTTAGCATCATGAAGAGCTTCGGAATAGTCTTCTCCATCCCTTGCTTATTATAGTTCATCACAAAGCCTTTATAGCTTGGTGGCAGTTATTGAAGAACTCTGTCAATTACACTATCATCAGGAAGATTAACTCCCAGAGTCAAGTGGTTATGATACCCAGACATTTTGAGTATATGTTCATTGACAGAACTATTCTCCTCCATCTTGCAGCTATAGAACTTGTTGGAGACTTCATATCTCTCAACTCGGGCATTTTCTTGAAATATTAACTTCGATTCCTGAAACATCTCATATGTGCCATGACGTTCAAAACGTCTTTGAAGTCCCGATTCTAAGCCGTAATGCATGGCACACTGAACTATCGAGTAGTTATCAGCTTTGCTCTGCCAGACGTTCATAACACCCAGAGTTGCTCCTGCAGTGGGTCTTGCACCTAGCGGTGCTTCCAGGACGTAATTCTTCTATGCAGCAATGAGGATAATCCTCAAGTTACAGACCCAGCCGTGTAGTTGCTACCATCATCTTTCAACTTAGCTTTCTCTAGGAACGCATTAAAATTCAAGGGAACAATAGCACGGGCCAATGATCTACAACTACATAGATATGCAAAACTATCAGGTACTAGGTTCATGATAAATTAAAGTTCAATTAATCATATTATTAAAGAACTCCCACTTAGATAGACATCCCTCTAGTCATCTAAATGATCATGTGATCCATATCAACTAAACAATGTCCAATCATCACGTGAGATGGAGTAGTTTTCAATGGTGAACATCACTATGTTGATCATATCTACTATATGATTCACGTTCGACCTTCCGGTCTCAGTGTTCCGAGGCTATATTTGCATATGCTAGGCTCGTCAAGTTTAACCCGAGTATTCTGCACGTGCAAAACTGGCTTGCACCCATTGTATGTGAACGTAGAGCTTATCACACTCGATCATCACGTGGTCTCCCGGCACGACAAACTGTAGCAATGGTGCATACTCAGGGAGAACACTTATACCTTCAAATTTCGTGAGGGGTCATCTTATAATGCTACCACCGTACTAAGAAAAATAAGATGCATAAAAGATAAACATCACATGCAATCAAAATATGTGACATGATATGGCCATCATCATCTTGTGCCTTTGATATCCATCTCCAAAGCACCGTCATGATCTCCATCGTCACCGGCTTGAAACCTTGATCTCAATCATAGCATCATTTTCATCTCGCCAACTATTGCTTCTACGACTATCGCTACCGCTTAGGAATAAAGTAAAGCAATTACATGGCGATTGCATTTCATTCAATAAAGCAACAACCATAAGGCTCCTGCCAGTTGCCGATAAATTTTACAAAACATGATCATCTCATACAACAATTTATATCTCATCACGTCTTGACCATATCACATCATAACATGCCCTGCAAAAACAAGTTAGACATCCTCTACTTTGTTGTTGCAAGTTTTACGTGGCTGCTACGGGCTTCTAGCAAGAACCGTTCTTACCTACGCATCAAAACCACAAAGATTTTTCATCAAGTGTGTTGTTTTAACCTTCAACAAGGATCGACCGTAGTCAAACTCGATTCAACTAAAGTTGGAGAAACAGACACCCGCTAGCCACCTGTGTGCGAAGCACGTCGGTAGAACCAGTCTCATGAACGCGGTCATGTAATGTCGGTCTGGGCCACTTCATTCAACAATACCGCCAAATTAAAGTAAGACGTTGGTGGTAAGCAGTATGACTATTATCGCCCACAACTCTTTGTGTTCTACTCGTGCATATCATCTACACATAAACCTGGCTCGGATGCCACTGTTGGGAAACGTAGCATGAAATTTCAACAAAATTCCAATGATCACGCAATATCTATCTAGGAGATGCATAGAAACAAGAGGGGGAGAGTGTTTCCACGTAGCCTTGTAGACCGAAAGCAGAAGCGTTAGGTTAACGCGGTTGATGTAGTCGAATGTCTTCACGATCCAACCGATCCAAGTACCGAACGTACGGCACCTCCGTGTTAAGCACACATTCAGCTCAATGACGTCCCTCGAACTCTTGATCCAGTAGATGGTCGAGGGAGAGTTCCGTCAGCATGACGGCGTGGTGACGGTGATGGTGATGTGAGCCGCGCAGGGCTTCGCCTAAGCACTACGACACTATGACCGGAGGAGTAAACTATGGAGGGGGCATCGCACACGGCTAAGAGAACTATTGGTGTGCCCTTGGGGTGCCCCCTGTTCACATATACAAAGGAGGGGGGAGAGAGGCGGGCAGCCAGCAGGGGCGCGCCATGGGGAGAGTCCTACTTGGACTCCTAGTCCAAGTAGCATTCGCCCCCCCTCCTTTCCTTTCTTCCATCGGAGGGAATAGGAAGGAGAGGAAAGGGAAGGGAGGCGCCGCCCCCTCCTCCTTGTCCTATTTGGACTCCCTAGGAGGGGGCGCACGACCACCCCCTATGGGCTTCCCTCTCTTTCCCTCAGGCCCATCTTGGCCCAACACTTCCCCAAGGGGTTCCGGTAACCCCTCGGTACTCCGGTAAAATAGCCGAATCATTCGGAACCATTCCGCTGTCCGAATATAACCTTCCAATATATGAATCTTTACCTCTCGACCATTTCGAGACTCCTCGTCATGTCCGTGATCTCATCCGGGATTCCAAACAAACTTCGGTCACCAAAACACATAACTCATAATACAAATCGTCATCGAACGTTAAGCGTGCGGACCCTATGGGTTCAAGAACTATGTGGACATGACCGAGACACATCTCCGGTCAATAACCAATAGCGGAACCTGGATGCTCATATTGGCTCCTACATATTCTATGAAGATCTTTATCGGTCAAACCGCATAACAACATAAGTCATTCCCTTTATCATTGGTATGTTACTTGCCCGAGATTCGATCGTCGATATCATCATACCTAGTTCAATATCGTTACCGGCAAGTCTCTTTACTCGTTCCGTAATGCATCATCCCTCAACTAACTCATTAGTCACATTGTGTAACGCCCCGGATACAACTTTCCATATTCGTTACTCCGACTCTTGCCTTTTCCGGAGATGTGTTGTGAGTTTCCCTTCATGGTAGGGTTTTGTCTTTGCTTTGTATTTTGTCCATGTCATGCATCTCATATCATGTCATCATGTGCATCGTTTTTGCATACATGTTCGTCTCATGCATCCGAGCATTTTCCCCGTTGTCCGTTTTGCAATCCGACACTCCTACGTCCTCCGGCGCCCTATTTTGTCTCTTTTCGTGAGCGGGTGTTAAACTTTCTCGGAATGGACCGAGATTTGCCAAGAGGCCTTGGTACACCACCGATAGACCGCCTGTTAAGTTTCATTCCATTTGGAGTTCGTTTGATACTCCAACGGTTAACCGGGGAACCGTAAAGGCCTCTTGTGTGTTGAAGCCCAACACACCTCCAAAACAGCCCAACAACCCATCCAAACCCCTTCAATCCTCTCGGCCGTTCGATCACTATCGCGTGGCCGTAAACCGCACCTCATTTGGACTCTCCTAGCTCCCCCTACCTATATATATGTGCTCCTCCTGGATTTTTCGCGCAGTCTAACCCTAGCCATCTCCCTCCTCGCGCCGCCGGACATGTCCATCCCGAGTCGGACGCATCCGCCGCCGCCGCCACCTCGCTCCGGCCAATCGAAGCCGCCACGTCGCCTCCTCCGCCGCCCGAGCCAACCAGGCGCCGCCACCTCACCACGCCTCTCTCTCCTCCCACCGCGCGGCCTGCGGGACCCGGATCGGGCCCGCGCGAGCCCGACCGCGCCGCCGCCCGGCCCGCGCCTGTCCCGTCAACCAGCGCCCCGCCTCCTCGCCGGTGTTCGCCGTCCGCGCCCATCACCGGCGCCTCGCCGGAGCTCCGTCGCCAAGCGCCTCGCCCCCATGCGCCTCCCCGCGCCGCCGCCATCGCCTCACCGCGCTACGCCCGCACCACCACATAGATCCCCACCGCCTTCGCTCGCCGGCGACCCTGCGCCGCCCCGCCTCCGAGCTCTACCGCAGCGCCGCCCGGCCTCGTCGTCGCCGGATCCGCGAGCCCCATGCCCGGATCCACCCGTTTCTGCTCGCGGCCGGCCCTCCCATCGCCGGAGCACCGCCAGGATCCCTCCGGCTGCCGTCATCTTCCTCCCTGGCAAGTTCTCCGGCGAACCTCCTAATCCATGCCGGGTCAACCCCAGATCCGGAGGGTGAGATTTTGCCTAAGCCATTTTCTGCTATTTTTTCAAGCCCTGTTCAACATGCCATAACTCCTCATCCGTAGATCCGTTTTGCATGCGTGATATATCAAAATGTTCATCAGGTTGTGCTCTTCATTTTGTTCCATTGTAACATGCTGGTTTGAGTCCATCTTGATGCCCAAGTGTCTGATGCAAGAGTGCTATAAAATGTTAGTTCTTGTTACTTAGCAGATTATGAGCATTTGTCATTTTTGCTACATTTATTGTGTGCTGCATATGGGCATGAGCTCTACATGTGTTTTGGGCTATGCCATGCCATCTTTATAGGGGTGTATGCCATGTATTTTTGTGATCAATGTGGTGACTAGCACAAGCATGCAAAGTAGCTCTCGTGATATTGCTGATTTCAGGGACTTCAAATTTCACCAAGTCTTTGCTCTGCTGTTATTTTTATGCCATGTATTCATGATGCTACAGAGTGATCCATGCTTCTTTTGAGTATGTTCAGTAAGGATGATTTTGACATATGGTCATGCTCTATCCATCCATGCCCATGTTTGCATTTATGGAGTGCCGTAGCATGACTTAATCTTGCTCTACTTTTGCTATAAAATGTTCCTGGCAGATTGTTTACGTGTTAATCAATTTTGCCAAGGTTGTTGTAGTTGATCGATGCATGCTATGAGATTGTTCTTGCCATGGTTAGCTTCATGATCATGTCTTATTGCTGGTAGTATGCTTATCTTGTCATGCAATGCCTTGTGTTGAGTGAATCGAGCTCGCAAAGAGGCCTTCATAATTCTGTTTTGCCATGTCCAGTTTTCTGCTAAGTCTGAATCTGTTAACAAAACTTGCTATGTTTACATGGGTGCCATCATATTTTCTGTGCCCTTTTGGCTTATGGTAAGTAAGGGACTTTTGTTATATGCTTTGAGTAGATCCATGCCATGACTTGTATTGCTATGTTATGTTCCTGTATCAGGTTGATATCTTGCTCTAAACATTGCTTCCTGATGTTAATTCCTGACATGTTAGTATTTTCACTAAGTCTGTGATGCTGTTATCTTTTGCACTTTTGCCATGCTTGTTTGAACCTGCTCTTGTGTGATTTAGCCGTAGCTTAGTGTTCATAAATTGCCCAGCATCTTGAGTAGATCACTGCCATGTGCTTTTTTGTTATGTTGGAGTGCAGTAGCTTAGTTTCTTGTTGTATTCTAGATGGCATCGTGCTGTTAATCGCAGAATTGTGCCATTCTTGTTTTTCTTGCCATTTGCAAACCGTGCATCCAATTCCGGTGATCTTTATATCGATTTCGACCGAAATCAACTCATCTTTCCAGTGGCACGCTTGGTTTGCCAAGTTGATGTCTTGTTCAATCTTTTCCTTCCGGTGCATGCATATGCATTGCATATCACATCCCGCATATCATGCCATGTTTTGCATCATGTTGCTTGCGCATTGCATCGTGGTTGATTATTGTTTCCTTTGCTTGTGTTCTTGCTTTGGGTAGAGCCGGGAGATGATTACGTGATCGAGGAACCCATTGAGTATGTTTACGAGGATCAAGCTTACGTCAACTCGGAGAACTTTGCAGGCAAGATGACCATACCGTCGAAACCATTTCTATCTTTGCTTGCTAGTTGTTCGCTCTATTGCTATGCGGCGATACCTACCACTTGCTTTATCATGCCTCCCATATTGCCATGACAAGCCTCTAACCCACCTTGTCCTAGCAAACCGTTGTTTGGCTATGTTACTGCTTTGCTCAACCCCTCTTATAGCGTTGTTAGTTGCTAGTGAAGATGGAGTTTGTTCCATGTTGGAACATGGAGATTGTTGGGATATCATTATTATATATTGTTAACTTTAATGCATCCATATACTTGGTAAAGAGTGGAAGGCTCGGCCTTATGCCTGGTGTTTAGTTCCACTCTTGCCGCCCTAGTTTCCGTCATACCGGTGTTATGTTCCTTGATTTTGCATTCCTTACGCGGTTGGGTGTTATGGGAACCCCTTGACAGTTCGCCTTGAATAAAACTCCTCCAGCAAAGCCCAACCTTGGTATTAGCATTTGCCACCTCAGCCTTTTTCCCTTGGGTTCTGCAGACTCAAGGGCCATCTTTATTTTAAACCCCCGGGCCATTGCTTATCTAAGTGTTGGTCCAACCTGAGCGATGTCTGGCTCCCCCTGGGCAACCAGGGTCTATGCCAACCCGACGTATGGCCCATCCGGTGTGTCCTAAGAACGAGATACGTGAGACTCCTATCGGGATTTTTCGGCACATCTGGCGGCTTTGCTGGTCTTGTTTTACCATTGTTGAAATGTCTTGTAACCGGGATTCCGAGTCTGATCGGGTCTTCCTGGGAGAGGGAATATCCTTCGTTGACCGTGAGAGCTTGTGATGGGCTAAGTTGGGACACCCCTGCAGGGTTTGGAACTTTCGAAAGTCATGCCCGCGGTTATGGGCAGATGGGAATTTGTTAATATCCGGTTGTAGAGAACTTGACACTTAACTTAATTAAAATGAATCAACCGTGTGTGTAGCCGTGATGGTCTCTTTTCGGCGGAGTCCAGGAAGAGAATACGGTCTTGTGTTATGCTTGAACGTAAGTAGTTTCAGGATCACTTCTTGATCTTTAGAGCTTCTTGACCATGCTTTGCTTCTCTTCTCGCTCTCATTTGCGTAAGTTAGCCACCATATATGTTAGTGCTTGCTACAGCTCCACCTCACTACCTTTTCCTACACATAAGCTTAAATAGTCTTGATCGCGAGGGTGTGAGATTGCTGAGTCCCCGTGACTCACAGACTACTTCCAAAACCAGATGCAGGTGCCGATGATGCCAGTGCAGGGGACGCAACCGAACTCAAGTGGGAGTTCGACGAGGATTAGGGACGTTACTATGTTTCCTTTCCGGACGATCAGTAGTGGAGGCCAGTTGGGGCGATCGGGATCTATGCATTAGGGGTTGTCTTTCTTTATTTGGTTCCATAGTCGGACCTTGATTGTATTCTGGATGATGTAATGCTATATTTATGTATTGTGTGAAGTGGCGATTGTAAGCCAACTCTTTATCCCTTTCTTATTCAGTACATGGGATGTGTAAAGATTACCCCTCTTGCGACATGCCTACCATGCAGTTATGCCTCTAAGTCGTGCTCCAACACGTGGGAGATATAGCCGCATCGTGGGTGTTACACATTGCTTGCAAGGCTTATAGTGATGTGCATTACTGAGAGGGCCCAGAGATACCTCTCCGATACACGAAGTGACAAATCCTAATCTTGATCTATGCCAACTCAACAAACACCTTCGGAGACACCTGTAGATCATCTTTATAATCACCCAGTTACGTTGTGACGTTTGATAGCACACAGAGTGTTCCTCCGGTATTTGGGAGTTGCATAATCTCATAGTCAGAGGAATATGTATAAGTCATGAAGAAAGCAATAGCAATAAAACTAAACGATCATAATGCTAAGCTAACGGATGGGTCTTGTCCATCATATCATTCTCTAATGATGTGATCCCGTTCATCAAATGACAACACCTGTCTATGGTTAGGAAACTTAACCATCTTTGATTAACGAGCTAGTCAAGTAGAGGCATACTAGGGACACTCTGTTTTGTCTATGTATTCACACCCGTACTAAGTTTCTGGTTAATACAATTCTAGCATGAATAATAAACATTTATCATGATATAAGGAAATATAAATAACAACTTTATTATTGCCTCTAGGGCATATTTCCTTCAGTCTCCCACTTGCACTAGAGTCAATAATCTAGATTACATAGTAATGACTCTAACATCCATGGATTCTTGGTGTTGATCATGTTTTGCTCGTGGAAGAGGCTTAGTCAACGAGTCTGCAACATTCAGATCCGTATGTATCTTGCAAATCTCTATGTCTCCCAACTTGACTTGATCGCGGATGGAATTGAAGCGTCTCTTGATGTGTTTGGTTCTCTTGTGAAATCTGGATTCCTTCGCGGTCGTCCTCGGCGATGGCTCATACCCAGTGCCGGTGCGTCCCGACCAGGTTGCCTTGTCATTCTCTCCCATGCACCGCTGGCTAGGGAGGGCCTCTGACCCCTTCTTCCTCGCCGTCGTAGTGTGGGCAGATCCGGCCTCCTGCCGCCCACCTAGCAACATCTCGGCGACCCTTAGGTATAACTTCCTTCGAAACTGGCCTTGCTCTACTTCCCCAGCTCCTGACGTCGCTGCATTTGTAGCTTTTACTATTTCTCAGGCCCCCTCATAGATAGGATCGATCGGCTGTTCACAAGCCACCTAAAATTTTACTGTTAAGAGGTAAAACTAGTTCATGCACTCGAATCTGGTACTAATTGGTTCAAACAAGGAAGAAAGGGGGTGGGGTCGGGGAAGATTTGTTACCTGAATCTAGGACTTGGTCGAAAGAGGAAATAATGGGGGCGAAAACTAGCAGAGACTGGCTATCCAACTGGTCTCTTGGTCTAATAGGGAAATAATGGGAAACATAGTACAAACTCAATACAAACCCGATCTATTGGTTGAAAAAGGAAAGAAAGTGGGGACTGGGGGACATGTCAACAGAGTATGTTCAGCACTAGATTTGCTAGCCTCACACAGTATAAGGTGGCCATACCGAACAAAAATGGGACTGACCCAGATATCTTGTTCTCATGTTTGTTGCCCCGAGCCCCTCTTATTTAATGCCACGGGTAAAATGTAGCACTCGCACTATTAAAAGTAAGGACGTGTTAAACCAATGTTGTTTTCAATGTAATGCCTCCAATAATATGAATCAATGGCACTATTTTTCATGTCCTCCTAAATTTCCCATTAAGATATTTTGCTTCTTTTCGTTAGAAATGCAACTGCCCTGGTCCGCCTACACTCCCATGCCCAAATACCAACTCTGTAGCAGTGGTTAATGTAATGTTGCTGGTAAAATGAAGCAATGGCACCATTAAAGTAATGTCGTATTTAACGGTTGTCATAGTTAATCCTAATGCTCACACTAATATCTAGCAATGCTGCTGCTTTATAAATTGCTATTGTCCTTGTAGGATTTCCATTCAGATAAGGAACATGCTTCTTTTCATTTGATGTATGTTTCATCACTTGTTAGTCACCCTACTTTCCACCTTTTTGTGCCAGCAGAGATACACATTTCACGCTTGATCTTAGTTGAACTGCACAAATGATATCCAAATTATAGTTGAACATTTGACGAGCTTCACAACCAACCTTGATGTTGCTCATTTTTATTGCAACTAATGAAGAAGAAGCTCTGTGGGTTTCGTTTTCTGATGGAAATGGATCCGGGGCTGGAGCCCTTTTCTTAAAAAAATGAAGAAGAAGCTGCTAGCTCATGGGACATTCCTTTATTTTAGGTGAACTACACCAAAAGGTCCCATGAATTGAATCATCCATGTTGGTGACAGGTGTCATCCCTTCTACGATGGCGTTGACTGTAGATATGGTTCCCATCACGAGGTATGTTCCTTTTTGGTCCGATCGTTCGCCAAAGATTCTGCATGTTGAGTCTGCTCTTGTGCTACTGTTTTAGCATTGCCATGATAAAGCAATAATGTTATTATTTTACACCTTAATCTAGTGGCACTATTAAATTGAGGCAATGTTTTGGCACCGCTAGTGCCACTGATTTTTTTATATATTGAAAGAGGGGGTTTCCTCCGGTTTCATTAAAGAAACCCAACCATAGAGAACCATTGTCCAACAACATCTCAATGTAAATGGGCAGTTATGCAACTACTACTAGAACAGACTGAGTACTAGCAGGAGACAAGTTCGCCACATAAGCTAGGAAGGTAGGGGGACTCAGCAGCGGCTCGATCAAGTTTGGATTACAACCCAAATGCTACCACAGAAACATCAGGGGAGAAGATAGGGACTGAAAGAGCCAGCTTCAACATCCCAGTCTAAGCACCCCCGGCCTCCATCCTTGCAATGCACAGTACACCTCGTTTGCCACCTGCTCGACCCTAGTGTCACTGATAAAATGAAGTAATAATACAGTTAAAATAGAGGGAGTGTCCTCTCTATAATTTCATTTCCAATGTAGATAAAGAAAGTGCTCCTCTTTGTTAGTATATGTTTCATCAACTAGTCCCATTGTTAATGTTTAAGCGTTTCTGCAAACTGGGGTGCTTAATTTTAGTTGATCTGCACAAAACTAGAGATTGGAATGTCTCAAGGACCCTCCTTGTACTACCGTCGTACACTAATGTTCATCACTGGCAGAAGGTGTATCGAGGAGACTTGGGTCAATTTCCAGTATGAGGCCTACCGTATGAGGCATCGCAGGGCCCATCTCGCCCTCGCAGAATGGCATACTATGATACTATCGCAATATTTTCTTCTATTTATTAGTGTATGTTTCGTCAGCTAGTGCCACTATAATGTAATCACGCTTTTTCATTATCTGTGCAAATAGGTTTATTTAGCTACATTTTGGTGGAACTGCACAAATGTACAGATTGAACCGGCATATATGAAGAGTGCGAGGTGTGCCAAGTAAAAATTACCAACACCAACCATGCTCCATGCACGCATTGGCATCCACCACCACCAGTGGAATGTATGGCGCTCTCTGTGGATGGATCTTTCTCGATAGCAAATCCTCTAACCAAATACTAGTGTCTTATATTGGAAGTTTTCTAGGGAGTACTCTTTTCTGAAAGAAGCACCAATCTACTTTTATTTATTTGTACAAAGTGTCACAACTTTGACCCAAAGGTCCAGAGCTATTTTAGGGTGATTGGCGTAGTACTCGGACACTGATTGTAAGCATGACTTTCATTAGCCGTCACACTGATTGTAAGCATGATCAGATGGAAGATTAGGTTAGTGCGAAGCTTATCTTAAAACCTACCGCCACCGTTGAAACAAGGCGAGCGTCGAGGGAACCGTGGAGAACGGCAGGGAAGCAACGTTGCGCCATCCGGCCTCCTCTTGCGGTGGGAGAACGAATACTCCTGTGGCTCCGGCTGGCTCTGCACCATCACGAACGGCACACCATGCTCGATCAATTCATTATCCTCTGGATGCTCGACCTTCGACCTGTATGCCCACCACCTCCGCCTGACTTTTGCCTCGAGTGAATCTGTCTGCTCCATCACCCACAGGAGATACTCGATGAACTCGAAGGACTGTGGCGTGACTGCCGCCGAGGAGTACATCGCCACCCTCATCACCGCCGTCTCGCTCTTTCGCATACATTGCCACATGGCCCTCACCATCCTCGAAATCTCCCACTCATTGTCAAACCAAGTAAGGATCTCCTTCAACCTGGCTAACTTTGACTGGTCGCCACCGACGATCTGCCCGATTCGCTAATATATCCTCTCCATAGATGTCCCTCTGAGAGGTCTGGTGCTAGCTTTGGAAGATGGGAGGAGAGACGGTGATCTTGCAATAGAGAAGAGGGAGAGGTGAGACGGTGCTTTTGCAATGGAGAAGATGGAGAGGAGAGGGGTGGTTTTGCAATGGAGAAGAGGGAGAGGCGAGACAGTGGTTTTGGAATGGAGATGATGGAGAGGAGAGGAGGTGGTTTTACAATGGAGAAGTGGGAGAGGAGCGTGCGGCAGCGATTTAGAATTGGACGAGAGGGCCGGCGCATTGTGAATGGATCAAAATCAATTTACCCTTCAATTAAGAAAGCGACCCCACATTAACTAGTCTCCCTTTTATTCTGGGTCATAATTGACCATGGTTTTCACAAATAAAATATATATTATACGTTGCAAAAATAATATAATTTGAAAGTACATTCAGATACGAACCAAACGATACAATATTTGGTGACATGCATTCACATTTTGCTTGTCAAATACAGTACGTGGTCAAACTTTGACCCAAAATACACAAAACAAAAAAATACTTCCAAGACCAGCGCTGCTCCCCTCCTCTTAAACCACCGCCGATCCTCTCCTGTTCCAATCTAAATCCAGCGCCGCTCCTCTCCACTTCCATATCAAAACCACCGCCCCTCCTCTCTTGTTCCGATCCAAAACCAGCGTCGCTCCTCTCCTGTTCTAATCCAAAACCAGTGCCGCTTGATAACCCACAAGTATAGGGGATCGCAACAGCTTTCGAGGGTAAAGTATTCAACCCAAATTTATTGATTCGACACAAGGGGAGCCAAAGAATATTCTCAAGTATTAGCAGCTGAGTTGTCAATTCAACCACACCTGGAAACTTAGTATCTGCAGCAAAGTGTTTAGTAGCAAAGTAATATGATAGTGGTGGTAGCAGCAACAAAAGTAAAGACAACAAAAGTAATGTTTTTGGTATTTTGTAGTGATTGTAACAGTAGCAACGGAAAAGTAAATAAGCGTAAACCAGTATATGGAAAACTCATAGGCACCGGATCAGTGATGGATAATTATGCGGGATGCGGTTCATCATGTAACAGTCATAACATAGGGTGACAGGGAACTAGCTCCAATTCGTCAATGTAATGTAGGCATGTATTCCGTATATAGTCATACGTGCTTATGGAAAAGAACTTGCATGACATCTTTTGTCCTACCCTCCCATGGCAGCGGGGTCCTATTGGAAAGTAAGGGATATTAAGGCCTCCTTTTAATAGAGAACCGGAACAAAGCATTAGCACATAGTGAATACATGAACTCCTCAAACTATGGTCATCACCGGGAGTGGTCCCGATTATTGTCACTTCGGGGTTGCCGGATCATAAAACATAGTAGGTGACTATAGACTTGCAAGATAGGATCAAGAACTCACATATATTCATGAAAACATAATAGGTTCAGATCTGAAATCATGGCACTCGGGCCATAGTGACAAGCATTAAGCATAGCAAAGTCATAGCAACATCAATCTCAGGACATATTGGATACTAGGAATCAAACCCTAACAAAACTAGCTCGATTACATGATAAATCTCATCCAACCCATCACCGTCCGGCAAGCCGATGATGGAATTACTCACGCATGGCGGTGAGCATCATGAAATTGGTGATGGAGGATGGTTGATGATGACGACGGCAACGAATCCCCCTCTCCGGAGCCCCGAACGAACTCCAGATCAGCCCTCCCGAGAGGTTTTAGGGCTTGGCGGTGGCTCCATATTGTAAAACGCGATGATTTCTTCTCTCTGATTTTTTTCTCTCTGAAAGCAAATATATAGAGTTGGAGTTGGCGTCGGAGGTTCAACAGCGGGCCCACGAGGTAGGGGGGTGCGCCCTAGGGGGGCGCCCCCACCCTCATGAGAAGGGTGTGGTCCCCCTGGTCTTCGTATTTGGTGAGGATTTTTTATTATTTTTTCTAAGACCTCCCGTGGAGTTTCAGGTCATTTCGAGAATATTTGTTTTCTGCACATAAAACAACATCATGGTAATTCTGCTAAAAACAGCGTCAGTCCGGTTTAGTTCCATTCAAATCATATAAGTTAGGGTCCAAAACAAGGGCAAAAGTGTTTGGAAAAGTAGATACGACGGAGACGTATCAACTCCCCCAAGCTTAAACCCTTGCTTGTCCTCAAGCAATTCAGTTGACAAACTGAAAGAAAGAAAGAAAGGAAAACTTTTACAAACTCTGTTTTCTCTTGTTGTTGTAACTATGTCAAGCGAGCATTCAAGTTTTCAGCATAGATCATAACTAACCACATTTGCAATAATTCTCAGGTCTCACAATTACTCATATCAATAGCATAATCAACTAGCAAGTTATAATAATAAATCTCGGATGACAACACTTTCTCAAAACAATCATAATATGATATAACAAGATGGTATCTCGCTAGCCCTTTCTGAGACCGCAAAACATAAATGCAGAGCACCTTTAAAGATCAAGGACTGACTAGACATTGTAAGTCATGGTAAAAGAGATCCAATCATAGTCACACCCAATATAAATTAACAGTGATGAATGCAAATGACGGCTGTGCTCTCCAGCTAGTGCTTTTTAATAAGAGGGTGATGACTCAGCATAAAAGTAAATGGATAGGCCCTTCGCAGAGGGAAGCAGGGATTTGTAGAGGTGCTAGAGCTCGGTTTTGAAATAGAGATAAATTGTATTTGAGCGGTATACTTTCATTGTCAACGTAACAACTAAGAGATGGTGATATCTTCCATGCTAAACACATTATAGGCGGTTCCCAAACAGAATGGTAAAGTTTATACTCCCCCTCCACCAACAAGCATCAATCCATGGCTTGCTCAAAACAACGAGTGCCTCCAACATACATCAGGTCCCAGGGGGAGTTTTGTTTGCAATTAATTTTGATTTAGTTTGCATAAAGCATGGGACTGGACATCCCGGTGACCAGCCATTTTTTCTCGTGAGTGAGGAGCGGAGTCCACTCCTCTTGAGAATAACCCGCCTAACACGAAAAATAAGGACAGCCTTTGTTGATACATGAGCTATTCGAGCATACAAAACAAAATATTTATTGAAGGTTTAGAGTTTGGCACATACAAATTTACTTGGAACGGCAGGTAGATACCGCATATAGGAAGGTATAGTGGACTCATCTGGAATAACTTTGGGGTTTAAGGGATTGGATGCACAAGTAGTATTCCTGCTTAGTACAGGTGAAGGCTAGCAAAAGACTGGGAAGCGACCAACTAGAGATCGACAACAGCCATGTACATGCATTAAAATTAATAAACATTGGATGCAAGCATGAGTAGGATATAATCCACCATGAACATAAATATCATGAAGGCTATGTTGATTTTGTTTCAACTACATGCGTGAACATGTGCCAAGTCAAGTCACTTAAATCATTCAAAAGAGGATACCACCCCATCATACCACATCATAATCATCTCAATAGCATGTTGGCATACAAGGTAAACCATTATAACTCATAGCTAATCAAGCATGGCACAAGCAACTATGATCTCTAATTGTCATTGCAAACATGTTTATTCATAGTAAGCTGAATCAAGAACGACGGGCTCATCATGTTTACAAAAACAAAAGAGGTCGAGTTCGTTCCAGCTTTTCTCATCTCAGTCAGTCCATCATATATCATCATAATTGCCTTTCACTTGCATGACCGAATGGTGTGAATAATAATAAGAGTGCACGTGCATTGGACTAAGCTGGAATCTGCGAGCATTCAATAAACAGGAGAAGAAAAGGCAATATGGGCTCTGGGTTAAATCAACAATAATGCATATAAGAGCCACTTCAACAATTTAATTATGGTCTTCTCCTACTGACCCCCAAGAAAAGAAATAAAACTATTTACATGGGAAAGCTCCCAACAAGCAAAAGAAGAACAGGAAATATTTTTGGGTTTTCTTTTTAATTATTACTACTACAGCAGAAAAATAAACTACTACTAATTTTTTTGGGTTTTTCTTAAGGTTTAACAAACACACAAGAAGAAAGCAGGAAAAGGAAAATAAACTAGCATGGATATTATAGTGAAAAAGTATGAGCACCGACATTTAGCAATGAGTGTGTGTGAACATAAATGTAATGTCGGTGAGAAATACGTACTCCCCCAAGCTTAGGCTTTTGACCTAAGTTGGTCTATGGCCACGGCTGGCCTGGCGGATATCCATAATAATAGTTGTTGGGGTCGTACTGTGATGAAGAAGAAGACTCTGACTGCCACTGGCTGACAATCATCTCTGGATCCCAAGAATAAACAGATTGTCGTGGAGGCTCATCTTGTGGTTCCTGTTCTGGCTCCTCGACTGGTGCAGGGTTCCAATAGGCGTGAATAGCCGTCAACGGAACAAGGTACGTGCCTACAGTCAAATCAAACAAAGAAGGAGCAGGCAAGGTAATAGTCTCAGGATGATGTTTATTAAAGAACAATTGATATCTAAGCTCCCCTGCCCTATTTTTAACAATAAAATCATGTGCCACCATACTTTTATGATCTAGATAAACACGGGGTAGCACTTTTTCTTCCTTCTCAGCATGCCTAATAGGTATGTTAAAATGTGCTGCTAGGCGTGTGGCATAAATGCCTCCAAAGATGGGGCCCTTAGTACGGTTCATATTTAACCGTCTAGCAATAATACCGCCCAAACTAAAAGTGTTATCACTATATAAACCTTGGAGCAGAATAATTAAGTCAGGGATACTAAGTTTCCAGAATTTCCGCATCCAATTAAACAACAACTAGCAAATAATGCAAAGTAATGCAAAACAGGAAAATGTATGCTAGTGATTCGTGCATCCGAAACCTTCCTGGTTTCTCCTACAGTGATATTATCAATAAACCCAGCCAAATCATCATGATGTGGTTCTTCTATCTTGCCCTCAAAAGGGACTAAACAAATCCGACAGAAATCATAAAGTGACATCTCCTTATGCTCATCATATAAATGAAATTCCACCGTAGGTGGTGAGTTCCGAGGATGAAAATAAAAGTTTTGCACAAAGGTATTTGTGAGTAAGAGATACTGATCGCATTGGTCGTGGAGGAAAGCGGTGAGGCCTGCATTGTGAGCCAATTCATGAAAATCTTCATAGATACCGGCTGCTCTCAAGAAATCTTCAGAAGGCCATTCACACGCCCGAATCTCCGGGGTGCGTGGCAAATTATACTTAGGCTTCGGTGCCTTTTCCTTTGAGCTTTGGCTTGATGAGCCCCCAATAGTCTCCTCATCATTTTTTTGAAACAATCTGAAATTTTTAGTAACTTCAAACAAAAATGAACCAACTTCAATAATATTGATAGCAACTACTCCTACAAGTGCCTAGAGCCTATATCAAGCATTAGAACTACTTGGAACCATAAAAATTTGACATGCAAGCTCAAGAACATGGTCACCTATGCAGCACAAATTTGCAAAGAATAAGGCACTAGAACAAAAACTAATTGGACCAATGGAGGAGTCACATACCAAGGAACAATCTCCCCAAGCAGTTTTGCGAGAGGTGCTTTGAGCAAGGAGATCAAAAATCACAACAAAAGTGGCTGGAACTCGTGCTTGAGTTGGTTTTTCGGGTTTGTGTGAGATAGAGGAAGAAGATGGGTGCTGGGATAAGTGGAGGAGGGCCACCGTGGGCCCACGAGGCAGGTGGCGCGCCATATAGGGGGGGGGGCGCCCACCACCCTCGTGGCCAGGTGGCAGCTCCTCCCGCGGTAATTTTTGCACAGTAAATCCTCAAATATTCCCGAAAAAATCATATTAAATTAGCATGGCATTCTGAGGACTTTTATTTTCGGGATATTTTTATATTGCACGGATAAGTTAGGAAACAGACAGAAAAAAAATACTATTTTTACTTTATTTAATATAAATACCAGAAAATATAAAGGGGGTACAGAAGTTTGTGCTTCTAGTTTCATCCATCTCATGCTCATAAAAAAGAATCCACTAACAAGGTTGATCAAGTCTTGTTAACAAACTCATTCCGATAATCATGAAACCGGAGAAATTTCGAATAACACTAAGTTACCTCAACGTGGATATGCACGTCCCCTATAATAAGAATATCATATTTCTTCTTGACAGTAGGGAGAGGAAATTCAAAACCTCCAAATATAATCGATGGAATTTTCCCAATAGAGTTGGTACTATGAACTTGAGGTCGTTTCCTCGAAAATTGTACCATATGCTCATTACCATTAACATGAAAAGTAACATTGCCTTTATTGCAATCAATAACAGCCCCTGCAGTATTAAGAAAAGGTCTTCCAATAATAATAGACATACTATCATCCTCGGGAATATCAAGAATAACAAAGTCCGTTAAAATAGTAACGTTTGCAACCACAACAGGCACATCCTCACAGATACCGACAGGTATAGCAGTTGATTTATCAACCATTTGCAAAGATATTTCAGTAGGTGTCAGTTTATTCAAGTCAAGTCTACAATATAAAGAGAGAGCCATAACACTAACACCGGCTCCAAGATCACATAAAGCAGTTTTAATATAATTTCTTTTGATGGAGCAAGGTATAGTAGGTACTCCAGGGTCTCCAAGTTTCTTTGGTATTCCACCCTTAAAAGTATAATTAGCAAGCATGGTGGAAATCTCAGCTTCCGGTATCTTTCTTTTATTAGTAATAATATCTTTCATATATTTAGCATAAGGATTTGTTTTGAGCACATCAGTTAATCTCATACGCAAAAAGATAGGCCTAATCATTTCAGCAAAGCGCTCAAAATCCTCATCATCCTTTTTCTTGGATGGTTTCAGAGGAAAAGGCATGGGTTTCTGAACCCAAGGTTCCCTTTCTTTACCATGTTTCCTAGCAACACTGTCTCTTTTATCATAACGTTGATTGTTTGACTGTGGGTTATCAAGATCAACAACAGGTTCAATTTCTACATCATTGTCATTACTAGGTTGAGCATCATCATGAACATCATCATTAATATTTTTACTAGGTTCACGTTCATTACCAGATTGTGTTTCATCATCAGACATAGATATATCATTTGGATTATCAGGTGGTTCAGCAATAGGTTCACTAGAAGTTTGCACAATTCTATCATTTTTCTTCTTCTTCTTTTTAGAAGAACTAGGAACATCAATATTATTTCTTTGAGAATCTTGCTCGATTCTCTTAGGGTGGCCTTCAGGATACAAAGGTTCCTGAGTCATTCTACCAGTTCTAGTAGCCACTCTAACAGCATAATCATTTTTCTTACTGTTCATTTCATCAAGCACTTCTTTTTGAGCCTTAAGTACTTGTTCTACTTGAGTGGTAACCATAGAAGCATGTTTGCTAACAAGTTTAAGTTCACCTTTAATATCAGCCATATAATTACCCAAGCGTCTAATCATATAAGCATTTTCTTTTAATTGTCTACCAAAATAAGCATTGAAGTCGTCTTGCTTAAACATAAAGTTATCAAACTCATCCAAGCACTGACTAGCAATTTTAGTAGGACGGACTTCAGCTTTATCATATCTATAGAGAGAATTTACCTTTACTACCTATGTCGCGGTATCGGGATCAGGAGGTTCTTCAGTAAATAAATAATTGAGATCATATGTTTCTTCAATAGGCGGTATATTAAGACCATGTATTTCTTCAATAGGAGGTTAATTCTTAACATCTTCGGCTTTAATACCTTTTTCTTTCATAGATTTCTTTGCCTCTTGCATATCTCCGGGACTGAGAAATAGAATACCTCTCTTCTTTGGAGTTGGTTTAGGAATAGGCTCAGTAATTGGAGCAGGAGATGGCTCAGGAGGTGCCCAATTATTTTCATTTGTCAACATATTATTCAGTAGAATTTCAGCTTCATCCGGTGTTCTTTCCCTGAAAAGAGAACCAGCACAACTATCCAAGTAATCTCTGGAAGCATCGGCTAGTCCATTATAAAAGATACCAAGTATTGCAGGTTTCTTAAGAGGATGATCAGGCAAAGCATTAAGTAACTTGAGAAGCCTCCCCCAAGCTTGTGGGAGACTCTCTTCTTTAATTTGCACAAAGTTGTATATTTCCCTCAAAGCAGCTTGTTTCTTATGAGCAGGGAAATATTTAGCAGAGAAGTAATAAATCATATCCTGGGGACTACACACACAACCAGGTTCAAGAGAATTAAACCATATCTTAGCATCGCCCTTTAATGAGAACGGAAATATTTTGAGTAAATAGAGGTAACGTGATCTCTCATTATTAGTGAACAGGGCAGCTATATCATTTAACTTAGTAAGATGTGCCACAACAGTTTTAGATTCATAGCCATAATATGGATCAGATTCAACCAAAGTAATTATATCAGGATCAACAGAGAATTCATAATCCTTATCGGGAACACATATAGGTGAAGTAGCAAAAGCAGGGTCGGGTTTCATTTTATCTCTAAGTGATTCTTTGTTCCATTTAATTAATAACCTCTTAAGCTCATATCTATCTCTGCAAGCTAAAATAGCTAAAGAAGCATCCCTATCAAAAAGATTACCTTTAGGAATAATAGGCATATTTTCATCATCACTATCATCATCGTATTCAGATTCAATAATTTCTCTTTCTCTAGCCCTAGCAATTTGTTCATCAAGAAATTCACTAAGGGGCACAGTAGTATCAGGCATAGAAGCAGTTTCATCATAAGTATCATGCATAGCAGAAGTGGCATCATCAATAACATGCGACATATTAGAACGAATAGCAGAAGCAGGTGCAGGTGTCGCAAACTTACTCATAACAGAAGGTGAATCAAGTGCAGAGCTAGATGGTAGTTCCTTACCTCCCCTCGTAGTTGAGGGATAGATCTTGGTTTTTGGATCTCTCAAGTTCTTCATAATGTCCAGCAGATATAAATCCCAAGTGACTCAAAGAATAGAGCTATGCTCCCTGGCAACGGCGCCAGAAAAAAGGTCTTGATAACCCACAAGTATAGGGGATCGCAACAGCTTTCGAGGGTAAAGTATTCAACCCAAATTTATTGATTCGACACAAGGGGAGCCAAAGAATATTCTCAAGTATTAGCAGCTGAGTTGTCAATTCAACCACACCTGGAAACTTAGTATCTGCAGCAAAGTGTTTAGTAGCAAAGTAATATGATAGTGGTGGTAGCAGCAACAAAAGTAAAGACAGCAAAAGTAATGTTTTTGGTATTTTGTAGTGATTGTAATAGTAGCAACGGAAAAGTAAATAAGCGTAAACCAGTATATGGAAAACTCGTAGGCACCAGATCAGTGATGGATAATTATGCCGGATGCGGTTCATCATGTAACAGTCATAACATAGGGTGACACAGAACTAGCTCCAGTTCGTCAATGTAATGTAGGCATGTATTCCGTATATAGTCATACGTGCTTATGGAAAAGAACTTGCATGACATCTTTTGTCCTACCCTCCCGTGGCAGCGGGGTCCTATTGGAAACTAAGGGATATTAAAGCCTCCTTTTAATAGAGAACCGGAACAAAGCATTAGCACATAGTGAATACATGAACTCCTCAAACTATGGTCATCACCGGGAGTGGTCCCGATTATTGTCACTTCGGGGGTGCCAGATCATAACACATAGTAGGTGACTATAGACTTGCAAGATAGGATCAAGAACTCACATATATTCATGAAAACATAATAGGTTCAGATCTGAAATCATGGCACTCAGGCCCTAGTGACAAGCATTAAGCATAGCAAAGTCATAGCAACATCAATCTCAGAACATAGTGGATTCTAGGGATCAAACCCTAACAAAACTAACTCGATTACATGATCAATCTCATCCAACCCATCACCGTCCAGCAAGCCTACGATGGAATTACTCACGCACGGCGGTGAGCATCATGAAATTGGTGATGGGGGATGGTTGATGATGACGACGCTGACGAATCCCCCTCTCCGGAGCCCCGAACGGACTCTAGATCAGCTCTCCCGAGAGGTTTTAGGGCTGGCGGCGGCTCCGTATCGTAAAACGCGATGATTTCTTCTCTCTGATTTTTTTCTCTCCAAAAGCAAATATATAGAGTTGGAGTTGGCGTCGGAGGGACAACAGGGGGCCCACGAGGTAGGGGGCGCGCCCTAGGGGGGCGCCCCCACCCTCGTGAGAAGGGTGTGGGCCCCCTGGTCTTCACATTTGGCGAGGATTTTTTATTATTTTTTCTAAGACCTCCCGTGGAGTTTCAGGTCATTCCGAGAATATTTGTTTTCTGCACATAAAACAACATCATGGTAATTCTGCTGAAAACAGCGTCAGTTCGGGTTAGTTCCATTCAAATCATACAAGTTAGAGTCCAAAACAAGGGCAAAAGTGTTTGGAAAAGTAGATACGACGGAGACGTATCACCGCTCCTCTCCTCTTCCATTCAAACACCACCGCCGGCGAGTGAAGGTATTGTGGTGAAGTAGATCGATGGAGGAGTACAACCGATGTGTGAGGATCGCGGACGGCGAACCTGTGAAGCTTGCTAGGATGTTGAAGATATAGTCTTGGTTTGACAACAAGGACCAACTAGAAGCGACGGCGACATCCATGGCCAAATATTTGCAACAGAGCGAAAAGGCGGCGATACACCCGAAGGGAGTCGCACCGGAGTACATAGAGCTGCTCCTCTGGGCCATGGAGCAAACAGATTAACCGAATCCGACCGTGCGGCAGCGATGGTGGGAGTATCGATCCCAGATGGAGCATCCACCAGAGATTGAAGGATCGAGCATCTACAGGGTGCCGTTTGTGAGGGTGCCATGCCAGAGCGAGCTGGTGGAATCGTCGTCGACCGAACCCAACTGCAAGAGGAGAAAAGCAGTTGGCCTGATGACACTTCCCCGCCATCCTCTCCCTGGCTGTTCACATCGTCTCATGGGGCGGCTGTCTGCTGCCGAGGAATAGGAGGGGACTGCCCCCCTAGCCCAGTCGTCGGGCATGTTATGAATTGTTAGGAGGAGCTTAGGGTTGTCAGTATTTGCAGGTTGTGAATTGTGTTTTCTGTTGTGTATTTTGAGAGTGCTTTCAGATATGAATGTCTTTTGTATTTCAGATTTGAAGTATTGAGCATATGAAGTACTATATGAATTCTAGAGATGTATTTTTAGCACTTAAAAATGTAGTTTCATAGGAGTATAAAAGTGCAGACAACATGATTCTCAGAGAAGAAACTGCAAGTTTCTGTTTCAGAGGCAGAGCATTTATATTAACACGCCCTTTTCAAACAGGGATAACATCATGTTAGAAGTTTTATTCATGGTCGAAAATAGAACTACCAGCCAGTTAACATCATGCTGATCAACATTCATGCATAGCACATCTTCATATGATGCACAGTCAAAAAGATATGCTATTTTCAAAATGCCCGCACAATGTCGAGTGTGTGAAAAACAGAGAAAACGAGGGACGAAGTTTTGGCAAGTGTTGGACATGGTGTGCGTAGATGACAATGGGGACCCACATGTCAATAATGGCAGAGGCAAAAAAATTGGAGATATTTTCCCTGCATCAGGTGGAATCGAACCCGGGCGGAACAGCGGGAGGGTAGTGCCACCTGGCAATTGGGCTAGTTCAGTAGTTTTGGTAGAAATAAGGCACTGCCTCCAATGGTTCGTTCTCGTCCTGCGCCTTTGTGTGCTTGCCACGGCGCTGCTGTCTGTCATTGTGAACATGCTAAACAAACGAGAGGAATCTGGAGAGGACTGTACGTGGAGAGGCGGACAGTCGGGACCCAACAGGTCTATGGCCGTACGCAAGCAAGTGCGTCATTGAGAAAAATACTTCCTCTTAATGCTATACTGACGTTGGGACCCACGGGTTTGTCAACATAGTTACATTTTTTGAGGTACTTCAATATAGTTACTAAAGGAGATAAATTTACAATGAAGCCGAGGAGCTGGCAGGTATCATTTATTATCAGTGTGCCAGCAAGTATCAACTGGGTTGTGGGCTTCCCCGTCTAGGCTTTCTTTGGTAACATGCGCAGCCCACGACATGCCGGTTTGTATTTTCTTGAGGGATGTCATGTATCGACCGACCTATGGACCTCCCATCCAAGGTTTTATTTTTTCTGAAACATCGGCAGCCCAACTTATGTTTTTTTTTCAAGAAAACGCAGAGGTCTGTTCTATTTTTCTATATAAGAATAGGAACACTAGGTCCAACTTATGTTTCCCTTCTAACTATATTATATATTTAAATTATCTTACATGTTATTATATATTATTGTTATTGTCATCATATATTTAACAGATACTTACATATATAAGAAAAAACAATATCCCACATCTTATTAACTTATAAAAATAATTTCTTAACAATAAAATCCTGGGTTTTTTACATTAAGGCAATGAAAAGCTTGGTAAGATTTAAGGACCAATGTAATAATAAATCACTTATTATTTAAATATATTTATAACAAAATGCTCAGCCCCTGTTTATTTTTTGATAAATTGCTGCACCCAACCGAACATTATAATTAGAACCAGCCCAGCAAAATCGTGTATTTCGAGAAAGTGCAAGTGGCCTGTAATTTTTTAGGAAAAAAATAAATGGGCCGCATGGACGCGACATTATTTTTTCAGCCAGCCCAACAAATCCATGTATTTATAGAAAGTGTCAATGGGTTGTAGTTTAAAAAAATGGGCCGCATGGACGCTACATTATTTGTTCACCCAGCCCAGCAATTGGACTGTAATTCTCGAAAAAAAGATCAAATGGACTATAAATTCTGAAAAATGGGTTGAATATGTGCCACATTTTTGGAGTCTGAAATGTGGGCCAATAGGTCGAAGCCACCACAAGTCGTTGTCAACTTAGTCAACAAATGATTCTGACATCGTTAGCCATTGGAGTTACATCCAACAACCAGCATCCATCTTCAATCTCTTGTCTTCTTCCTCCAGCACCGCCAGGACCAGCTGCTCCCGCCTCCTGCTGCTAGCAGCTCTGCTTAGCACGCTTCACTGTAAAGCACTACCCCACCGCCGGCAAGGCCATCCCTCCACCCCTCCACACCTCATGTTCTTCTCCACCGACTGCCGAACCATGCCGCACCAGAACCAGTTAACCATCGTACACTTTTTTTCTGCAACTCCACTCCCGCGTATTCCCATCTCCGGCTCGTTGCTGTCCGGGGCCTCGCCCTTGTCCACCACCTTGGATGCGCTCAGCGTGGCATGGTTAATACAAAAAAAGAATACTCCCCCTGCTAGCTGGGACCCACCATAGTGCGAGGCTAACTTGTGGGCCTACTAAGTTGACGGGGATCGAGGGATTTGTCACCATAGTCAATATGAACGATTCTAGCTCCAGTGACCATACGATCTCCATCCAACGGCCGTAGTGCTTCTCCAACCTCTGGTCTTCTTGCTCTAGCAGCCCAAACCAGCGCCGGTCGTGGCGCATGCTCCTGCCTCCCATGGCCGGCTGTGTTGCCGCGGAGGCCTCACCGCCCCCTACTACTCCCAACGCTAGCCAGACCATCCCTCTACTCACCCACACCCCCTGTTATTCTGCGGCGACGGTAGCCTCACACTGCAGCTGAACCAGTGAACCCTCGTACTCCTCTCTGCGTGGGCATCCACTGCCATGTCTTCCCCGGCCCCGCGTCGTCCCCTTCCTAGGCCCCCCATCATCCACCAACTTGGTGCTCTCAGCGCAGTGTGGTCAAGGAACGACTTCCATCGGAAGAGTACTATACATGGAGAGGCTGACAGCTGGGTCCACGGCCGCAGCAAGGAAGTGCCTCCTTATTATGCGTAAAATAATGATTCCTCCACCTGACAGCAGGGACCGACCGGACGGGCCACCGTATTTTGCAAAAAAAAACATTTCCCTCCTGACTGCTGGGACCCACCAGCTACATCTTCGCACGCAAGGAAGTGCCTCCTTATCCTCCCTGACAGTCGGGGCCCACCTGGTCGAAGCGTACGTAGCATTGTCATTCTGGTTGCGAACTTGTACGTACATACTGGTCGATCGGTCTGTCTGCAGGCTGCAGCAATGAACCATGGCCGAGTAAGGAAGGGCATGTGTCATAGTGGAGGCGCGCATGTAGCATGTCACGCAGTCCCTTAATATCATGTACACATACGTACAGCCAGGGTGCAAGAAAGTAAACATGGACACATACGTACATACGGGCGGGGTCTCGAATGCCTACTCGCGCATACGTACGGCCAGGCTTGTGTACATGGCTGAGTCGGAATGGAGAAACTGCGTTGGCGTGTTCATTGGGAGGCAACGGAAGGCGTGTTGTTCATCGGGAGCCAACTGGCTTGGACGGAACAGCCGGTTGAAACGAGGCCTGGCGTATGATGACCCACAAGTATAGGGGATCAATTTTAATGCTTTTCGATAAGTAAGAGTTTCAAACCCAACGAGGAGCAGAAGGAAATGACAAGTTGTTTTTAGCAAGGTAATGTCTGCAAGTGCTGAAATTGTAAGTAGCAGAGTAGTTTGATAGCAAGATAATTTGTAACAAGCAAGTAACTATAATAGTAGCAAAAGTGTAGAAAGGTAGTCCAATCCTTTTGAGACTAAGGACAGGCCAAAATGGTCTCTTATAATAAGCAAAGCATTCTTGAGGGTACACGGGAATTTCATCTAGTCACTTTCATCATGTTGGTTCGATTTGTGTTTTCTACTTTGATAATTTGACCGGTGCTTACGTGTTGTTCTTACTTGAACAAACCTCCTACTTATGATTAACCCTCTCGCAAGGATCCACAACTACGAGAAAAGTATTAAGAATAAATTCTAACCATAGCATTAAACTTTTGGATCCAATCGGTCCCTTACAGAATAGCGCATAAACTGGGGTTTAAGCTTCTGTCACTCTCGCAACCCATCATCTAATTGCTACTCCACAATGCTTTCCCTTAGGCCCAAATATGGTGAAGTGTCATGCAGTCGATGTTCACATGACACCACTAAGGGAATCACAACATAAATACTATCAAAATATCGAACACATATCAATTTCACATGATTTCTTGCAACATGATTTCTCTCGTGACCTCAAGAACAAAAGTAACTACTCACAAGTGATACACATGCTCAAGATCAAAGGGGTATTAAATAGCATAATGGATCTGAACATATAATCTTCCACCAAATAAACCATATAGTAATTGACTACAAGATGTAATCAACACTACTAGTCACCCACAAGCACCAATCTATAGTTCCGATAACTAAGATTGAACACAAGAGATGAACTAGGGTTTGAGATGAGATGGTGCTGTTGAAGATGTGGATGGAGATAGCCCTCCCCAAGATGGGAGAGTTGTTGGTGGTGATGATGACGATGATTTCCCCCTCCAGGAGGGAAGTTCCCCCGGCGGAATCGCTCCGCCAGAGGGCAAAAGTGCTCCTACCCAAGTTCCGCCTCGAGACGGCAGCGCTCCGTCCCGAAACTCCTCTCCTTATTTTTTTTCTAGGTCAAAATGACTTATATACCAGAAGATGGGCATCGGAGGTGGGCCTGCATGAGCATAACCCACCAGGGCGCGCCTGGGCTCCCTGGGACGCCTAGGTGGGTTGTGCCCACTTGGTGGGCCTCCTCTGGTACTTATTTGCTCCAATATTCATCATATATTCCATAAAAATTCTTCGTGAAGTTTCAACTTGTTTGGAGTTGTGCAGAATAGGTAGCCTGACGTAGCTTTTCCAGGTCCAGATTTGCAGCTGCTGGAATTCTCCCTCTTTGTGTGTACCTTGCAAATTATGAGAGAAAAGGCATTAGAATTACTCAAAAAGCATTATTATGCATAAAACATCATAAATAACAGTAGGGAAACATGATGCAAAATGGACGTATCAACTCCCCCAAGCTTAGACCTCGCTTGTCCTCAAGCGAAAACCAAAATCAAAAAACCTGTCCACATGCTTAGAGAGAGAGAGGTATCGATAAAAAAACAAAATAAGGACATAGAAGCATCAAGTTTAATACTATAACATCAACAAAGTTAAACATATGTCGGTGCAACAAACCCTGGGTCTGTTGACCAACTGTGCAGAGGCACAAGATTAAGATTGAAGCACCAACTTAAGCCAGGGATTGAAGAACCAAGAAATTTGAAGAACCAACATGCAGCTCAGAGAGACCAAGATTGAGCCTAAGGGGCATGATATCGGCAAGAGAAGGGCCTCCCTTACCGGGTAGGCAAGCCCGGCAAGGGGCAAGGCCACCACCAGAAGCAAGCAACCAAGACTCCTCGGCAGAGCCTGCCGGGGCTCGAAGGGGCAGAACCACCCCACCAACCACTCAAGCACGACTCACGTCATCAATCAGTGCAGTGTCAAGCTGCAAGAGTATTAAGTGGCAGCCATTTCCTACAGAGAAGCCTACATATGACACCCGTCCTATGACGTGTCAAGAGAGCAGGTGCGGATCTGGCGAGACAGCCCGGGAGGCCTTGCCGGGCGAGCAGTGATGTGACACTCAGTGGTGCATTTAATGCACCCTGTCAGCCCACAGAGTTAGGTATGATAGCACTGTTCGTTATCATATCAATGGATAATGACCACTTTGCCACTTTGGTGACCCCTTAATCTATAAAAGGAGGCCCAGGGCACTCGTAGGGGGGGTTAGGAGGTTGGAAAGTTGACAACCCCAAGCCACCACACGCATGTAGTCGCTGCGCCCACGAGGCAAACCTTGTCGGGCAAGTGTACTACGCGTTACCGCATTCATTCTTCCATCAATCCACTAAAGCAGGAGTAGGGTCTTATGCCTTGCGGCGGCCCGAACCTGGGTAAGTCGCTTGTGTGCTCTCTTCCGCGCTGCCGTACGCTGGTCTGCTCTTTGTGCAACGCGTCGTCCCCCTGCCGAACCAACAAGGGGCCACCAGGTCCCATAGGTGGCCGTGGAAATCCCGCGACATCTTTGGCGCGCCATGTAGGGGGAGCGCTTGCGTGAACCTGAAAGCGTACGCCGCGCGTCATCCTCATCGCCATCGACCATGGCACCCAAGAAGAAATGTGGCACCTCAACCCATCCATCCACCTCGAAGGCTCCTCTGCCCGCGGCCTCTAATGCCGCGGGGGACACGGGAGCGCGCGAGGACGTGGACGCTGTTGGGGGCATGGTTGGAGCAGGTGGCGTCATTACCACCTCCCCCGCGGCCTACATGGTGGCCGGAGCTACCAGAGGAGAAACATCAACAGCGTCTCGACGGTCAAGCTCTGCAAGGTGTGGGCAAGGGTGTCACTCCTTCCGTGCCCCCTCCTCTCGCCGACGAGCACACTTGCAGCAATGGTGCTTGGTCCGGGGCGAGCCATTGCCCTTCGGTCGCCCCCATCACGGGAGCAGCCGCGGCGCATGCGCCTCCTCCCTGACGAGCCAACCAATCTGTTGCACCCAATGGAGCCGCTGATCTTTGAGCACCACCGCCACGTGACCCCACTACCCCGGTGGTCGTCCCAGAGCAACGTGGGCGGGGAGACGCCGCCGCGGCCGCTGGCACCATCCGGAGCCAGGCGACAGTGCGGTCGACGTCATCGACATGCATGCCAAGCACAACCACAGAAGCCATGGCGCGGGCTCAGCTATTGCTGAGGTTCCCGCCAGCGGCCCAGCAGATGGATGAGTGGCGTGCCACCATCCAAAGACTACTTGGTTTTGCAGAAGCTGGGGGATCCCCGGGTACCGAGCTCGAATTCGCCCTATAGTGAGTCGTATTACAATTCACTGGCCGTCGTTTTACAACGTCGTGACTGGGAAAACCCTGGCGTTACCCAACTTGCGGTCAACGTCATTGACATTTATGCGAAGCACGGCCACGGAAGCCATGGCGCGAGCTCAGCTATTGCTGAGGTTCCCGCCAGCAGCCGAGCAGATGGATGAGTGGCATGCCACCATGCAAAGCCTGCTCGGTTTCGCTGAAGCTCGGGGCTCACGACGAGCGTGCCCACTACAACCTCCCCAAGCAAAAGCCACCGCCCACGCCACTAGCCATACGAAGGGGGCCGTCCCCACGGTCCAGTCCCCGCCATGGCAGCCAGCGAGGACGCAGTAGAATCAAGACCCCAACGATGTCTCGATGGCCTCTTCTGACCCTCGAGCATGTCCAGGCCAACGTCGAACCCCGGAAGGCAGGCAGCGGGCAGACGCGTGCGTCGTCGCTGAACGGCGCCGCAGTGACCCCGCCAGACCGACGGGTGCGATGGTCTCAACGTCGACGAGCATGCACTCGGTGTTGGCGGGTGCCTACCCTTCGAGGTCGGATGCCCTACCTTTACACGAGAGCTGCGGCAAGTCTGTTGGCCGTCTGTTCGCACGTTCAAGGCCAAGATACCTGAGAAGTACGATGGGAGGCTGAACCCGGCAGAGTTTCTGAGCATCTACACCATCATTGTTCAGGCTGCTGGGGGAAGAGATGAGAAGGTGTTCGCCAACTACTTCCCTTTGGCCCTCAAGTCCAATGTGAGGTCTTGGCTGATGCACCTGTCGGAGAACTCCATTTCATCATGGACAGACCTGTGCCACGAGTTCATCGGTGCCTTCACCGGTGGCCACCAAGAGCCCGGTAGGCCCAGCGACCTACAGCTTCTTCAGCAGAAGTAAGGAGAAACCATTCGTAATTATTTGCAGAGGTTCAGTAAATTTCATAGAAATATTCCAAGTATCCATCCGGCAACTATTATAGCAGCTTTCCAGTTCAATGTGCGCAACCGCCGCATTCGTTCCAAAATGAACATGCGGTTGCCCAAGACTTTGAAAGAACTATATACACTAGTGGATAAATGTGCCCGTATGGAAGAAGGAAGGAAATTGCCCGGAGAGGAAGATTGCATAAATGTTGATTCAGAGGATGAGGATGAATGAACCAGTTAGAGGAATGGCAAGAACCGCCGTAAGAAGCCAAGAGATAAGGCAGTGATGACTGTAGAAGGTTGGGGCACACCTAATATCGGCAAGAAGGCCAAGGCTGAGGCCCCCGGCAAGGAAGCTGCTGCGTGCATTGGCTACCGGGAGGCCATTGCCGTGGAAAAAGTGGGGAAAGGTGATGGGCCGTACTGCAAGATCCACCGGACCAAAGGCCACAACCTTTAGGAGTGTTATCAGGTTGAGCAGATTGTCAAGAGACAGAGTGCAGAGTATGATAAGTGTGGTAAGGAAAAAGGTCAGAATGCTGCTAGCGGTAAGGCCCAAGGCGGTAAAGCAAATCGCCTTGGCAAACCCGTTCAGAACCAAGGAAACCCCGCCAGGGGCCAAGAGAAGGAAACCTGTCAGGATGCCAGTGACGGAGGGGATGAGAAGGAAACTAGTGAGCAAGAATTATAGAAGGCCACTAATGCCCTATGCATTGATGGGGGTGCATCTTTGCACACCTCTCATCGCCAACTCAAGCAATGGGCACGAGAGGTCAATGTTGTGGAACCGGCGCCAGAGGCATGGAAGCCGTCAAGTGGTCCCGCACACCCATCATCTTTGACGAAGAGGATCACCCTGATCGCATCACTGTGGTAGGCTGTTTTCCGTTGTTGGTCTCCCCAATGATTCACAACCTCAAGGTCACAAAGATGCTAGTGGACGGCGGGGCCGGGTTGAATCTGATTTCCCCAACAGTTATCTGCAAGCTTCAGATAGGAGAAGAGGAGCTAGAGGCCACTAGCATGTTTCAAGGAGTTAACCCCGTCAAGAGTCATCCTAAGGGGAAGATTACGTTGATGGTGATGTTTGGGGAAGAGATGAACTTTCGAACTGAGAAGATTGTGTTTGATGTGGTTGATCTCCCCCTGCCGTACAATGGGATTCTTGGACGACCAGCCCTGGCCAAGTTCATGGAAGCATCCCACTATGCTTACAACACCCCGAAAATGCCTGCACCATTGGGAGTCCTCACTATCTCGTCAGATGATAAGGATGCAATTATCTGTGTGGATAAGATGTATCGAGATGCAGTCGCAGCAGAGGCTGCAGCAGCAGCGTTTCCCACCAAGGAAAGCCAAGGAAGGAAGAGGGATTGTAGGACCTCCGGCAAGGAGTCCGAGATGTGTGCCCCCTCCGAGTGCACGACACCCATTGACGACGTGCCAGAGTGTTCCGACAGCAAGAGATCCAAGTTTACTGCACCCCAAGAGAAGAAGGTCCCGGCAAGGCTGGCTGGAGTTCATGGTACTTTCACTATCAGCGCCACCCTCGATGACAAATAGGAAAGCGCGCTCGTTGCCTTCCTGCGAGTGAATATCGATGTGTTAGCTTGGCAACCATCTGATATCCCTGGTGTTTCTAGGGAGGCAATTGAGCACCACCTTGCTGTCTGCCCACATACCCGACCCATCAAGCAGAAAGTATGGAAGCAGGCCTTGGAGAGGAAGAAGTTCATTGCCGAAGAGATCAAGAAGTTAGAGGCAGCTAGTTTGGTCAGAGGAGTACTGCATCCTACATGGTTGGCAAACCCAGTAGTGGTCCGGAAGGCTAATGGGAAGTAGAGGCTCTGCATTGATTTCACAAACCTCAACAAAACTTGCCTGAAGGACACATTTCCCTTGTCGCGCATCGACCAGATCATGGATTCTACTTTGGGATGTGATTTTCTCTCCTTCCTAGATGCATACTCGGGATATCATCAGATCTTCATGTCCAAGGAAGATGAAGAGAAGACATCATTCATCACTCCATGTGGTACGTACTGCTTTGTCCGCATGTCATTCAGATTAAAGAGTGTCGGGTCCACTTTTGCAAGGGCTGTCTAGATCGGTTTTGAGCCAAAATTGCACAGAAATATAGAAGCTTATATGGATGATATTGTGGTCAGTACCATGGATAAGGCCACCCTTATCCAGGATTTGGAAGAGAAATTTGCTAATCTACGCAAGATCAATCTGAAACTTAATCTAGAGAAATGTGTATTTGGTGTTCCCTCCGGCAAGCTACTTGGGTTCTTCATGTCCCATCGGGGGATCGAAGCCAACCCCGACAAGATCAAGTCCATTGAGCAGATCGAAGCGCCAAGGACAGTTAAGGATGTGAGGCGCTTGACGGGATGCGTTGCCGCGCTGAGCAGATTCATCTCCAAGTCTGTCGAGCGTGCCCTGCCGTTCTTCGAGGTTTTGAAGAAGGCGGGACCTATGAAGTGGGCCCTGGAAGCATACGCATCTTTGCAAGAGTTAAAAGCCTACCCGACGTCCGGACCCACCTTTGTTGCACCCAAACCCCAAGAACCATTGTTACTATACTTGGCGGCAACCAACCAAGTGGTCAGTGCGGCCTTGGTAGCATATCGAGAGATGGATGAGGAACAAAGTGGCCAGATCGCGGTAGAGTTAGGAAGGGATTAGGACAGCAATGAACACAACAACTAGGACAACCCCAATGATGCGGCAAGGAAGAAAGTGGTGAAGTGCCCAGTATACTTCGTCAGCTCCTTGTTGCAAGGGACTAGGTTGAGGTACTCTGGCGTGCAAAAGTTGATCTTTGGTCTAATTATGGCCTCAAGGAAACTGCGCCACTACTTCCAAGCCCATGAGATCACGGTTGTCACTCGTTTCCCATTGCAAAGGATACTTTGAAACCCCGAGGCAACTGGTAGAGTAGTGGAATGGGCTTTGGAGTTATCCAGATTTGGTTTGAAGTTTGAGAGCACTTCAACTATTCAGAGCAGGGCATTGGCAGAGTTTATTGCAGAACGGATGCCAACCCCTGATGAGGAAAGGATAGAGACGGCTCTCCCCGGCAAGTAATCACCCCAAGAATGGATTATGTATTTTGATGGTGCTTTTTCCCTACAAGGTGCAGGGGCTGGCGTGCTTCTTGTTGCCCCCTCCGGGGAGCACTTGAAGTACGTCGTCCAGATGCACTTTGCTCGGGAAGAAGCCACCAACAATACAGCAGAGAATCAAGAAGGTGATAGTTCGAGGAGATTCAGAGATCATGGTGAGACAAGTCAACAAGGATTAGCAAAGCCCATTGATGGAAGCATATGTCGAGGAAGGAGATTGGAGGAGCACTTTGACGGGTTGCAAACAGAGCACGTACCCCGTGAGAAAAACAGCATAGCTGATCACCTATCAAAGTGTACTGCACAGAAGCTTCCTGTGGAACCAGGAACTTTTGTTCTCCATCTCTCTCAACCCTCCGTATCACCGGCCAAAATGGCCCAGAAGAGGAGAAAGTTGGACTATGGTAAGCCTCTCCCGGCAGAGCCATCCGCTCCCAGCAAAGACACTACCGGAAACAACTCCTCACAGCCTGCCGGACCACCCCTCCAGCCGGGCCTATGGACCCCGCGAACGAGGCTGGTGCCCCCGCAGCCGAGGAGGTGCCGCTAGTCCTTGTTGCTGAGCCCCAGGCCCCAACTTGGGCAAGGCACATTGTCCACTTCCTCCAAACTGGAGAACTCCCTGGCAATCAAGATGAAGCTAAAAGAGTAGCCCAGAGGGCCAGTATGTATCAGTTTGTCGATGACACTCTGTATAGAAGGAGGCCCAACGGTGTAAAATTGAAGTGTGTTTGCCGGGAGGATGGAAAGGAACTGCCGGCTGAGATTCACAGAGGAATGTGCGGCTCACACATTGGATCAAGGGCATTAGTTGGGAAAGCATTCCAGCAAGTATTCTATTGGCCCACAGCCCTCCAAGATGTAGTTGAGCTCGTCACGAAATATGAAGCCTGTCAGTTCCATTCCAAGAGAACACACCTGCCTGCCCAAGCCCTTCAGACAATCCATGTATCATGGCCATTTTCGTCTGGAGGCTCGATATCCTCGGCCCCTTCCCCCAAGCAATCGGGGGCTTTGAATTCTTGTTCATTGCCATCAACAAGTTTACAAAGTGGCCAGAAGTGACTGTCGTGAGAAATGTGACTGCTCAGTCAGCTATCAAGTTCTTCAAAGAATTGATGTGTCGTTTCGGAGTTCCAGCAACGATCATCACTGACAACGGCACCCAGTTCACGAGCCACGCCTTCATGCAATATATTCGCACCCTTGGATGCAAAATCTCACTCGCTTCTGTTGCACACCCCTCGGGCAATGGGCAAGCTGAGAGGGCAAACGCTGAAGTGCTTCGTGGACTCAAGACAAGAACTTTCGATACGCTGCAGAAGCACGGCAGGCGGTGGATTGAGGAGCTGCCGGTAGTTCTCTGGTCCCTCAGAACGACACCTAACCGAGCTACTGGACAGACTCCCTTCTCCCTAGTCTATGGGGCAGAAGCAGTTATCCCCATGGAACTCATTTACGTGTCCCCTCGAGTGCTTGCTTATGATGAAGTAGCACAAGATCAGCACAGGCGTGACGATGCTGTGCTACTTGAGGAGAACTGTCTCCGGGATGCTATGCGTGCTGCACGCTACCAGCAAGCACTGCATCGCTATCATAGCCGCAGGGTTCACACCCGGTGTTTTGAGGAAGGTGACCTTGTCCTTAGGTGCGTTCAGTCCGCCAAGGGTACAAACAAGTTATCACCAAAGTGGGAAGGCCCTTACCGGGTGGTACGAGTCACCAGACCTGGCGCAGTCCGTCTGGAGACCGGGGATGGAACACAGTTGCAAAACTCATGGAATAGTGAGCATCTCCGTAAGTACTACCCGTAAGGTGCGAGGCTGCCGTGCACTGCCCGGCAGCCACCCTTTTGTACAGGCCTTGCCTCAGTTGCATGTAACCCCTTGTACAAAGCCGAGGCGATGACCCCGTGCAAGATAAAATAAAGAAGTGCTGTGGGGGGGGGGGGGGGGGGGGGGGGGCGATCGAGATCACATGCATGCACGAGCACACCACTGCATAAGCATTTCATGAGCATTTGCATATGCATATAGATAGGATTGCATCCTGCATTCATTATCATCTACATGGAGTTGCAGGTTCTTGTCGTGCACTTGATTCCGACAAGGGACGAGAAGATTGCACGGCACTGTGATCCCCGGCAACCCAAATAGATAAGTTTACCTCTTGTCCATTAGTGTTCTGTAAGCTATAACTTGTGCATAGAGAAACCTCGCCGCTCTCTTGAAACTAGGGTGCTCCCATCCTTGGCTCGAACGCTGCTTCGGCCTGGCTGGTCATAGTGGCCCTTAGTGAAAAGGGAGTGGGCGAGGGGCTGGCGCCTCAGTCTGTTCCCCGACAGACATGGTTCTCCGGCAGACGAAAAGGGTGCCGGTAGGATATCCTGCCAGTGAAAACTCGTTTAATTACAGTAAAGAGGCACCCCGACTCTGCATGGACATATACATGCACGGGTTCCCGGCAAGGCTTATGTCTTTCATTGACATGCAGATACAAGTATAAGCATTACGGAACACAAACATGGATGAAAGGGATTACATTATTTGAATTAGAATTTGGCAAATGTCGGCTGATTTAAGATTGAAAAAAGATAAAAACACAATAACCCCTCTTTTCCTTTCTCTGCTCCTCTTCCCAAGATACTAAAGCAAGAGGGAAAGGAGAATAAAATCACCATTTGGGAGGGGCGGCGATGAAGGGACTAGCGGAGCGGTCATCCGTCGTGGTCCGCAAGTGGCATGCCCCGAGGAGCTGCACAAGGTGACGAGAAAGGCCCGCCACCCTTCCCCAAAAAAATAAGAAAGAAAAAAGGGGGAAGGGATAGAGATGGTAGCAACATCACCCACAACAGGCATGCAACGCTACCATCGCCTCGGCAGGCCGGAGAGCGCCCCTCATCGACAACAACTCGAAGACCTCCGGGAGGGGCGATGCTAGGATTACCAATGATCTCTAGTCCCTCCTCCCGGGAGAGGCTCGAAGAGACCAAAAGACTCGCCATGCCAAGGACCAGGCTCACTCCCCAAGCATCAGCACCACCGTAAGGCGACATATGACTGAGCCAGGGGCCGGGGGCTGGCCCCAGGCTTCCTTCTCAATCATGAACAACAGAAATAGGAGATGAAGTGAGGAGGACCACGAAGATGGATGACTTCGCCCTCCTCCGCTCTCCCCTTTTATAGGCCAGACGGGGAAGGGCAACCACTCCATCCATAGGTGGCTACCGCCCTCCTCCGCTGATTCATGACAGGCGGGCCCTTCCCAAGGTACTCTCCCGTGACACGTGCCTTTGTTACCTACCCCGCGCGATGCATGCTGCATACGTGGCTAAGGATAAGGGCGCGCTGTGGGAAGAGTAAATTGGCAGTTTCTACCCCGTGTGTTAAATTCATCCACTGGCCATTACTGGAGCAAACCCACCACTATTGGCTTTATGTCGTGTGCGTGAAAACCAAAAACTGGCCTGGAATCAAGGCTGATGAAGCAGCAACGGAAAACTTATGGGGCCAACCTCTTCAGCAACCTTGCCTATGCACTGATTAGGCCCTACCCCGACGATCCTCAGCAGCGCATTCGGGGAAGGCCTGAGGGCTTCTGTTGGTGCAACAATCCCTGGGTCTGTTGACCAACTGTGCACAGGCACAAGATTAAGATTGAAGCACCAGCTTAAGTCAGAGATTGAAGAACCAAGAGATTTGAAGAACCAACATGCAGCTCAGAGGGACCAAGATTGAGCCTAAGGAACAATATATCGACAAGAGAAGGGCCTCCCTTGCCGAGCAGGCGAGCCCGGCAAGGGGCGAGGCCACCACCAGAAGCAAGCAACCAAGACTCCCCGACAGAGCCTGCCAAGGATCGCGGGGGCAGAACCACCCCACCAACCACTCAAGCATGACTCGCGTCATCAATCAGTGCAGTGTCAAGCCGCAAGATGATTAAGTGGCAGCCATTCTCTGCATGGCAGCCATTTCCTACAAAGAAGCCTACAGATGACACCCGTCCTACGACGTGTCAAGAGAGCAGGTGTGGAGCTGGCGAGACAACCCAACAGGCCTTGCCGGGCGACCAGTGATGTGACACTTTGTGGTGCATTTAATGCACCCTGTCAGCCCATAGAGTTAGGTATGATAGCACTGTTCTCTATCATATCAATGGATAGTGACCACTTTGCCACTTTGGTGACCCCTTAATCTATAAAAGGAGGCCCAGGGCACTCGTAGGGGGGGGGGGTTAGGAGGTTGGAAAGTTGGCAACCCCAAGCCACCACACGCATGTAGTCGTTGCGCCCATGAGGCAAACCTTGTCGGGCAAGTGTACTACGCGCCACCTCATTCATTCTTCCATCAATCCACTAAAGCAGGAGTAGGGTTTTATGCCTCGCGGCGGCCCTAACCTGGGTAAATCGCTTGTGTGCTCTCTGTCGCGCGACCGTACACTGGTATGCTCTTTATGCAACATGTCGTCCCCCTGCCGATCAACAAGGGGCCACGCGGTCCCATAGGTGGCCGCGGAAATCCCGCGACAACATAAGGCTCTTATCATAGAACTTTTATCATAGACTTCTCATGAATAAGTGACAGTTCATCACACAATCGAAGTATAAAGCAAAAACTCTATTAGAAACAAACAAACTATGTTCTCAGTCAACTTTGCAACTACAATTCATCATCTTTTCAGGAAGGGTCACGTGTCGCAGCCTTTAGGCAAGTCCACATACTCAACCATCATATAGTCTTCTATGATTGCTAATACTCACCGCATACCCATGAGCAAAATGTTTCAACCAGACACATAGAAAGATAGGGGCTTATAGTTTCGCCTCCCAACGTATTCACCTCAAGGGTGATGTAAACAACAACTCATGCTACCCATATTCAACTGGACATATGTGCCTAGATCTTTCCTCACCACATGATGCTTGCCAAAGGAGAAAAATAAAAAGGAATAGAGAGAAAAACTTTGACTCTTTTCATAAAAGTAAATACATAAAAGTAAAAGATAGGCCCTTCGCAGAGGGAAGCAGAGGTTGCCATGCGCTTATTTGTTTGTATGCTCAACCCCTTAGTGAAAGAGAACGTCATGTTGTATCGCCCCTTGTGATGGCAACCTTTATTATGCAGTCTGTCGCTTTTATTCTTCACCATCACAAGTTTGTAAAACACTCAATTTTCTCTTGCACTAAACGATCTCACATTTTTAGAGGCAATTTTTGTTGCCTTTTTGCACCGATGACAACTTACTTGAGGGATCTTGCCCAATCCCTAGGTAGGTATGGTGGACTCTTGAAAATAAGATTTGGGTTTAAGGGTTTTTGGATGCACAAGTAGTATCTCTACTTAGTGCGGAGTTTTTGGCTAGCAAAGATAGGGGGCAAGCACCACATGTTGAAGGATCTATGACAATATAACTTCTATGTGAATATGAGAAAACATAAATCATGAAGTTGTCTCCACACGCCAGCGCCGCCGCCAGGCACCGCGCGCAGCCAACCAGCCGATGCCACGCGTCCCAGCCAGCCACCCCACCACCGCAGGCCCGCAAGCCCGAACGCGCCCTACCCTGAACCCGAATCTCCGATGCCTGAGCGCCCGTGCTCTGCTCGCCTGGCTCCCTCGCTCCTCGCTCCGCCCGACCCTGCCTCCGAGCACGCTGCCCTGCCGTCCGCGCTCGCCGGCGACGAGCGCTGCCCATCACCGGAGACCTCCAGCAGGCCAGTGCGCCCTCGCCTCCTTCCCTTCCCTGCTCTCTCCCGGTCTCTCAAATTCTCTTCTTATCTGTCCTGCAGGACGCCATGGCACCAACTGGACCCTGCCGATCTGCTTCGTTGTCACCGGGAATGGAGCCTCCGCAGCGGGATCCGGCCGGATCTGTTCCTCTCCGGTCCTCCTTGCTGCCCTCACCTGCCGGAGTCGTCGCTGCCCTGCCGTTGAGTTCGCGCGCCGCCGTCCCTATCTCCTGCTCTTGCGCCAGTTACGAGGAGGACGAGCGCCTCGACCCCCTGCGTCGCTAGCACCGTTGGTCTGGCCTTGCCAGGCCCAGCATCGCCAGCTGGCCCGTGGTGAGCAGCCCCCTGGCCTTTCCTCTGTTGGACTAGCCGGATGCGGCCCATATCGTTTTTTCCCTGCCTGCGATTTTAGTTTTTTCTAGTAAAGTCAGTTTTGTAGAAAACCCCTTTACTTGATGCATTTAATAACTCATCAACCATGCACCGGATTAAAATGATCTATATATGTAAAATGCTTAGAATTTTGTCTAGTTTCATAATATCCAACTTTCATCTATATTTAAAATGTTTAACTTGTTGTTTGTTTAAATTTGCTTAAATAACTTGCTAAAATGATTTAATTCATAACTAAATAACTGTAGCTCCATTTTAAATAAACTTTATATGTAAATGGGGTATAAAAATGCCTAGTTTAACATGGGGCACTCATATTGCATGTTTAACAACTCTAAAATATGGTTTAGGACAAAACAGTACCAACTTTAAAATAATGCACATGAGGATTTTTCCGAACTTGTTGTTTGTTGTTCGGGCCTAATTTAAACTTGCCTAGATAGGTAGTTTTCATATGCTTCACCTCTTGCCATGTTTAACAACATTTAATATTGTTGAGTACATAATCGGGAGAGAACTAAATAATCGAATGTGGTGTTTCGTCAATATGCAACTCGTTGCATATTGAGCTCCACTTAACTTGTAGTATTGTTTGTGCACTTTGCCATGCCATGCCTTATTAAACCGGACATGCATCATACTTGGTTGTGCATCATGCCATGGTTATGTGATGGTTGTTTACTATGTTGCTTGCTTCTTTCCGGGTTGCTTCTCTTGTTAGCTTCGGTTTCGTTCCGGAGTTGTGCGGATTCGTTCGACTACGTTGGGTCGTCTACTTCATGGACTTGTTCTTCTTCCTTGCGGGATCTCAGGCAAGATGACCATACCCTCGAAATCACTTCTATCTTTTCTTGCTAGTTGTCTGCTCTATCGTTATGTCGCGCTACCTACCACTTGTTATATCATGCCTCCCATATTGCCATGTCAAGCCTCGAACCCATCTTCCTAGCAAACCGTTGTTTGGCTATGTTACCGCTTTTGCTCAGCCCCTCTTATAGCGTTTCTAGTTGCAGGTGAAGTTGAAGTTTGTTCCATGTTTGGTACATGGTTATGTTGGGTTATCACAATATATATTATTTTTTAATTAATGCATCTATATACTTGGTAAATGGTGGAAGGCTCGGCCTTATGCCTGGTGTTTTGTTCCACTCTTGCCGCCCTAGTTTCCGTCATACCAGTGTTATGTTCCTTGATTTTGCGTTCCTTACGTGGTTGGGTGTTATGGGAACCCCTTGACAGTTTGCTTTGAATAAAACTCCTCCAGCAAGGCCCAACCTTGGTTTTACCATTTGCCTCACCACCACCTACTTTTCCCTTGGGATTCGCGCTCCCGGGGGTCATCTTTATATTTACCCCCCCCCCCCCCCCCCGGGGCCAGTGCTTCTCTAAGTGTTGGTCCAACCTGGGCGATGTCCGGCGCCCCCTGGGCAACCAGGGTCTATGCCAATCCGACGTATGGCCCATCCAGTGTGCCCTGAGAACGAGATATGTGCAGCTCCTATCGGGATTTGTCGGCACAGCGAGCGGTCTTGCTGGTCTTGTTTTACCATTGTCGAAATGTCTTGTAACCGGGATTCTGAGATTGATCAGGTCTTCCCGGGAGAAGGAATATCCTTCGTTGACAGTGAGAGCTTGTGATGGGCTAAGTTGGGACACCCTTGCAGGGTTTAAACTTTATAAAGCCGTGCCCGCGGTTATGTGGCAGATGGGAATTTGTTAATGTCCGGTTGTAGAGCACTTGAAAATTGACTTAATTAAAATGCATTAACCACGTGTGTAGCCGTGATGGTCTCTTTTCGGCGGAGTCCGGGAAGTGAACACGGTTCTCGTGTTATGGTTGTGTGTAAGTACTTTCAGGATCACTTCTTGATCGCTTCTAGCTTCTCGACCGTTGCGTTGCTTCTCTTCTTGCTCTTATTTGCATATGTTAGCCACCATATATGCTTAGTGCTTGCTGCATCTCCACCGCATTACCCTATCCTACACATAAGCTTAAATAGTCTTGATCTCGCGGGTGTGAGATTGCTGAGTCCTCGTGACTCACAGATACTTCCAAACAGTTGCAGGTGCCGATGATGACAGTGCACGTGACGCAACCCAGCTCAAGTGGGAGCTCGATAAAGATCTTGATCGTTGTTTTGTCTTTTCCGGTTGATTATTAGTGGAGCCCAGTTGGGACGATCGGGGATCTAGCATTTGGGGTTGTCTTCTTTTATTTTGGTTCCATAGTCGGACCTTGATTGTACTTTGGATGATGTATGTTTAACTTGTTATTTGTGTGAAGTGGCGATTGTAAGCCAACTCTTTATCCCTTTCTTATTCAGTACATGGGATTGTGTGAAGATTACCCCTCTTGCGACTGAACCCCAATGCGCTTATGCCTCTAAGCCGTGCCTCGACACGTGGGAGATATAGCCGCATTGTGGGTGTTACAAGTTGGTAATCAGAGCCATCCCCGACTTAGGAGCCCCCTGCTTGATCGAACCGCTAACGTTGTTGAGTCTAGAACAAAATGTTTTGAGTCTTAGCATTATATATATATCAGAGAGTAGGATTCTTTTTACTCCTCAGTCCCTTCGTCGCTCTGGTGAGGCTTCCTGACGTAGAAGTTTTGACTTCCCTCTCCTCTAATTTCACGAAAAAAATTAGGATCACGCGGGTATCTTGGAATCGTTCTGATAGTCTTGTCACGAGAACATTGTTCTTCGCGCCTCCTGACATTTAGGGGTTGTGGCAGTGTCCCGGGGAGTTGAGCTCCGAGGTGTTATCGTCACAATTTTATCATTCTAGTTCTGGAATACATGAGTTTCGCCGACATCGAAAATCTCTTTTATGCAGTTATTGGTGAGATAACCTCGACGCCACCCAGTACTTGGGCGGGAGTTCGAGAGTATTGCCATAACTCGTATAACGGATGTTTTTCGAAGGTTGAGGTACACGATTTCCGAAGGTTTCTTGGTTATGTGTTGTAGGATGGATACAACTAGATGTAGGGATTGTTAGTTTGGGTGAGATATTATGCTTCCTCTGTATCCCCAACACCTGATTGCATAACCAGAAAGTTTCAGGAGTTTATAAGTGGGAATTCAAGTAGCTCCTAGGATATCTTTCCGACAAATGCATGATATGAGATTGGGGTTCGACGTCTAGTGGTCCTCCTATCCACAGTTGGTTTACAGTGGTCTCGTTATGTCTGAAAGAGTCCTTGGCTATGCTGACTCGGGGATGCTTCGTATGTCATGTGCATTGCCTTGTACATGATGGTGCTGTATGATCGAGCCTGTGTGGGATCCACCACGAAAACTTCGGACGAAATCTCTATCATATGTTTGTTCTGGCTTACTCTACAAGCCAATCCTTGTTTTGTTTTCAGTTGTGGTATTCGAGTTGCTTCGAAGTCAAGTGTTGATTCCATACCTTCCCTAAGCGGTGCTCTCATATTTCCATGGGAGTGCTAATCCTTTTCGATCATTGACATCCGGCCCCTGGAGCGTCATCCACTACAGCAGCACAGCCGCCAGAAGCTACAGGCCCCGGACATCCGGCCCCGACAGCTCGGACATCCGGCCTCTCCCGAGCCCCCGGACATCCGGCCCCTCCGAACCCGAGAGCAACAAATCCCACCACTCCAGCCCGGACATCCGGCCCCCCAGCCCGGACATCCGGCGTCGCCTAAAAGCCCGGACATCCGACCCGACCAGCCCGGACATCCGGCCTCCCCTGTCTACGCACAGTGAAGGGACGAGGCCCGTGTATCCCTTCTCCCCCCTAGACTATATATACTCCACCCCATACAAATTTCTAGGGTCAGCATTGGTTTAGCTCATTTTAGAGATAGATCATTGCTCATCCATATCGGATCTACTCCACGAGAGAGACCGCGGCCTCTACGGAGAAGATCCCTTTGGATTAAAGACCTCCTTTTGGAGAAGAACTTCAAGACCTCCTCACGGAGAAGACCGGTTACCGTGTATCATCCCTAGTTGATTGTGGATCGTGTAATATAGCACATGTGTGACTATTTCTTGTTGGTTGAGTGATTCTCTCGTGTTTCCCCTCGTGATTTCCCTCATTTTCCCCACGTGTTCCTCGTGTTCTTCACGGGATCCGCTCCTTTCGTGAAAGATCAGCCGATTAGAGTTCTACCCTGCATCATCTTGGTATCTAGAGCCACGTTGATCACAATTTCGGAGCCTCCCCATTATGTTTCTAGCCTTGTTTTGTTGTTTTTCGTCCTAATTCGAAAATTCCCCACCAAAAATAGCACCAATTTTTTTTTGATTTGTTGGTGTGTTGAGATTTTGTTAGTTTGGATTCGTGGATTTGCTTTGTTTTGAGTGGATCTAGCTTCCCATCCCTTTTCCCCCAATTTCCATTCACATATTCCTCCGATTTTCGCTTGGATTTGACCTCTCCACGCGGTGTTCATCCCGTTCGTCCCCGGATCCAGAGCCCAGACATCCGGCCCATCAAGCCCGGGCATCCGACCCCCAGACATCTGGCCTTCCACCCGGACATCCGACCCCTGGCAGCGACATCTCCATCCACCGACACGTTTTCCATCCATTTTTCACCAAATTTTATTTCTGGTACCCACCATATACCGTATATACTTCCGCATACCTCCACCACTTCCACATAACACAACCATTTTTGGACCGTTTCGCTCTACGACACATTTGCTACTTTGAGGTTTGACAATTTGAGTTGCGGTACCGTATCCTTTTGTGTTTCGGCTATCTAGGTACGGTTCGAATTCGACATCACCGCCACTCATCTTCTCCATGGACGCGTCCTACATCATCACCGCCGTCCTACATCGTCATCAACAACGACCACCTTGACTACATCTTGGTATTCGTGCCACCATTTTGACACCATACCGGAAGCAAGACCGGTAACCTCATCTTGGTATTGGACATATCACTCTTGCCACTACATTGATAGCCATCATAGCCTTACTCCTTTGCGTTGCTTACCCATCGAGACTAGCCATTGAGTATTACCGGCAACGAGACTTGTGCACATTAGTGATCATACTTCCCATAGCATACATACATCATTGTTGCATATATTGGTATCATCTCTTGTGTCACAAAGTTGTCATCACATACTCATTTACTATCTTGGTTCGTCAAGCATTACATGAGAAAAGAGCTCAAACATCAAAGAGCCAAACAAGCTTTTAAGCAAACAGACAAGATAAGCAAAGAGCTTTTAAGCAAGAACCATAGCATCATACAACATTAAGATTGTCATACTCGATCCTCTTGGATCCTATCATAGCAACACGTTGCATAGAGCATATTTGGGATAGAAGTCGTTGCATTTTTGCTAAGTAGGTTGTGCACAAGTTCTTGTATCCGCCTATTGTGCAATCGTGCTAGTGTCTCTCTAGTGTTGTGCAACAAGAGCATTTTCGTGGATTCCACATTTTGGCTCACCCTTGGTTGCACAACCCCACTTATCTTTTTGCGTGTGTGTTTCCGTGTACCTTATATGCTTGGTCTACTTGTTACATTACATCTTGCGAATCTTTTCCAACATTATTGAAGCTCACTTACAATTGCATCAAATTTTGTTCCACCATCCTAACAAGCTCCACCAAAAGCTTTTACTTGTGTAGGTGTGAGAAACTGACAAAAGCTAGTACCAATTGTGCTATTTCCTTGTCCTACATTGAAGTGATCCTCAATCCACTTTCAACTTCGGTCAAGGTACATTTGGTACTCGTTCTTCTCTTTCCACCACTCACATTTGTCTTGGAATGATGGATAGGCCAAGTACTTCTACCAACCCACTCTTCATGGAGCAAGACGACGACATGAACTCCTTTGTCACCAAGAGTCACCTCTTTGGTGCACAACATGCTTTGCATCAAGAGCAACAAGCTATGAGTGAATGCATCGACAACCTTGTCGCCGACTTGCGACTTTCCGAGCAACGTACAAGGGACTACTTCGACCACAAGCTCGGCGATCACAAGCAAGACAATGACACAAGGATGGACGAAATTCGTCCTTTGTTGCTCAACCGCTCGTCTTCCACTTCAAGAAGGAGCCGTTCAAGCCGCCACTCCGACTTCACCCTCTCCGGCTCAAGTACACCGACATCGAACACTCTTCGCCGAGCCGTGCGCACCGACCATCAAGCAAGCCTCAATCCCCTACGTGACACCGACTCTCAAGAGCGCCGACAATGTCAAACTCAAGAGGCCTTTGCGCTAGCACGAGAACGGCAACGACAAAGCCAACATGAAGAGGGAGAGGGAGCGCGTCTACACCAGAATGCTCAATATGCCGAGGCAGAACGTCAAGAACAACAACTCCGTGACGCTCAAGTACTTGCGGAGCAATAAGCTCTACGCGATTCGAGTCGAGCCGTAGCCGACTGATGCCGACAAGCCCGTGAACAAGAGGAAGCACTTTGCGAAGAAATTCAAGAATGAAGATTTCAAGATCGCGTGCATCGTCAAGTTCCTCCTCGAGCTCGACACAAGCTCGCCAAGAACAACAAGTCAATCCAGAGCATGAAGACATTGGGGATCCTCCACGACAAGAACAACATCACGATGACAACCCTCCGCGCCAAGAGCACCACGAGTTGAACAATCATCAACAACATGGGCATCATCATCCCCGACCCCAACACAATGAAGAGCAACGCTATGGGAAGCTCAAGTTCACCATGCCCAAGTTCAACGGAAGCAACAATCCCAAAGAGTACCTTTCATGGGCATTGAAAGTTGACAAGATCTTTCGTTTGCACAATTATGAAGAAGAGAAGAAGATCGCGATGGCATCCCTTGAGTTCCAAGACTATGTCCTCATTTGGTGGGAACAAATCATAGAGCGCCGAGAGGCAAGAGGTGAACCACCCATCACTACTTGGCCGCAAATGAAGGATGTCATGAGAGCATGCTTCGTACCTACCTATTACAACCACGACCTCTTCAAGAAACTCCAACAACCCAAGCAAGGGACAAAGAGCGTTGAAGAATACTATAAGGAGATGGAGATTGCAATGATAAGAGCCAATGTCACGGAAGATGATGAGCAAACAATGGCACGTTTCTTGAATGGACTCAATCATCCCATCAAGAAGATCGCCAACTTCCAACCATACTCAAATCTCATCGAGCTAGTGCACCAAGCTACCAAAGTGGAACGCCAAGTGCAAGATGATTTCAAGTATGCCAAGTTCTCATCCAAGTCCTACGGCTTCTCCAACAACCAAGCTTCAATGACTCCAACACCGACTACAAAGCCTTCTACTACCAACATCGACAAGTCGACTTCCAAGAAAGCTTCGTCAACTACAAGCCATCCTACTACGAGCAACTTCAAGCCGAGAGCTTCATCATCATCAACCCCAACCGATGAGACCGTCAAGACAAGTTCCTTCAAGTGTTTCACTTGCGGAGGCCGAGGCCACAAGTCCTATGAGTGCACCAACAAGCGAACCATGGTCTTCAACGACGATGGCACTTATGACTCCATGAGTGAAGGAGAAATGGAAGCCCTTGAGCAAGTCGCCATGCACCTCCAAGTGAACAATGAAGAGAACAAGTCTTTTGTGATGAAGACTCAAGTCCCGCACTTGTTGTCTCCAAAGTCTTGACTCTCCAACATCACCAAGAACAAGACCAACGATGCCACATATTCCACACCAAGGCCGGCATCAATGGACGATCCATCCAGGTCATCATCGATGGCGGGAATTGTCATAATCTCGCAAGTGAAGAACTTTGCTCCAAGCTCCAATTGCCCAAGACGAAGCATCCACATCCATACAAAGTGCAATTGCTTAGTGACTCCGGCACCATCCAAGTCATGCACCGAGTACAAGTCTCCTTCAAAATCGGCGCCTACGAAGACACCTTGGAGTGCGACATCGTTCCGATGACTGTTTGTCATCTTCTCCTTGGACGGCCATGGCAATTCGATAGAGGAGTCATCCACAATGGCCGAACGAACCACTACATCTTCAAGATGAAGGGAAAGGAGTACGTCCTCCATCCAATGTCTCCATGTCAAGTGATCGCCGACAAGCAAGCCACCCATCTGGAGATCATAGTGAGAGAGCGAGCCACCAAAAAGAGAGTGAGCGCCACAAGCCAAAATCGAGTGCCTCCACGATGAGCGAAAACAAGAACCTAGTTCTATTTGCCACCAAACGTGAGATAAGAGAAGTGTGTGAGAACCCATCTAGTGTCCTACACTACGTCCTCGTGTGCAAGGACAATGCAACACAAACTGACACTTCTCACACTCTTCCTCTAGTGTTGTCTTCTCTTTTGCAGGAATTTCAAGATGTTTTCCCCGATGAGCTACCTCTGGATCTACCTCCTCTACGAGGCATTGAGCACCGAATCGACCTCATCCCCGGAGCACCTCTTCCGAACAAAGCGCCCTACCGTGTCAACCCCGAAGAAACCAAAGAAATACAAAGGCAAGTAAAACATCTCATCGACCATGGACATGTGCGTGAAAGTTTGAGCCCTTGTGCCGTCCTGGTCATTCTTGTGCCAAAGCGTGACAGTAGCTTTCGCATGTGCTCTGATTGTAGACCTATCAATGCTATCATCATTCGCTATAAGTATCCCATTCCACGCCTAGCTGATATGCTTGATGAGCTTAGTGGTGCCACTATATTTTCCAAAATTGATCTTAAGAGTGGTTACTATCAAATCCGCATACAAGAGGGTGATGAATGGAAACCCGCCTTCAAAACCAAGTTTGGTTTGTATGAGTGGTTAGTCATGCCTATTTTTCTTTTGGAAGCACCGGGAACTTTTATGCGCCTTATGAATCATGTCTTTCGCCCTTACATTGGTATGTTTGTTGTGGTTTACTTCGATGAAATTCTTGTGTTTAGCAAATTTATCAAAGAGCATGTCACCCATGTCTGCACCGTTTTGCAAACTCTTAGAAAAGAGCGCCTCTATGCTAATATGGAGAAATGCCTTTTTGGTGTTGATAATCTCGTTTTCTTGGGTTTTGTTGTTTCTTCTAAGGGTGTTCATGTTGATGAGTCCAAGATCAATGCTATTAAGACTTGGCCGCAACCAACCAACTTGCATCAAGTGCGTAGTTTTCTTGGCCTTGCGGGTTTCTATCGTTGCTTTGTGAAGGATTTTAGCACCATTTCTTCGCCTTTGCATGCTTTGAGCAAGAAGAATGCGCCTTTTGTTTGGGGGCCATCCCAAGATACCGCATTCAATGAGCTTAAGAATTTGCTTACTCATGCTCCCGTGCTCGCTTTACCCAATTTCGACAAGCATTTTGAGATTCATTCTGATGCTTGGCACAGGAGGTGTGGTAACGCAAGAGAAGCGCCCCATAGCTTACTTTAGTGAGAAACTTTTCGGAGCGCAACTCAATTATCCCATCTATGACAAAGAGCTATATGCTTTAGTCCGCGTTTTGCATGAATGGGAACATTACCTTTGTCCCCATGAGTTTATCATTCATACCGATCATGAGACTCTCAAGTATCTTAAGGGACAAACCAAGTTGAACAAGCGTCATGCTAAATGTAGTGAATTTATTGAGTCTTTCCCTTATGTCATCAAGTACATCAAGGGTAAAGAAAACATTGTAGCGGATGCTCTTTCCCGCATATGCATGCTTGTTACACAACATGAGTTAGATGTCATTGGCTTTGAGCATACCGAAGACTTGTATGAGCATGATGCAACTTTTGCTACTCCTTATGCCAAGTGTTTGTCGAATACATCTTGGGAACGCTATTACATCAAAGATGGATATATTATGAGTGCTAACAAACTTTGCATCCCCGAGTCCTCTCTTAGTTTGTTGCTTTTGCAGGAATCTCATGAAGGAGGCTTAATGGGACATTTCGGACGTGACAAGACGTTCGCCACGCTCTCGAAGAACTACTTTTGGCTAAAGATGTTTTGGGACGTCAATCGTTTGAACAACCGATGCTCTACATGTCACAAAGCTAAGTCCAAAGCTCAATATCATGGCCTCTATATGCCTCTACCAATTCCATACCAACCATGGGAAGACATTAGCATGGACTTTGTACTTGGTTTGCCTAGGACTCGAAATGGGAAAGATTCCATATTTGTCGTTGTGGACCGTTTCTCAAAAATGGCACATTGTATTCCTTGTAACAAGATAGACGATGCTTCACATGTTGTTAATCTCTTTTGTAGGGAAATATTGTGTCTCCATGGTGTGCCAAAGACTATCGTCTCGGACCGCGACGTCAAGTTCCTTAGCTACTTTTGGAAGACCCTATGTGCCAAGCTCGGAATCAAGCTACTCTTCTCCACGGCGTACCATCCTCAAACTGACGGCTAAACGGAGGTGACAAACCGCACACTCTCCGCTGTACTTTGAGTACTCATCAAGAAGAACATAAAGGAGTGGGAGGAGTGTCTACCCATCGCCGAGTTCGCCTACAACCGAGCAAGACACTCAACAACTGGCAAGTCCCCTTTCGAGGTCATCTACGGATTCAACCCTTGGTCACCATTGGATATTCTCCCTCTACCACTCCAAGAGCGCATCAATTTGGACGCAAGTGCATGAGCGACCCATCTCAAGAAGGTGCATGAAGATACAAGAAACACCATCAAGTGCCAAGTACAACACCTTGTGACCAAGCTCAACGTCAACAAGCACCCTATGATATTCGACATTGGAGACCTCGTGTGGCTACACCTTCGCAAGGACCTCTTTTCCCAAGAACGCAAGTCCAAACTTCGACCACGCGCGGATGTGCCATTCAAGGTGCTTGCACGCTACAACAACAACGCATACAAGATCGACATCCCTCATGACAAGTACTCCGTGAGCGACATCTTTAACATCAAAGATCTCTCGCCCTACCATGGTGATAAGGATTTCGATCCGAGGAAGGATCTTCCCCAAGGGAGGGGAGATGATGCTGAGCATCCCAAGATCATCCCCATGGATGCACCTACACCTCCAACGACACCACTTGGACCAATGACACGAGCCCGAGCCAAGGCTATCGAAGATAAGGTGAACTCACTCATCTCCGAACTCCCACTTTGTATGCATGAGACATGGCTACTACCTAAGTCCGAGGTGTTGTGCATGATTAGGAACCAAGAGGGCCCTCCCCAAGATGCGCATGAAGATGTACAAGTCCCCAAGTCCACGGATGAGGAGAACCAACGGAAGGAGCCAAGAGCATCTCCCAGGCCCCGGACATCCGGCCCCTGGAGCGTCATCCACTACAGCAGCACAGCCGCCAGAAGCTATAGGCCCCGAACATCCGGCCCCGACAGCCTAGACATCCGGCCTCTCCCGATCCCCCGGACATCCGGCCACCGCCCGAAAATCTGGCCCCTCCGAACCCGAGAGCAACAAATGCCACCACTCCAGCCCGGACTTCCGGCGTCGCCTGAAAGCCCGGACATCCGGCCCGACGAGCCCGGACATCCAGCCTCCCCTGTCTGCGCACAATGAAGGGCCGAGGCCCGTGTATCCCTTCTCCCCCCTAGACTATATATACTCCACCCCGTACAACTTTCTAGGGTCAGCTTTGGTTTAGCTCATTTAGAGATAGAGCATTGCTCATCCACATTGGATCTACTCCACGAGAGAGACCGCGGCCTCTACGGAGAAGATCCCTTTGGATTCAAGACCTCCTTTTGGACAAGAACTTCAAGACCTCACGGAGAAGACCAGTTACCGTGTATCATCCCTAGTTGATTGTGGATCGTGTATCTTACTTTATGTACTCGAGGATCTAGCACATGTGTGACTATTTCTTGTTGGTTGAGTGATTCTCTCATGTTCCCCCCTGATTTCCCTTGTTTTCCCCTCGTGTTCCTCGTGTTCTTCATGGGATCCACTCCTTTCGTGAAAGATCGACCGATTAGGGTTCTACCCTACATCAATGATCCTATCATTTTTCCCATTTGTAAGATCCAATCTCAGTCTTCTCAACGTTATTTGTTTCATCCGTCCTAAGTTGCCTTTGTTTTTCCGCCCTCCCACACTTTTTTCCTTCAAGGAATCAGATGTCTTAATCAAGTATCCTTTTATTAATGGGAAGTCTCTCCATTCTTTTCCGTCAATGTTTTTACCCCGTGGTTCTCATGAAGATGCTCTACAAGTTCATCATTCATCATTTTTTTTCTTCTCCGGTGGATTAAATACAAGCTTTGTCGATCGTATCCTTTCCTTGTTTTCTCATGCCGGTGCACCTCTTAATTGCTCACCTCTGTCTATTCATATCCAAAGTGCCGAAGATATCTCAGAAGATTTGTGTCTCCATTATCAATCTGTTCAAGCTATTTCGAGGTTGTTATCTCATTCAAGCCATTTAATTCACCGGCGCAATCTCTCTTTTAAATCGTTCAACGGTGTTTCTGTTGAGTGGGCCCTAACCCACATGTCTTTTCCCAGGATCCTACCTAACTCTTCTAATTTTCCTGGAGCTATCCTCAAATTCTTTCAAAGTTGACGTAAGAATGAATTGTCATCAGTCAAATGTCTTTCACCAAGATCTTTCAAATTCTTTTCATCATTAGTTCAACCTTTCTAATTTTCACTCTGGAGTGCCTCAACAAATCATGGTGGTGTTTCTCGTCGTCATTCTCGGATTTTGAAGGCCGAAGAAGAGTTCCTCTTAAATTCTTACCCGTTCTTCCAAAGATGCGAAGTTCAAGCTTTATGTCATCCTCTCATAATTATTTTCGAGTGTGAGAATTCTTTTCACCCTTCCGGAGCAATCCAGGAGTCTTTTTAGTTTGATTCTCCGAAGTCCATCATTTTAGATTTATTCATTCCAGCTTTTAGCTCTCGTTCTCCAGATCTTGTCGGTGCTTCGTTCAAGTATTCTCTAGTCAGCTCGTGATCTCTCCATTCTCTTGTACCTAAATTATTTTCAAGTATCTTCTTTCATTTTAAATTCTTATGGTGGTTCGTTCAAGAGTTCCCTTCCTTGGTTATCATATCAATTCATTCGTTGTTTCCAAATCCCACCGGTGGTTCCATCAAGACCTTCTCAAGTTTGGCTAGATCTCTTCAATCTTTTCAAGAAGAATAAGTAGTATGACAATTCCGTTGCTTGTCATCAATTTAATTGACAAAGGATTTGCATAATGTAATTCTTATTCTTGTTTCATCCAAGTGATCAATTCCTTATTCCAGAGGTTCATCAAAATTCTTGGTTCCAAGTTGTTCATCTTTCATTTCTGGAGCCCTAAGTTATTTCAATTATGTCATTTCAAAGCTCCATCCAACCATTGCAAGGCTTCAATCTTGTTCTTTTCAACCTTCAATTCTTTTCTATAATCAGTTTTTACCGAAGTTCTTCATGGAGGCTCTACATGATGGTTCATCAAGGATTCCTTTCATTCTCGATTTGTTCTTCAAGATTTCTCTTGAAATTAAGATCCACCAAGCTATACTCTAAGATAAACATGGTGTTCAACACATGTTTTGTTTTGAGGAGTTCAAGCATTCTTCATCTTGCATCCGAAGTGCAGTTCGTTCTATCTTTTTTATTGAGGTGGTGTTATGTCATCCTTGACAACTTCTGTTCGTGTTTCAAGGTTCACAAGTTGTTAAGAATGACATATTTAAATCCATCATTTTCTCTTTGTTCAAGAGATCTTTTCAACCAATCAATCTCTTTGTTGGAGTTATCTTGGGTTATATTTCACTTAAAGCCTTCCCTAAGGAATGTTGCTAATTATGGTGCTATTTATTGATCCAAGTTTCCTCCTACTCCCGCGGTGAGAGAAGTTTTTTTCGATCTCTTTGTTCCTTTCAGCTAATCAATCTTTTGGTAGTGGTAGAATTTCACCTCAAGTTTTGGGATGTTTACCTTAAGCCCACAACAGGCTTATCCTTTCGTTGTTGATAATCCAACAACTCCGTTCTAGCATTTCTTGTAAGCGTGCTCCTTCAAGATCTTGTTTCCCTCCATTCATTCCATTCCATTCTTTTGTTTCTTCTAGAGGCATTGTGATATTGCTCTCTTCGACCCATCATCTTGTTTTTTCAAGATCATGTTCTTTCCTTTGTTTATCCATTCAACTGGTGTGTCGTTTCATCCATTCAAGTTCTCTTATCTTATCAAGATTTTCCCCCTTTTCAGTCAGAGTGCTGTCCAAATTATATCATTCTTATTCCTTCTCTATCTTTTTTTCACCGGAGTGTTGTGTCTATCATTCCTCTTCTAACCGGAGTCTCATCCAAGTGCTTTCATTTTGCCAAGTTCATATTCTATGCTTTCCATTTCCAACCGGAGTGTTTTCAACTTTGTTCATCTTTGTTGTATTCTTTCTTTCAATTTGTTCAACCTCACAAGGTTCTTTGGTTTCACTCATTTGTCAAAGAAGCAATTTAGTTTTACCTCTTCTCTTCCTCTTCCGTTTCCACCGGTGCCATCCTAGATCTCGGGACGAGATCCTCTTGTAGTGGTGGAGTGTTGTGACGCCCCGAGTCCGACGTGCCAGGTGTCTTCCAGTTATTCGCGGTTGTTGCCTTGTCATTCGTTTGCATGTTGCATCTTGCCATGTCATCATCCGCATTGCATCTGCATGTTTTTGAAACTTGCATCCATCTTGGCCTCCCCGTTCCTTCCGTTGTCCGTTCTGAGTCCACACACACTTGCACGCGCCCACGGCACCTCCAAAATAGTATTTTATAAGTGGCGAGAAAATGTTCTCGGAATGGGTTGAAAGTTGGTGTGCCGTGTTGTTATGTTGTCAGTAGACCGCCTGCCAAGTTTCATCGCATTCGGAGTCCATTTGATAGACCAACTGTTAAACATATAGCAGCATTATAGCCGGTCATACGTCGGACGTTTTCAGTCTCCAAAAATTATTGCCGGGCTGCCCTCTCTTCCCTCCTCTCAGCCCACACCCTCCTACACAGCCCACCTAGTTTCCCCACTATCCGGAGCCGTCCGATGATGATCGAATGGTCCGAAAACAGATAAAAAAAACCTCTCCTAGACCCCTGTCTATAAATAGACGCCCCTCCTCTCATTTCTGTCAAAACCCTAGTCTAAACCTACCCCTGGACCCTCCCCTAACCTCCAGCGTTGCCACCTCCATCGTTTTTTGTGCCAGCAGCTGCCCCGCCGCCACTTGTCACCGCTCCACACGCCAGCGCCGCCGCCAGGCACCGCGCGCAGCCGACCAGGCGTTGCCAAGCGTCCCAGCCAGCCACCCCACCACCGCAAGCCCGAACGTGGCCCACCCTGAGCCCGAATCTCCGCCGCCTGAGCGCCCGCGCCCCGCTCGCCTGGCTCCCTCGCTCCTCGCTCTGCCCGACCCTGCCTCCGAGCACACTGCCCTGCCGTCCGCACTCGCCAGCGACGAGCGCCGCCCATTGCCAGAGACCTCCAGCAGGCCAGTGCGCCCTCGCCTCCTTCCTTTCCCTGCTCTCTCCTGGTCTCTCAAATTCTCTTTCTTCTCTGTCCTGCAGGACGCCATGGCACCAACTCGACCCTGCCGATCTGCTTCGCCGTCGCCGGGAATGGAGCCTCCGCAGCGGGATCTGCCCGAATCCGTTTCTCTCTGGTCCTCCCCGCCACCCTCAGCTGCCTGAGTCACCGCTGCCCTGCCGTTGACTTCGGGCGCTGCCGTCCCTGTCTCCTGCTCCTGCGCCAGGCACGAGGAGGACGAGCGCCTCGACCCCCTGCATCGCTAGCACCGTTGGTCCGGCCTTACCAGGCCCAGCATCGCCAGCTGGCCCGGGGTGAGCAGCCCCCTGGCCTTTCCTCTGTTGGGCTAGCTAGATGTGGCCCATATTGTTTTTTCCCCTGCCTGCGATTTTAGTTTTTTTCCAGTAAAGTCTGTTTTGCAGAAAACCCCCTTTACTTCATGCATTTAATAACTCATCAACCGTGCACCGGATTAAAATGATCTCTATATGTAAAATGCTTAGAATTTTGTCTAGTTTCATAATTTCCAACTTTCATCTATATTTAAAATGTTTAACTTGCTATTTTTTAAATTTGCTTAAATAACTTGCTAAAATGATTTAATTCATAACTAAATAACTGTAGCTCCATTATAAATAAACTTTATATGTAAATGGGGTAGAAAAATGCCTAGTTTAACATGGGGCACTCATATTGCATGTTTAACAACTCTAAAATATGGTTTAGAACAGAACAGTACCAACTTTAAAATAATGCACAGGAGGATTTTTCCGAACTTGTTGTTTGTTGTTCAGGCCTAATTTAAACTTGCCTAGATAGGTTGTTTTCATATGATTCACCTCTTGCTATGTTTAACAACATTTAATATTGTTGAGTACATAATTGGGAGAGAACTAAATAATCGAATGTGGTGTTTTGTCAATATGCAGCTCGTTACATATTGAGCTCCACTTAACTTGTAGTATTGTTTGTGCACTTTGCCATGCCATGCCTTATTAAACCGGACATGCATCATACTTGGTTGTGCATCATGCCATGGTTATGTGGTGGTTGTTTACTATGTTGCTTGCTTCTTTCCGGGTTGCTTCTCTCGTTAGCTTCGATTTCATTCCGGAGTTGTGCGGATTCGTTCGACTACGTTGGGTCGTCTACTTCATGGACTCGTTCTTCTTCCTTGCAGGATCTCAGGCAAGATGACCATACCCTCGAAATAACTTCTATCTTTTCTTGCTAGTTGTCTGCTCTATCGTTATGTCGCGCTACCTACCACTTGTTATATCATGCCTCCCATATTGCCATGTCAAGCCTCGAACCCACCTTCCTAGCAAACCGTTGTTTGGCTATGCTTCCGCTTTTGCTCAGCCCCTCTTATAGCGTTTCTAGTTGCAGGTGAAGTTGAAGTTTGTTCCATGTTTGGAACATGGTTATGTTGGGTTATCACAATATCTATTATTTTTTAATTAGTGCATCTATATACTTGGTAAAGGGTGGAAGGCTCGGCCTTATGCCTGGTGTTTTGTTCCACTCTTGCCGCCCTAGTTTCTGTCATACCGGTGTTATGTTCCTTGATTTTGCGTTCCTTACGCGGTTGGGTGTTATGGGAACCCCTTGACAGTTCGCTTTGAATAAAACTCCTCCAGCAAGGCCCATCCTTGGTTTTACCATTTGCCTCACCACCACCTACTTTTCCCTTGGGAGTCGCGCTCCCGAGGGTCATCTTTATTTTTACCCACCCCCAGGCCAGTGCTTCTCTGAGTGTTGGTCCAACCTGGGCAATGTCCGGTGCCCCCTGGGCAACCAGGGTCTATGCCAACCCGATGTCTGGCTCATCCGGTGTGCCTTGAGAACGAGATATGTGCAGCTCCTATCAGGATTTGTCGGCACAGCGGGCAGTCTTTCTTGTCTTGTTTTGCCATTGTCGAAATGTCTTGTAACTGGGATTCCGAGACTGATCGGGTCTTCCCAAGAGAAGGAATATCCTTCGTTGACCGTGAGAGCTTATGATGGGCTAAGTTGGGACACCCCTGCGGGGTTTAAACTTTCAAAAGCCATGCCAATGGTTATGTGGAAGATGAGAATTTGTTAATGTTCAGTTGTAGAGAACTTGACACTTGACTTAATTAAAATGCATCAACTGCGTGTTTAGCCGTGATGGTCTCTTTTCGGCGGAGTCTGGGAAGTGAACACGGTTCTTGTGTTATGGTTGTGCGTAAGTAGTTTCAGAATCACTTCTTGATCACTTCTAGCTTCTTGACCGTTGTATTGCTTCTCTTCTCACTGTTATTTGCGTATGTTAGCCACCATATATGCTTAGTGCTTGCTGCAGCTCCAGCCCATTACCCTATCCTACCCATAAGCTTAAATAGTCTTGATCTCGTGGGTGTGACATTGCTGAGTCCTCGTGACTCACAGATACTTCCAGACAGTTGCAGGTGCCGATGATGACAGTGCAGGTGACGCAACCCAGCTCAAGTGGGAGTTCGATGAAGATCTTGATCGTTGTTTTGTCTTTTCTGGTTGATCAGTAGTGGAGCCCAGTTGGCACGATCAGGGATCTATTATTTGGGGTTGTCTTCTTTTATTTTGGTTCCGTAGTCGGACCTTGATTGTACTCTGGATGATGTATGTTTAACTTGTTATTTGTGTGAAGTGGTGATTGTAAACCAACTCTTTATCCCTTTCTGATTCAATACATGGGATTGTGTGAAGATTACCCCTCTTGCGACTGAACCACCATGCGGTTATGCCTCTAAGTCGTGCCTCGACACGTGGGAGATATAGCCGCATTGTGGGTGTTACAAAGTTCCCCTGGCGGAATCGCTCCACCGGAGGGAAAAAGTGCTCCTGCCCAAGTTCCACCTCGAGACGGCGTAGTTCCATCCCGAAATTCCTCTCCTTATTTTTTTCTAGGTCAAAATGACTAATATACCAGAAGATGGGCACCAGAGGTGGGCCTGGGTGAGCACAACCCACCAGGGCGCACCTGAGCTCTCTGGCGTGTCCAGGTGGGTTGTGCCCACCTGGTGGGCCTCCTCTGGTACTTATTTGCTCCAATATTCATCATATATTCCATAAAAATTCTCCGTGAATTTTTAGCTTGTTTGGAGTTGTGCAGAATAGGTAGCCTAACGTACCTTTTCCAGGTCCAGATTTCCAACTGCCGGAATTCTCCCTCTTTGTGTGTACCTGCAAATTATGAGAGAAAAGGCAATAGAATTACTCTAAAAAGCATTATTATGCATAAAAACATCATAAATAACAGTAGGGAAACATGATGCAAAATGGACGTATCCGCGTACTGCAGAACGGAGGAAACAACCTTGTGTTCGACCGCCTATGGTCGAAACGGGATATTTTTCACCGGGAGGGGTGTGGCGTACCGCAAAACGGAGGAAACGGACTTCTCTTTGACCTCCTACATTCTAAACGGGGTCCTTTTGATTGGGAGGGGTGTGGCGTACCGCAAAACAGAGGAAACAGACTTGTGTTGGAGTGCTACGGTCAAAACGGGGGTCCTGTTCTTCCAGAGGGGTGTGGCGTACCACAAAACGGGACTCCACAGGCTACTTTTCATCTCCATCGTCGACCTCCTCCAGCCTCCATGGGCTACTGTTCATCCACCGTCGACCTCCTCCAGCCTCCACGTTCGACTGTTCATCCACGGGCTCCTGTTCATCCAGCCTCCACCGCTCCTCCACCGGCTACTCTTCAACCAGCCCTCTCCACGGGGTCCTATTCAACCACCCCTCCACTGGCTACTGTTCATCCAACCCTCCACCGGCTACTGTTCAACCAGCCTTCCACGGGGTCATGTTCATCCAGTGATGTCGCTTGAAGCTACGTTGGTATTTCCCCAAAGAGGAAGGGATGATGCAGCACAGCGGCGGTAGGTATTTCCCTCAGATATGAAACCAAGGTTATCGAACTAGTAGGAGAACCAAGAAACACAACATAAACAACCCCTGCACACAGATAATAAATCCTCGCAACCCGACGTGTTAAAGGGATCGTCAATCCCTTTCGGGTAACGGTGCCAAGAATTGGTGCGTGACGGGAGAAAGTTGTAATAGATTGGATAAATAGATTGCAAATAAAATAAAGTGCAGCAAAGTATTTTTAGGTTTTTGGACTAATAGATCTGAAAATAAAAGCAAATAAAAATATATCACAAAGGAAAATGTATGAGAAAGAAGATCCGGGGCCTTAGGTTTCACTAGTGGCTTCTCTCGAGAAAAATAGTAAACAGTGGGTAAACAAATTACTATTGGGCAACTGATAGAACCTCAAATAATTATGATGATATCTAGGCAATGATCATTATATAGGCATCATGCCAAAGATTAGTAGACCGACTCCTGCCTGCACCTACTACTATTACTCCACACATTGACCGCTATCCAGCATGCATCTAGTGTATTAAGTTCATGGAGAAATGGAGTAATGCAATCAGAAGGATGACATGATGTAGACAAGATCTATCTATGTAGAGATAGACCCCATCGTTTTATCCTTAGTAGCAACGATACATACGTGTCGTTTCCCTTTCTGTCACTGGGATCAAGCACCGTAAGATCGAACCCACTACAAAGCACCTCTTCCCATTGTAAGATAAATAGATCGAGTTGGCCAAAAAAAACCCAAATATCGGAGAAGAAATACAAGGCTATAAGCAATCATTCATATAAGAGATCAAAGAAACTCAAATAACTTTCATGGATATAAAAAGATAGATCTGATCATAAACTCAAAGTTCATCGGATCCCGACAAACACACCGCAAAAGAGTTACATCATATGGATCTCCAAGAGACCATTGTATTGAGGATCAAGAGAGAGAGAGAGATGAAGCCATCTAGCTACTAACTACGGACCCAAAGGTCTACAAAGAACTACTCACGCATCATAGAGAGGCACCAATGGAGGTGGTGAACCCCATCCGAGATGGTGTCTAGATGGGATCTATTGGTTCTAGACTCTGCGCTGGCTGGATGAATATTTCATCGACTCCCCCAGGGTTCTGGGATTTTTGGGGTATTTATAGACCAAAGAGGCAGTACGGGGGCACCTGAGGTGGGCACAACCCACTAGGGCACGCCTAGGCCTCCTAGCGCGCCCTGGTGGGTTGTGCCCCCCTCGGGGCACCCCCCAGGCGCAGCCAGGGCCCGTTGAGTTCCTTTTGGCGCATAAAAATTCTCCGTAAAGTTTCGTGGCATTTGGACTCCGTCTAATGTTGATTTTCTACGATGTAAAAAACACGGAAAAAATAGGAACTGGCACTTGGCACTATGTCAATAGGTTAGTACCAAAAAATGATATAAAATGACTATAAAATGATTATAAAACATCCAAGATTGAAAATATAACGGCATGGAACAATCAAAAATTATAGACACGTTGGAGACGTATCAGCATCCCCAAGCTTAGCTCCTACTCGTCCTCGAGTAGGTAAGTGATAAAAACAGAATTTTTGATGTGGAATGCTGCCTATCATGTCATATCATATTATTTTCTTTATAGCATGGGCAATTGGACTTTTAGTTGTTCAATGCAATAGTCTAGTTTTGACATGATAATTTAGATACTCAAGCATATCAACAAGCAACCATGTCTTTCAAAATATCAATGCTAAAATAAGTTATCCCTAGCCCATCATGCTCAAACATTGATCCATTCATGAAACACACTCGAATATTAGTTACACCCAATACTTAAGTACGATCATATTGCCTCCTAGTTGGTGCTTTTATAAGAGAAGATGGAGACTCAAAATAAAAATTGCATAAAGTAAAAGAAAGGACCTTCGCAGAGGGAAGTAGGGATTTGTAGAGGTGCCAGAGCTCAAAGCGAACAACTTAGAGATAAAAACATTTTGAGAGGTGTATCCAACCCACCAACAGAAAATAAAGATTATTCCTTTTCCACCATACTTTCACTTTCCATGGCTAGCCGTATCCGCGGTTGCCCTCCATACCAACACTTTCCAAGAAATTTATTATTTGACAACATAAAGTAAATTCATTTTTTTTGCATTTCGGGACTGGGCATCCCTAATACCTTTGCCTTACTCTCGTGCAATGACAAGTGAATAAACACTCATTTTGAGAATAACACATCTTGCATGGAAAAAATTAGCCACCCCTCACCGCTCCACAAGCGAAACAAACACACAAAAGAGAAGTTTATTTCGAAAATTAGAGATGTCACATGCAAATTTGCTTGGAACGGCAAAAGAATACCGCATATAGGTAGATATAGTGGACTTATGTGGCAAAACTAGTTTAAAAGATTTTGGATGCACAAGTAGTGATCATGCTTAGTGCAAAATGAAGGCTAGGAAAAGATTGGGAAGCGGCCAACTAAGAAACAGATAATCTCATAAGCAAGCATTAAGCATAAATAACACCAAATAATGCACCACAAGTAGGATATAATTTTATTGCATGACTATTGACTTTCGTACTTGCATAGGGAATCACAAACCTTAACACCAACATTTTTACTAAAGCATAATTACTCACCAACATAACTCACATATCACATCATGATATCTCAAAAATATTATTAAGAATTAAGTTTATTTTGTCCAATGATCTTCATGAAAGCTTTTATTATATCCTTCTTGGATATCTATCACTTTGGGACTAATTTTCATGTGTTTATTTTGACAAGATCAAACAAATATAAGTGAAGATCATGAGCATAATAAATTTTTCTTTCTCTCAAATTAATTTAAGTGAAGCAAGAGAGAATTTCTTGAAAATTTCACTAACTCTCAAATAAAACTAAGTTAAGCAAGAGAGCATTTCTTCAAAAATACCAAAGCACACTGTGCTCAAAAAGATATAAGTGAAGCACTAGAGCAAGTCCATAGCTCATAAAAATTTAAGTGAAGCATAGAGAGCAATTCTAACAAGCCATGACATAATTTTGGCTCTCCCAAATAGGTGTGTCCAGCAAGTATTGATGACTTAAAACACAAAATGAAAGAAAGCAAAACTCATATCATACAAGACGCTCCAAGCAAAACACATATCATGTGACGAACAAGAATATAGTTTCGAGTAAAATACTGATGATCGTTGGAAAAAAGCGGGGATGCCACTCGGGGGCTTCCCCAAGCATAGTTGGTTTCTCATTTTTGGATAATAGCTTGGGATGTCGGGGCATCCCCAAGCTTAGACTCTTCCATCCTTCCTTCATCCATCGTAAGATAACCCAAAACTTGAAAACTTCAATCACACAAAACTCAACAAAACCTTCGTGAGATCCATTAGTGTCGGTGTACAAAAGTAGGGGCCTTTCTGTACCCCTTTACTTGTGCACGGGCAGTCGTAGCCACACCTGCGGCCGTGCTTGGTGGGGTAGAGGAAGGAAAGGTACGAAACTACCAAGGCAACACTCAAACCAGAGGCATGAAGAGCAAAGGGGCAAGATGGACTTCCCCCGGCAACACCCTTGCCGGGGCGGCCTACATAGCCCCAGCAAGAGCCTTGCCCGGACAACTTGCCCAACACTGCCAAGGCTGCCACCCTTGATCCTCAGAGTTCTGACAACATTGACAACATCGAGACCAAGACTCAGGGGCGCCTGCGTGGTGGCATGCAGATCTTTGTGAAGACCAAAGGCCTGCGAGTTTACACAAGAACCATAAGACGAAGACCCCCGGCAAGATCCTTGCCGGGGACGGCCGTGAGACCTCGGCAAGACCCTTGCCGGGGGCATCTGCGGGGCCGTGAATAGGGCCACACCTGCCAAAGCTCCGCTGCCCCGCGGCCGTTCCGACACGACAACCAGCCCGCCAACTAGGAAAGCGCCTGTGTGGCAGCATGCAGTTTCTAGGCCAACTAGTCAAGCACCTGCATGGTGGCATGCAGATCTTTGTGAATGCCCCGTCACCGCACCAGCACAGCAACCAGCCAGCCAGCATGGCGTTGCATGCCTCGTCAGCTTGGACGTGCGTCGAAGCAAGGCGAGGCGACGAGGGGCGGGACCAACTCTGTTGATGTCCCCGATAAAGCAAGAGGGCACGTAGACAACACATTAAATGCATTTTTCCTACGATGTCACGCGATAAACTTCTACACTGTAGATACTTTCCACCTCCTGTGTGCCACTGTGGTGACCCCTTTCACATATAAAAGGAGGCCCGAGGTGTACTGTGGAAGGATTCAGACTTTTTGGACCAGGCATGCACCGTAGCTAGTCCAAGAGCTCAAGAACACTAAATACACACTAAAGCAGGACTAGGGTTTTACGCATCTCAGCAGCCCGAACCTGGGTAAAAATCCCCTCGCGCTGATCACTAGACCTGCTCTTTGCAAAGCTATCTCCCCGCCAATCGTAGAAGGGATCCTCGTGATCCCATAGGTGTCGTTTCCCTGACATCTTTGGTGCACCAGCACTACAAAAAAAAGATACATCCGTGACATTTTGGGCCGAACGAAAAAAATTTCTGTCATACTTATGACACTTCTATGACGATAATTGTGACAAAACCCGATATCGTCATAGATGTGGTGGGCTGCTACTTCTATGACAAAAAATTCATGATAGAAAATGGGCTTTTTGTCCTAGGCGGGCCGGAGAGGTAGCTGCATGACATTCTTCGGGCCGTCCATGACGGAAAAAACCGTGGTAGAAGCGAGGGCTAGGAAAATATCGGGGTTTTCCCGGTTATGGTGGGTGGTCGCGCCGAGCGATGCGCATTTCTCTCGTACACGCACGCTCGTGTGTGCATGGCGTTGGGCTCTAACTGAACCCGAGCGAGGAGTTCGCCTACTGAACCCAAGCGATTGCACTGCAGGCTATGTGTTATTGAACCCGAGCAATCGATCGATGGCTGTTAACTGAACCCGATCAAGCGATTCCTTCGCTACTACAGCTAACTGAAGCCGATCGATGCTGCCTCTAGATGAACAGTGAGCATTGCTGGGGGGTGGATGAACAGTTCCTGGTGGGGGTGGATGAACAGGACCCCGTGGTGTTGCCTCTGGATGAACAGGACCCCGATCGATCGAGCCGGTTGGGGCTGGATGAACATGACCCCGTGGAGGGCTGGATGAACAGGACCACCCCGTGGAAGGCTGGATGAACAGTGGAAGGTGGAGGGCTGGATGAATAGTAGCCCGTGGAGGGGTGGTTGAACAGGAGCCCATGGAGAGGGCTAGTTGAATAGTAGCCGGTGGAGTAGCGCGTGGTGGAGGCTGGATGAACAGGAGCCCGTGGATGAATAGTCGTAGGTGGAGGCTAGAGGAAGTCGACGGTGGATGAACAGTAGCCCGTGGAGGCTGGAGGGTGTCGACGGTGGAGATGAACAGTTTCCCGTGGAGTCCCGTTTTGCGGTACGCCACACCCCTCCCGATGAACAGGACCCCTGTTTCGACCGTAGGAGGTCCGTTTCCTCCGTTTTGCGGTACGCCAGACCCCTCCCGATGAACAGGGTCCTGTTTCGACCGTGGCCGGTCGAACACAAGGTCGTTTCCTCCTTTCTGCGGTACGCCAGGCGTCATTTCCATCGGCTGTTCTGTCCAAGCCGGTTGGCTCCCACGCGTTCCATTGCCTCCCAATGAACACGACGCATTATGTTGCCTTCCCATGAACACAACGACGACACTGTTGTTTTTTTGCGGGCGACGACGACGTAGTTTCTCCGTTCTGACCCAGCCATGTACACAAGCCCTGGCCGTACGTATGCGCGAGTAGGCGTTCGAGACCCCGCCCATATGTACGTACGTGGCCGTATTTTCTTTCTTGCACACTGCCGCTGTACGTACGTGTACATGCTACGTGCGCGCCTCTACTACGACACGTGCGCGCCTCAACATCAACCAGTATGTACGTACACGTTCGCGACTAGAATGACAACGCTGCGTACGCTTTGACCAGGTGGATCCCGACTGTCAGGCACTTCCTTGAGTTCGAAGATGTAGCTAGTGGGTCCCAACAGTCAGGGGGGTGAATCGTTTTTTTGCCCGGACGCACTTCCTTGCATGCGAAGATGTAGCTGGTGGGTCCCAACAGTCAAGGGGAAACGTTTTTTTCGCAAAATACGGTGGCCCATCCGGTGGGTCCCCGCTGTCAGGTGGAGGAATAATTATTTTGCGCATAATAAGGAGGCACTTCCTTTTTGCGGCCGTGGACCTAGCTATCAGCCTCTCCACGTACAATCCACGTCCGATGGAAGTCATTCCTTGACCACGTTGACCACGCCACGTCAAGAGCACCAGGGCGGTGGACGACGGTGAGGCCTAGGAAGGGGATGACATGGAGACGGGGAAGACGCGGCAGTGGATGCCCACGCGTAGAGGAGTATGAGGGTTCACTGGTTCGCTGCAGTGTCAGGCTGCCGTCGCCGCAGAATAACAGGGGGTGTGGGTGAGTAGTGGGATGGCCTGGCCATCAGTGGGAGTAGTAGGGGGCGGTGAGGCCTCCGCGGCATCGCAGCCGGCCATGGGAGGCAGGAGCACGAGGCACGACCGGCGCTGGTTTGGGCGGCTGGAGCAAGAAGACCAGAGGTTGAAGAAGCACTACGACCGTTGGATGGACATCGTATGGTCACTGGAGCTAGAATCGTTCATATTGACTAAGTTGACAAAGCCCTCCATCCCCGTCAACTTAGTTGGCCTACAAGTCAGCCTCCCACTATTGTGGGTCCCAACTAGTAGGGGGAGTATTCATTTTTTTGTGTAATAAGAAGGCACTTCCTTGCGTGCGAAGATATAGCTGGTGTGTCCGAGCTGTCAGCGGCGGTAATGTTGTTTTCACGAAATATAGAGGCCCTTTCAGTGGGTCCCAGATGTTAGGTGGAGGAATCATTATTTTGCGCCTAATAAGGAGGCATTTCCATGCGTGCAGCCGTGGACCTAGTTGTCAGCCTGTCCACGTACAGTCCACTTCAGATGCATGTCGGTCGTTGACCACGTTGACCAGGCCGCGCCAAGAGCACCAGGGCAGTGGACGACAGCGAGGCCTAGGAAGGGAACGACACAGAGCCAGGGAAGACTCGGCAGTTGTTTCCCATGCGGAGGGGAGTACGACTGTACGAGGGTTTACTGGATCATCTGTCGTCGCCGGAGAATAACAGCAGGTGTGGGTGAGTAGAGGGATGGCTAGGCTAGCGATGGGAGTACGGTGGGGCGGTGAGGCCTGCGCGGTAGCACAGCCGGCCGTGGGGAGGAGGGAGCAGGCAGTCCCGCCGGCGCTTGTTTGAGCGGCTGGAGCAGGAAGAGCAGAGATTGAAGAAGCACGACGGCTGTTGGATGGACATCCAACAGTCACTACTTGTGCATCAACCTTTTTTTAGGAAAGCCTCAAATCTATGGAAAACAACATATAGCCCAACTGCCATTATTTCTAATAATTTACAGACCATTTGCTAATTCTTAAGGTTTTTTAAATCCCATATTCTTTTTGTTAGCATTACAGCCCATATTGTGGCCACGGTTAAAAAATTGTACGAAATTTTGCATATTTCGGTGCGGTCCGAACTGTTTTTAATCCCGAAATTTCAAGTCACATTCAAACTAATTTTAAAAATAAATGTATATCAATATAAAATCCAGCAAATTGTCCACGCATAAAAATCAATGCAATTTAAAATCTTGAAATGAAAAAAGAAATTTGAAACTAATTGCCGGTTTGATGTGTTTTAAAAATGTACAACCCATTTCTCATTACTGATAGGCCATTTTATCGGCCAGTTGAAAGAAGCTCTCCTCATCTTGAAATATTTGTAGCCCAACAGGCCTGACAAAGCGACTTACTTGTCAAATCACAAAAAAACTGGGCTATGGCCGTGGACCCAACTGCGGCCGTGGACCCAACTGTCAGCCTCTCCACGTATAGTACTCTTCCGATGGAAGTGGGTCATTGACCACATTGACCACGCCGCACCGAGAGCACCAAGGTGGTGGACGATGGTGAGGCCTAGGAAGGGGACAACGCAGAGTCGGGGAAGATGCAGAAGTGGATGCCCATGCGGAGAGGAGTACGAGGGTTCATTGGTTCGGCTGCAGTGTGAGGCTACCGTCGCGGCAGAATAACAGGGGGTGTGGGTGAGTAGAGGGATGCCCTTGCCAGTGGTGGGAGTAGTAGGGGCGGTGAGGCCTCCGCGGCATCACAACCGGCCACGGGAGGTAGGAGCACGCGGCACGACCGGCGCTGGTTTGGGCGGCTGGAGCAAGAAGACCAGAGGTTGAAGAAGCACTACGACCGTTGGATGAACATCGTACGGTAACTGGAGCTAGAATCGTTCATATTGACTAAGTTGACAAAGCCCTCCATCCCGGTCAACCTGGTAGGCCCACAAGTCAGCCTCCCACTATTCATTTTTTGTGCATAATAAGGAGGCACTTCCTTGCGTGCAAAGATAGCTGGTGGGTCCGACCTGTCAGCGGGGGCCACATTTTTTTCACGAAATACAGAGGCCCTTCCGGTGGGTCCTAGATGTCAGGCGGAGGAATCAAAGACTTGAGAAGGCGTACAGAACAAGCTAGTGTACTAGTAAAGAGACGTTGCTGAGTTTTAGAAAAAAGAGAGACGTGCTCCCGTAGTTGGTTCGAATCCAAACCTAGACTATGACTATATATGGTGCTATGCTACTCTGCAAGTAATGAAACTGACATATCCAACGTTCGCTTCTCCTCTTCTCTACTTACTCTGCCTAGCATCAGAAGCTCTGGCCGCAACAACCATGTCCGATGGCTGCTCGTCCACCTGCTCTTCAGCAAGCAACAACTAAATATGTGCCAAGTCGCCACCCGTACCATCGCCTGTGGGTCTCATGACACCCCCACCGGCACGTGCACCGCAGCCGGTTGCTCATCGCAACCCGCTGCCGTTGGTGTGGTGCCACTGCGGCAAATCACGCAGAGTCATCCGTCGCGTATCAACCACAATCCTCAACCCTAGCCGAGTCTTCTACAAATGCCCGAATCATGGGGTAATAATATGTTTAAGTGTTGTTCTGCTGCTTTCAGTTGCTGATTTTTTAATAGTTTGGTTGATGATCTTCCAATTTGATTCATGCAGAAAAGGGAAGATTCGTGCGATTTGTATTTGGTTAGCCGAGGAATCCCAATACCAGCAGGTTGGGGTGTTGGACAAGTAACTGAAGGAACGGCGGAAGAGAAAGATGCAGAGCAGAAGGTTAAAGATGCAGTTCCTCCGATCATGGCCAAGCAATAGCTGTTGAACGTCCTTGATAGCAATGAGGAGATGAAAGAGCTTGTGAGGATAATGGGCAAAATTGATGTGCTCTGTAGGATGATTGTCTCTTTATTTGTAGTGTATGTAGCACTCGTGATGTATTCGGTGGCTATGACATGAGCACTTTGCTAAAACTAGCAATGAATGATACCTGTGTAGCAGGCTGGGCGTAGTGTTGTGAACATCTAATGATTTCTATTAACGGAAATCAGGGGGTATCCCCTTTTGCTCATAAATAAATAAATAGCAGAGGCCTTTTGGTAATAAATAAATAAATTAGCAGAGGCCCTGTCGGGTCAGCTTTGTTCTCATTCGAAGACGTCGAGCAAATTGTTGTCCAACAGCAAACTATGTCATCAAATTCAAGTTTCACAGCCAAATGTGAGTACAACTAAACAACAAGGTCATCATGTTTTAGTCGTCATACAATCACCAAACACAAATCAGCATACATAACAAGTGATGTTCTCACAGGAAAATACTAAACAACATGTTCATCAGGTTTCAGTTGTCATAGCAAACACAATTTCACATAGTAGCTAAAAAACGTCTTCTGACAGGCAAATACGATAAAAGCAATGTAATCATCATCTGCAGCAGCAGCGTCAACATCTTCGCCATGTGTATCAGTCTGAATCGTAATTCCCCATGGTGTCATCTTCTTCTTCGTCCTCAACGTCCTCGAACGATGGCTTCTTCTTGATCAACTTTTGTATGTCCACAGCATGACAGGCAATCTTTTCGCCGACGTCATTGATGTGATGGTTCTCAAAGATATTAGGAACATTTGTGTTATCTTGTACATCAGGAGCAGTGTAAGCATCATCTTGTTATGCAACTTCATTAAATGAATTCCTCTGCTCAAACCTTTGCAATACTATCCATTCATCGCTATGCGCAAATGTGTCTTCCAAGAAAAATATCTGTGTTGCTTGATTTGCCAAAATAAAAGGCTCGTTGGTCTGGTACGCCGTCTTGACATTGATGGATTTGAAATAATCATCAGCTCTGGGTTTTGCGATCCTGGAAAACAGGTTATACCAACGACAGCACAACAGAACCACACACCGATGATCCTCGAAACTGGAGATATACTGCAACTGAACAATGTCTGTTATGTTAGCATACATTTCAGTTGTCTCTTTGTCATACGTATCCGTGCTCATGATGGCAGTGTTTTGTGTCTTCCTGCCTTCTTCTCATGCAAGGGTGTTGTAGCACACATCTCCAACAACGCAAGATTCATAATGTCTTACCCGAGTATCAGGACCCATTGCTAGTGAGTAAAGGGCATCATCAACTGCCTGCCCATCCTCCCGCATCTTCTTAAACTATGGTTAGAAAATAGGCAAGACAATCATCTTATGTACTCAATATATTAAAAAAACAGACAGTGCAATTCAAAAGCTTACATGGCTCTTGAACAATTTCGCAAATCCTGCCATAACCAGTTTGTCAATGTTTCTTGGATTTTGCGGCAGTAACTCCTTTTTGTAGATGCTGCACAACATAGTGATCGCGTCAAACATCTAAATATATAAGAATGTGCTGCAAGTTTAGTAGATTACGATGTATAAGCTGCAGTACTTAGCACTTACTTGATATAAGGTAGTATCTCAGGACAGATATTCAACACATACCAAACCATTTTGTCCAAATCTTTAGGTTTGTCCTCTTGTCGACTCTTCCCTGTAGCTCGAATAGAATAATCGAAAACATTGAGCCCGGGATTGTCTTCATCCACCTCTTTGCTAAGCTAATCAGCTGTTTCAATGTATTTTGAGCAGAATGTCAATGCTTCTGTAGCAATGTAGGCCTCTGCAATGGAACCCTCGGGTCTAGCTCTATTCCTAACATAGCCCTTGAAAGTGCCTAGCCGCCTTTCAATAGGGTACATCCAGCCATACTGTACTGGATCTCTAAGTAGTGCCTCATCAGGTAGATGAACAGCCAAATGCACCATCACATCAAAGAAGGTTGGAGGATATATCTTCTCAAGGTCGCATAGGATAGTTGGTATCTTGTCTCTAAGATGCTCCAAAGCATCTACCCTGATATATCTACTGCAGAGTTCCCTGAAGAATCGTCTCAACTCTGCAACTGCTCTGTATAAGTTAGGGCGGCCCAATCCTCTAAGGATAACAGGTAAAACCCTTTGAAGTAGGACGTGGCAGTCATGAGTTTTCAACCCTTGTACCTTGTTTCCATCTGCACTGACTCTCCTTTCAGGGTTGGAAGCAAATCCATGTGGGAATCTCACACGTGATAGGACCTCGCAGAATTCTTTTCTTTTTACCTTGTCCAAGACGTACATAGCTGGTGCCATATCCCGTGGTTTACCTTCATCTTGTACCTGCAAATCCTATCTGATACCCAGGTGTGTCAAATCAATCCTAGATTTTAAGGTATCTTTCGTCTTGCCTTCAATATTAAGAAGTGTGCCGATAATGTTGTCACATATATTTTTCTCGATGTGCATCACATCAAGATTATGCCGCAGATCCAAATCTTTCCAATACTCCAAGTCCCAGAAAGTGGACCTACGGGTAAACAATAATCTCTCTTTTGCCCTGCCACGTTTCCTTTTCCCGCTACCATTACCAAGGATGGTTTCCTGGTGTAATATGCCTGACCTTCTCTAATTCCAGTTGCAACTCATCGGCGATGAGCCTCTTTGGCGCATCACGGTTTTCATGCTTTGAATTGAACACATGTCTTCGGTATTTTCTAGGACGCGGCTTGTCCTTGGCAAGGAAACGGTGGTGTCCAATGTAACAGATCTTGCTAAGTATTGCGTATGACATCGGATTCCTGTCACAGCAAACACATGCATTATAACCATGTATCGTTCGCCCTGACATAGTGCCCAAAGTCGGATAATCATGGATGCACCAAATTATAACAGAACACAAAAAGAAATCAGTTGGTGGGCTGCTATATAGGTCTCGAGTGAGAACAGCCCTCCATAGCTGTTGAAGTTCCACCACAAGAGGCTCCATGAATAAATCAAAATCCTTTCCACGACTTTTTGGACCTGGGATGAGCAAGGCCACCATGTAGTTTGATTCTTTCATGCAGACATTTGGAGGCATGTTGTAAGGCATAACAAGCACTGGCCACATGCTATATGTGGCGCTCTGGTGGCCAAATGGTTAAATCCATCTGAAGCTAAGCCAAGTCTAATGTTTCTCGGGTCAGCAGCAAACTTTTTGTGTTTCTGATTGAAGCTTTTCCACTCACTACCATGTGATGGATGGCTCATTACATTCTGATCTCTGTACTCCTGGTTCCTAGAATGCCACAATACATCCTCTCTTGTTTCAGCACCATGAAACAACCTCTGCAATCTTGGTGTAATTGGAAAATGTCTCAGAAAATTATGAGGAATCCTCTTCACAGCATCGCCATCTTTCCATCTTGATGATTTGAATTTCGGGCATTCACTTAAGTTGGCATAATCCTTCTGGAACAGAACACAATTATTCTTACAAACATGGATCATATCATATCCAATTCCAACTGCACGAAGGAAATTCTTCATTTTACTATAGGTATGTGTCAGCTCAGACGCATCTGGGAAAGCCTTGCGGAAAGCAGCCAACATCGCATTGAATGATTTGTTGGTCATCCGCTCAGATGTCTTCACCTGAAGAAAGGTGACCATAGCTGAGAATACTGATATCTTATTTCATGGGGTGACAGCCACGTTGCATTGTTCCAACATGCGGGCCCACCGTTTTTCTGCATTCAGGTGAAAGTTCAAGGAATGCACGAGCATTTCGTAGCATTGTTTCAATGTTGGTCAAACTCACTGGCTCCGCCGCCACCTCATCCTCCTCCTCTTCCACCTGAGCATCAGGCAGATCAAGATGGTGATCTGCTGCTTCCACGTAGTCAATAACATTGACGTTCACAGCATCACCATGATGAACCCACCTAGTATATGTGATCGACATCCCATACAAGTGTAGATGATTTTGCACAGTTGACTGGGGTCTTGTAACTGAATTCATACAATTGCTACACGGGCAGAGCACATCTGATTTCGGACCACCGTACTCAGCTCTGATAAAGTTCATGAAATTTTCAACCCCCTCGACATATGAAGCAGAGAATCTTCGAGCGGAAGTTATCCAAGTCATGTCCACCTGTTAGACATACAAATTAGTTCTTCTACTAGATATTATAGGAAAAACATATATGCTTTTTTATGAAGTCCAGAAAAAATAACTAGGTCGATGTCTAAAGCTATGGCAAGATATTTGGACGAGCAGATCTAAGTAACGAAATATATGTAAAGCTAATTTAGCAAACAAATTTGAGTGCTAAATTATGGTAGGCTGTTTCCGCAGTCAATGAGGCCGAGCACACAGCCATCGAACTATCGAAGGCCATCGCAGCAACAAAGATCGAGTATAAAATGGTGTAGAGCTATTTCACCTAACATATTGGCAACTAGACCAAGGCAATCTACTTCACAATAAATATATGCCAGGATATTTTAGCAACTAATCGGCCTTGGCATGCCATCTCCGCTAAGCAGATTGAGTGTAGAACAGGGAAAGGAAGCTTATTAACCAGAGCATATTGACTGTAAACTAGTACTTCGGCAAACAGTGAGATTAACAACGTCTATCAGCTAACATTCAACGCTACACCGACATGCACGGGGCCTCAGTCTAGAATGCGCGTATCGTGGGAGAAGCTGACCGCCGTGCGTCTCCACACGAACATCGCCAGTGGTGGCGGCGCTGACCACCGTGCGCCTCCACAAGAACATCGCCAGCGGTGGCGGCGCGGCTAGAGGACGGCAGTCTATGAGAGCGTACAGTGGGAGCGAGAGGACCGCCGTGCACCCCCTCGATGAACTGTGGCGCCGACATATCATCGCGGCGGGGAGGGCGGCTTTGGCGGAGCAAATGGAGTGGAGGGGGATGGGGGTTTGTGGATTATTATTGGCTAGTTGGCCGAAGGGCGGTTGAATCTAATATTTGGTGGGAATTTTTGGGCGGGGGTGGGGATTTTCACGTGGTGGGCGGGGAGGGGGGGGGGGGTTTGGCGCATGGTCGGTTTCTCCAAGTGTAGTCCCACGTGTCAGTGAAGAGGCAAGCCGAAGCACGTTCCGTTTGCGTGAGCCGTGTGCAGGACTGAACGTGTGTGGGGTGCAATGCGACCGCGACAAGGGTGATGTGAGTGTACCGCCTTTTTTCCTTTTAAACTAGGTGCTTCACCCCACACAAAAAAACTTGTTGCTTTGCGCGATCCATCGATACTACTACTAGTAATTTGGTAATCCTGACTAAAACGGCGCGTCCGTGTCTTTTCCCGTGCGATATGCTGGGAGGTTGGCTTAGTTGGGTTGTTTAGGATGAGTAATGCTACACCTACGTAATCCCAATTACGTAATTAACATAATGTGAAACGTGTGAGCTATTGAATGTAGATTGGGGGGAGGGAGGGGCCCACCACCATGAAAATCAGGGGAGGAGATAGAGAGAGGCAATGTACGTTAACCCTTTCGTAGGTTCCGGTAGATGTAGAAAGATGTGAAATGTGTGAATGTGTAGTGGACGTACTACTCGAGTGCCTAAGATAAATTGTGTATGTATAGACCCTATGTGTTTATTTTACTTCGCATGTTAGCTTTGTCTCGGTTCAATAAAAAGCAGAGTTGGTGATGATGGTGTGCCTGTCATCCTGCAATATGGGTCGTCCGATCTATATCTAACGGATAGGAAGGAAACTATGACAATTTACCCGCACTCCTCTCCACATTTGCAGATAAGGCCTTCCCTCGTTCATCCTTTTCTCCCACAAGATCTTGATCTTCCGTGCAACGAACGGGCATCTTGCTAGTACTCCTACAATATACTATATTATTGTGAAAGTTCATATACATCGGCCGAGATTAATGCAAACATGGCAGATTTTTATTACATTTTGAACTTTTATAGGTCAGAAAAATAAAAGAAACCCGACCCTAAACCTAATCTATGTTGGCGACTGACGTCCACCGTCTACGATCTTTATGTACCGGGACGGGGTTCAAGACCCGTGAAGTGAAGGTGCGGTCTCCGACGAGGAAGAGTAGAACACGGGATATGGACCAGCCAGTTGGCACACCATGCCCTACCGCCTCCCATGCCCTACTCATCCTCAGAGGAGTCCACGACCTCAGCGGTGCCGTATGTTGGACGGCGGCAAGTAGGACGCATGGCTGATGGTGCTCCCGTTGTCGGCCCCGGCGTGGCCACCGCTTGTGTGGTCGCGTCTGCGACCGGCTACACCGCTATTGCGTCATGAGAGGTGACTTGAGCGAGGGCGGCTACCTCGAGCTTCATCCCCGAAGACAAGCTCTCCTGCAGAGCGTTCGTGCTTGCGGTCATGGCGGATGTGGTGCTAGGTAGGAGGACGATGCGCTATGGTGTGGAGGTTAGCTGGGTATTGCCACTTTATGTAGCGCATTCGGGTGAGGCCAAGCATCATGATGGATGGCATGAATGCGGGCAGCTGGCGCCGACTGGGAACGCAGCTCGCGATGGCACGAGGGACGAGGGTTTTTGGTGTGCTAGGGTAGTCATCTGCGGTCGTGAGAACGTTGGAGATGCCCTTTGCTCACATGCGATCGACGCATGTCATTGAAAAAGCAAGACAACCCGACATGGTCTCAGGTCCTGAGGATGTAGTTGGCCGCGCTACACCACTCCGCGAACGCGTCCCGACGCCCCATGCATCCTCGACGAGCCGGGTGTTGGGGTGTGTTTGGATTGTGGCCAAAGTGCACCTTACCATAAATTTTGGTCATGACCCAAAGATTGGTCTTTGGTTGGATGGTTGCCATTTTTTGGCATGCCAATGAACTCTAGCCAACTCTAGTTCATTTTTCTTGCCAATGTCGGCCAAATCATGGGCAACCAAAACCTCAACCAAAATTTTGGCTACCCAATGCTTTGATGGGGCAACCTTGGGCACAAACCAAACATATTGTTGGTCGTGCCATAGCACTAATGCTACCCTCGGCACAATGAAACCGACCGTGTCTAGCGACGATGAGTGTGTCGCTCACCGCGGTCGCCGTGTCCAAAGGCGGTGCTGGAGCTGCGCCATGTTGTTGGCGCCCACGACCCACATGAACGGTTGCCGGTGGCGAGGAGGTCGTGGGCCAGCTCCTCCATTGGACTATTCTGCGCTACGTCGTCCCGACAGGTGTGCCCCACATGTCGGTTTCCCTATTTTCCCAGCCATATTCGAGCCCCAGTGCTCTGCATTGCGCATTAGGTCTTTCACTATGTAGGCCAAGCGAGACAACTTATTGTTTATTTGAGCCGTTCAAGTATAATCATGTGGCATTTGCTTATTTCTCATTCCTCTCCAACCCTCTTCTCCATCGATCATGTCGCCCTCCGATCGAGTCCATCCCCCCGCATGCCTCATTTGAACATTCCGCCGAGTATCATTCGCATGTGGGCCTAGACCATGCTTGTATTTCCAATGTTTTTTAATTTGTCTGATATGCATACAAACAAACGGTTCGTTTAAAGTTTCACTTTGCCTCCACTACGTGTCGCTTCACGTCTTACTTTTGACATCCCATTCAGTTCATGCCCCGACACATGTTGACGAGATCGATTGATGTTCAGAGATCAATTGCGTGTCGTGCAAGAAGATAAAGGTGTGGTTTGTTTCTATGATAGAAATGACCCGTGGGGGGGTCTGTGGGGATTAGAGGGAGTATATTGTACGTTCATAAGCGAAACGAACGTATTGTACCCGCCCTAGTCCTCTTTCAATCGATCTCTGGACCCCAAGATAAAATCGAGAGAGAACGAGTGGGGGCATGTGTGACACCTAAGGCGGATTCAAAATTCTGAACCGGTGATCATAGCATCTGCAAATCATATATAAAGGGTATTCAATGTTCGTTTCATTTTTGAATGTACAATATACTCCCTCCCATCCTTTCTAGTTTACATATAAGTTTTATGTGTAGTCAAAGTATCTCTACTTTGATCAAAAAAGTATCAACATTCAACAACGCCCAATCAATATTGTTAGATTTGTACGTACTCCTAGATTTGTACTCGAGATGGTTTCCAATTTGTTTTCAACCACATGAATGTGCTTGTTCTCCTGCATGCTCTTCCTACTAGGATTTCGCCACGTATAGCCAGTCCAATAGTAACTTTTTTTAAGCTCCCTATCCAATAGTATTAGGGATGGCAATGGGTTGGGTTTGGGGCGGGTGGAGCTGGTCCAAATCCAACCCATGACCCATCTTCCTACCCTCTGCCCATCCACCAAATTATCCATGGGCACAACTTGTGCCCATGCCCAAACCCGCTGGATACCCACATACCCATGGAGCTCCATGGGCATAGAGAAGTCAGCATGAAGCCTTCCCAAATATCAAATCAACTCATCATCATTCACTCACAAATGACACATAAGCAACATGCATAAGTAGGTAACAAGTAATACGATGAGTCCTTAAGTGTGACATACCAGAGGTTGATTCTGTAGCATATAACTCATGGCACAAGTTGCATATTTCTTGCCATTTCCCATTGATTCGCTCTTTCTACTGTCACTATCATATGACCCCACATGTCATATGGGTATCCATTGGATATCCATGGAGCACAAACTATAACCATGCCCAACCCGGCTGTTCGTGGGTATCCATATCCACGGACCCATGGGCAGAAATGTGGTCCATACCCTTGCCCAACCGGGTCGGGTATCCATGGGTATCCAGATCCATGGATAAAATTGCCATCCCTAAATAGTATTAGTGGAGTACTGACAACATCTATACTAGAGTTCATAGTAGTACTCCCTCCTTCCATTTATATAGGGCCTATGTGGAGGAGAGAGATGTGAAAAAGTAAGGGGAGTGAGCTCTCATGCAAGAGCCTAGCTATATATGCATTCCTAGTTAAATACAATAAATATGAAGAAAGAGATGGAGAGGAGATGGAAAAAATTACTAATACAATAGCCAATCTTATAATTTTTTGCGGGAAATAGCCAATCTTATAGCCCACACTACTGTATGAGTGCATATAATAGATGATGGCTATAGACGACATGGCAATTCCTTATAGCCATCGATTGGCTATATTATTAACCAATGTCTAATGCGTTTTTCAAAACCGCATTTGACTATTGACAAGATTAATAGTACATGAGATGTATAATGTGAAAATTATATGATTGGAAGCTCCTTTCACATACGAATTTGACCGTATGCTTTTTGTAAGTTGCATGTCATATATTATTACTCTAACATTTGGTCAAAGTTAGCCTCGAAAAATGCATTAGGCCCTATATAGTAAATGGAAGGAGGGAGTAGTAGTGGAAGTGGATCCTCTAACATAGGTATCCCTGCCTTACCCTCCCTTTCGGTCACTTACTAGCGGACCCCATGCTTGGTAGGCCCCGCATGTCAGTTACTCAATGGGTTCGGCCATGTCAGGGGATCCTCATCCGTAGTATACTCCCTCTGTTTTTATTTACTCCGCATAAAACGGAGGGAGTGGTAGTATAAATGACGCGGGCGGGGGAGGGGAAGCGATGTCGGTTTGCTCTCAACTGCAGTCCCACAAGCGAGCGAAAACGCAAGAAGAAGCGCATTCCATTCGGTGAGCGACGTGGAGGGTCCAGCGTGCCGGGCTGCAGCGCGAACGCGACAAGAGCGATGTACAGTCAAAACCGATTGACCGGTCGTCACCGGAACCACTATTCACACCAGAACCTTCGCTGCTCGGCCTATGCCAGCCACTGCCCTAAAACCACACCTAATCTCCAGCCCATTCCCCACCTTACGATCCCTAGCCTGCATCAAGCGTCTCCTAGTTCGCCGGAAAGCCATGGTGCACCGCAAGATCACGTACTACAAGATGCTGACGCTGGAGCGCCGCGCAGAAATCGCGACGTTGGTTGGCGCCACAGACCTCCATTCCCAAGCTCGCTTTGTGGCAGGCCAGTCCCCGAGTTCTCTGGAGCCAAGCTATGAGGAGGAGGAAGCCGATCCAATGTTCATGGCGGAGGTCGCGGTGCAGAAGGCCCCCGATGGGTATGAGACGATGGATGTCGACTTCGTGCTGGCGTCCGAGTCCCCCATTGTGCAGGCGGACCAGCGGTTCAACCTGGCGATACTAAAGGAGGACCGGAAGGTAGAGGCTGAACTCGACGCGGAGCGCACACATGCTGCTGCCATCGAGGCTCTCCTGCAGGCGGAACTGGATGTCGTGGATGTGAACCGGGTGGCGGAGGCTCAACTTGAGGCGGAGCGCGCGGATGTCGCGGCCATCGAGGCTCTCCTGCAGGAGGAACTGGATGTCGTGGATGTGAACCGGGTGGCGGAGCCTCAACTTGAGGTGGAGCGCGCGGATGCCGCTGCCAGCGAGGCCCTCCTGCAGGTGGAACTAGACATCCTGGACTTGAACCAGGCGGCAGAGGCACAACTCAACGCGGAGCACGCGGATGCCGCTCTCATCGAGGCCCTCCTGCAGGCGGAACCAGACGTCCTAGACTTGAACCGGGCAGCGGAGGCTCGACTCGACGCGGAGCGCGTGGATGCCGCTGCCATCGAGGCCCTCCTGCAGGCGGAACCGGACGTCCTCGACTTCAACCGGGCGGTGCTCTCGTCTGTGCAGAGCGCCGGCACGCTCCGCGTGAACGAGTAGCTGGAGGCCGAGGACAACCATGGTGTGGAGACACACATCGACAGCTATATTGTAATTTTGATATACTGGCCTTGTGTACAAAAATATGGAGGTAGCAACTATATTTGACTTCCTTCCCCATTGCGGTGATGTCGACGATATCTCGAACGTTGTGGTTCGGCGAAGTGCGTTCGACGGAGAACACCATTGAGGGAGACCACGATAAGTCGTTCGCAAGTGCCGCCTGCAAGCCAAGACAACCGCCTTATTTGCATCCAGGAAGTCCGTTGAACCAAAGGATGCGTAAATGTACTAGTACTACTCGTACACAATAGCGTCGTCCGTCCAGCTTAGTGCGTTGAGATGGTTTCTTGAAGAAGACAATGGAGAAGCAGAGTCAGCGAAGAGTGAAATGATGGTTGCTTCGTCCGTGCTTTGTGATTTGATGCCTCACTGCTTTGTGATTTGTGATAGAAGGGACGGGGGAGTATACTCTGTGCTCTATACTGTACATGCATCCAAGCACGGGAGAAAGAGGAGAGACGTTGCATTTTTCTATTCCTTCAATCAATCAATCAGGGAGCTTCGGTTCCATCCTTTTGGCTTGGCAACACCGTCCACAATGGTTCCCATGATGCCAAAAGCTATTTTCACATTTGGCTACACATTGTGGATGCCCTTAACAGTACCACTTGGTTTTCCTCCTATGTGCTATCTATACAAATCTCAATTATATGGATCTAAAAAATTATAGAAGCAAGATTAGTAAAAAGGAGGTTATTTTGCCGCGCGGATGGCGGGGGAGGTTTCTTATTTTTAGAGGACGTTGTCCTGGCGGTTTGCTAACATGCGGTCCCACGTGTTAGTGCTTTACCAAGCCGATCCGCGTCCCACATGAGGCAGAACAACGGCAGAAGCAACACGTGGTTAACTTGAAGAAGATGAGGGAGAAGCGGATTCAGCAACAAGTGAAATGATGGTTGCTTCGTCCCTACAACTTATTTTTTTAGCATTATTACTTCGTCCCTCCAACTTAACTGCGGGAAAGGTGCAGCTTTGTGATTTGACGCCTCATTGCTCATTACTACGCCGGCACCATGACTGGGTGCTTCACCCCGGCTGCTCTGCACTGTATTCCGGTATGGCACGTGGACCCGGTAGCTTGATGTCCCACATGTCGGTTAAAGGGACTAGAAGATTTATGAAAGCGAGCGCTCCACTCTTACGACGGAGGAGTACACGACGCGATGGCCCAGTGAACTGTCACTTGTACTCTATAGTACTATAGTTTTGTTGTTTCGCACGATCCATCGATACAAACCCGATTAAATAGGAAAGGGCGGGATTTTTCCCGCGCGGTATATGATACTGGCCATACATTTCAAAGGCAATTTTAATGTATGCAAAATGAATAATTAAGTAACAATATGATATCTAGTAAAATTAAAAACACATATGATTTATTGTGTTAGATTGTAGTAGTAGTGATGTATTGCATAGTTGTTAGATGTAACATGCGAGAACATGTAGAGATGTAGTTTTGGAGGGCCTATAGAGAGAAAAGCGTAATACGTTCACCGAACTTCGGAATAAGCTGATTACAGTCACTATATACGTTTTGTGGTGATTGTATGGTCACTTGCTCACGGTTCAGCATCGGATTGCACTTTGTTGACCGGCCAAATAGTCTAAGTGGCACCATGTTGACTAGTTAAATTGACCACGTTCCTTGTGGGTCCCACCTGTCAGTTCGCATAGGGAAAAAGGTCAAATAAACACAAATTTACGCAGGTGTGACAAGACTCCAACCCGTGCGCGGGAATCACCTGGTTGTGTATGTGTCTGTCAGGGCCTGATGTGTGTGCATGCATGTGTAGGTTGAGCACTTGAGCGTGAGAGTGTGTGTTGGTCGTGTGGTGTACTGGTGTGTGCATGCATGCGTGCGTGTGTGCGTGTGAGTGTTGCGTGCATGCGTGGTTGTGTGTGTACGTGTGAGTGTTGCGTGCGTGCGTGGGTGCATGTGTTCGTGTGATTGTTGCATGCATGTAGTTCATGTGCGTGCGTGCGTGTGTGTATAATCACCACACCAGCTCATGTGTGTTAAAACAGACGGCTCAGCATACCAATACAAGGCCACCTTGTCCGTTGTGCCCTCGGTCATGACTTCGAACCACCATCCAATATTTTTTTGTCGTTTTGTTTTCATTCTTACTAGCAAGATGTCCGTGCGTTGCACATAACGTCAAGATGCATTTATATTACTAGTTTATCTTGTGAGAGAAAAGGATTAACGAGGGAAGGCCTTATTTGCAAATGTGGAGAGGTGTGTCAGTACATTTTTGCAAAATTATCATAGTTTCTTTCCTATCCGTCAGATATAAATCGGACGGCCTATATGGCAAGATGGCAGGCACACCATCATCACCAACTCTGTTTCTTATAAGAGTGTATTTTATATTTTATAAGAGTGTAGATGTAGAGTAGATACAAGCCGACAGGTGGGCCCGATGGTAGTGAGATAATGTGATGCAACACTAGAGGTGCCACGTGGAGCATTTAACTGGTCAACTAGTCGTGTCTTGAGCAAATACAGAGTTGTGCGGTGAGCCCGTGACTGTATAATAACCACAAAACGTAAATGATGACCGTAATGAGTGGATTCTGAAGTCCAATGTACGTATCATGCTTTCTCTTCAAATACAATGATCGTCACTGTATATATCACGAGAGAAAGATGAAACATGGATGAATGTGCTGGGGGCTTACTTTTAGAGGACCTGGAGATAGTTTGTGTGCGTACGTGAAAGGGGCATAGAGGGGGGTATGCGATGAGGAGAGAGATGCTAGATTATGACTAACTTTATATATAGTATAAAAATATACAAATTCATAGTGCGGAATAAATATCATTGTGGGCACCATGCAATGCAAATTAGCGTTCATACTCCTCCATATAACTTTGTAATGTTATATATATGTAGAAATTCTAAAATAATTTTTTGGCCACACTTTATTCAAAAGGAATGTTGTATGTGAAATAAACATGAAGAGAGGGCTTTTTAGATCAATGGGGTATGTGATGTAACATTAGTGAATGTGTAGTTGATGCATTTGGCAGGGCCTAGAGAGGTATGTGTGTGTATTACGTATTCGAGAGAGGCATGGATGGAGGGGCCGGCGGGGGGGGGGGGGGGGGGGGGGGGAGATAGCACGAGAAATGAGAGTGGTCTAGAGAGAGAGAGACGAATATGACGTCATGGTGAGAGATTCCCTTGAGTGTGTATATGCAAGGGGGAGTGGATAGAGGCACTAGGAGAATATATATATTTTTTGTGTGTGGTGTCTATGTTGGTATATGTGGGTGTGAGAAGATAATGAGACGTGGGGGCAGAGGGTGTATCACCGCGTGAGGTCTGGTGGGTCGAGGTGAGGCCCTTCGTTCGGTTCCGTCCTGCGCCACATTGGTCGGCCTATGACGCATTTAGGGAGACCCATGGATGACTAGTCGTACAAGACAAATATAGCATAATTGTGAAGGACTCTGTGTCCACTGACAAAGCCGTCTAGGATTTGTAACCCTAGGTTCTCGGACTAAGGTAACCCCTTTTTCTCCGATATTACTATTCATCCAACCTAACTTTAAGGGGCATCCTACATAATGCTCTGCTAGAATCATACTCGTCGATTAGGAAGATAGGTGCGAGACAATGCGTGAGAGACATGCCTAAAGATAATGAGCGTACAGGAGACACGTAGGAAGGTCTATGTATATAGAAAGGGTCGATGGGGATTGTGCGTGTGTATGCTTGCGAGAGGAAGAGTGCTTGTGATAAAGGTTAGTGAAAACAGTCGTAAATGGTTACGAGAGGGAGGGAGGGTTATATCAAGAGCATGCGTGCGAGAAAGACACCTCGGTAGAGAGTGTGTGAGCATGTGTGAGAGACCACCGATGGAGAGTGAAACTACACGTAAAAGACTGCTGTACACATTGATTAAAGATATAAATTGTATTCAAATATTAGGATGGGATCATGATATTTGCAATTCGCGTTAGGGACGGTCATTGATCCATCAGACATCTAGATTCTATCAAATTTGAGCATGTCTATGTTATTATTCGACACAATTGATCCACATAGTTAGTATTTTGAACTCCAGGCAGTGCATCGCTTTAGCAATCAAATATAAACGTGAGTATAGTTCATGTTGTGTGTGTAAAGCACATTATACATACGAAAGTTACACAATGAACATTATAAATAGCTATCTATGAACTAGAATACATTTGATTTCAACTTAAGGTGGTTTAAAAAATCAAATTCAACATGAAGTCCTTCCAATTATTTGAATTTGATATCATGGCATTTGTAGATCATACCTAAATTATGGGGGCACCAATCTTTGCTCCGATTTTGTACATAATAGCATATGTAGTCGTGTACAAAATAGATTCAAAATTAGCTCCTCCATTCCAAAATAATCGTAGTTATAGGATTTTCAAATGTCAAAATTTCAAAAAGAAGCGGATAATTTAATGAGGTTTTCAAACATACAAGGTCAAATTTTACGTTGCCTATTAGGTCAATCCTCAAAGTTCAAGAGTACTCTAAACGTGAATGCTTGTGTTTCAAATTTCGAATGAAGCGCTAAAAGAGCCTCTACTCGCCCAAAACCACGTGAGACCAATGTTTGGAAGTACAAGGAAATTACTTTTCTAATAACTCCGACCCGTGAAACCTACCGGCCCGACGTCCAAAGGTCTAAACCGGGGTAGGTTTGTAGCTTCATCTAGACGCCATGCAACCGCCTCCGAAAAACATTCATACACAATGGCCGCCTAAGCACACATGCGCGCAGCCGAAATCGCTCCCGCCCACTATTTGGAACACCTGGGATTACCATCCTAACCCCGACCCGTAGTAGGTCCGAAATTTAAGAGGGGGCAAAGTTTGTACTTTCCCCAGATTTCAAACTAGCGTGTCCCATCTTCTGTTAAAAAAAAGCCAAAAACAAGCGCGTCCCAGACCGAAAAATGGTTCTCCCCCCTCCTCCCCGCCCAACCGTCCGATTCCCCATTCGTACTCCGTGGGCGCCAAAACTACCTCTCAACCAGCCGCGAAACCCCGGCGTCCTCCGTTCACCACCCCATCCTACCCATCAACCGCCGCCCTCCTCCATCACTCCAGAGCTGATACACCGACGTCGTCATCCACCGCAACCTCAACCGCAACGCCCTCCACGGCTAGTAGTTGAAGCCGAGGATGAGCCGTCTGTACCCGAGCCAGTTCAACCATGTCGTCCTGTGCCTCACCGCTGCCGCTCCAACTTCACCACCCTCCACCGCATCGGAGCTGTTCCTGCTACACCGTCCTTCACCGCCTCGGATCTGCTTCCCCTCCGCCGATATACGGCCACGGCAACACAGTCAACTATTTGGCCATGGGTTTGTCCAAGGATCCACGGTTCTCCAAAACATCGGTTCCCCCGGGAGAAAAAAGAAGATCGCCGCGACATATGGAGGAGATCACACTGGCAACCGATAAGGGTACTCCTCTTCCCTTATTCGTGCAAATCTTACGTGTTTGCTTGCACTGTATTCATCCCATAGAAGACACTAGTTACTGCTTCTTCTTGATACTAGATGTTCCTAGTAACTCGTGATGCACAAGGTTTCTCCTCATATACTATTTCACCTTAGCTAGAGGTCCGTCACCCCCTGAATTTCAATTCATGGTCAGTTGATTCCTAATTAGCGGAAGCATTCCCCGGCGTAACAGGTGCTAGTCCTCCTATTACGCCGGGAAAGCAGCGCCTCGGTGTTTATCTTAGGGGCGTGTGGGGCCTAGAGCTACTGGCGCCCGATCTGGAGGTCGGTCGGGATTAAAGGGATGGCCTGAGGGCGCTGCCAAGCACGGCGGTGGTGTGAGGTCGAGGGGAGGGCGGGGCGTTGGAGGCAGGGGTCTGGGCCGATGGTCGCTGGCGGTTCGAGAAAGATCGTCAACAGTGACTGGCGGGAGGTAGACGAAGGCCATCTGCCCATTCCTTATAGATCGGACGGTTCATTAAAAAAATCGACTGACCTATTTATTTTCAGTCGACTGTTATCTTGATATGACCACATGTAGTGGTGTGCTGGAGGAGTACCTGCATTTCCTGTGCTCATATATTACAAAATCATATGGAGTAGAATCTAATTTTGTTTGCCATGCAATGTTGTAGAGCTATCATATGTCTCATGTCATTTATTTTTCAGCCACCTGCTATCTGCTACTTTTATAGTGCACTAGTTCTGCACACACTTCACCCATACTCTCACTATTGTGTTTTTATGCAACGGTATTTCAGAGTCTGCCTCGAGAGAAGCAGAAAAGAAAAGAGAGAACTTGCTCCAGCTTTCTACACGGGTAAGCACGGCACGTTACAGCGCTATAAAGGGTGCAATGTTCCATATGGTGTCTAGCTTGTATTCGAAAGGCCGAAGTCGGTCTTTATTAAGATAAGGAAAGATATTTTTTACATGAACCACCATCCCGTGAGCACCAGAAGACAAATAGGTAGTCAGGGCACTTGCCGAGCCAGTGACAAGCCTAGCAAAGACAGGCATCACCTGGAAGCCAACTAAAAAGCCACGATGGTGGCGAAGAAGACCGCCTCCCACCAGGCTCTCAGGTCCTAGATGATCATGCTCACCATTCCAGCCGGATGTCTAGCTTGTATTGCTTCCAATTTGGTTAAATTACATCTGCTTAGCTTACACATTATACCTTTGAATATGACATGCCTTTCTGTTTTTTGGTACATACTAGTACATCTGTGTATTAACCATGTTCTTACATCAAACTAATGTTCTTGTGTATCCCTCATCAATCACTTATGATGAGGCAGTCAGGCAAGTGGACTACTCCTTGTTTAAAGAATGCAGCGTCAGCCTCCCGACATAATTCTCAAGAAACAACAAGGCTAGATGAAGATAGTGAACGTAGCTCTGTAGCTGATTACCGCATTTCCCCTACACTAGCATCGCAGGTGCTTGCTCTAACTTGGCAGCGTGATATGTGGTTGCATGTTGCATATGGTGTCTAGATTGTAATTCTTCCAATCTGGTTAAACTACATGTGCTATTCTGCTTAGCTTATACATTATACCTGTTAATGTGACATGCCTTCCTGTATTTAGTACATAGTACATCTTTCTATTAAGCATGTCCTTACAAAAAACTATTGTTTTTTTGTATCCCGCATCAATCAATATGACAAGACACCTTTAGTATATGTAGTGCGATATTAGTTGCATATTTCATATGATTTATTATAGCATGCGCTGCTTCTAATTTGTTGAAATTCCATTTATGATGGGATGCTCTTAACTTGGCAGAGTCATATTGGTTGCATCTTTCATGTGGTGTCTAGCTTGCATTGCTTCTTATTTGTTGGAATGGTTTCTGCTTAGTTTACACAAACAGTTGTGGACATGCCATGTCGTCCTGTTTTTCGTACAAATTCCATCCTGGTATCATGTGTTTGCCTTACATCAAAGTAGTGATTGTCAGTATCATGCATGAATGAGTTATGAAGAGAGAATTTTATTGCTTTTTCTTATCGGTTTTACTTGAAAATTCAAAATCAATAAAGCGGAAGGAAGTTAGCAAGGCAACGGATAAAGGTGCTCCTTCCAAATGGAGGGCCTCTACAGTTTCTAATCCTCCATCCCCCCAAGATGATTTCCAAGACAACACATGTGTAGACACTCAACGTAGTTGTGTTTGTGATGAGCACGTCTCCCCTAGTGCACCATCACCGGTGCTCCCTCTAACTTGGCACTGTTATATGTGGTTGCATGTTATGTGTGATGTCTAGCTGGTATTGCTTCTAATTTTGTTGAATTCCATCTTCTTACTTTACACATTATACTTGAATAAGACATGTGTTCCTATTTCTAAAACATACAATATCTATCTATCACACCATGTTCTTACATCAAATTACTACTATTGTGTAACCTGCAACAATCACTTATCATACGACATGTTTGACTTCGGAGTGTGATATAGGTTATATCTCACATTCTTTTCTAGCTTGTACTACTAATTTGTTGAAATGGCACTTATGACGAGACAGTTTTAACTTGGTAGAGTGATATTCGTTGCATCTTTCATATTGTGTCTAGCTTTCATTGCTTCTAATTTGTTGAAATGCCTTCTCCTTAGTTTATACATCATAAGCTGTGAATATGCAATGGCACTAATGACGAGAGACCTCTAACTTGGTAGGGTGATGTTGTTTGCATCTTGCATATGATTTATTTCTTGTACTGCTTCACATTTCTTTAAACGCCATTTATGATGAGACGTTGATAACTTGGTAGAGCGATATTTGTAGCATCTTTCATATGGTGTCTACCTTCCATTGCATTGCTTCTAATTTAGTGAAATGTCTTCTGCTTAGTTTACACATCATAGTTCTTGTTATCTCTTCCATCTTGTTTTTCGTACATATTACATCCTCCTATCATGTGGTTGTCTAACATCAAAGTTTAGTTTGTCTGTATCACGCATCAATTTGTGCTGAAGAACTAAATTGTTATTCGTTTTTCTTGTCGGCTTGACTTAACATGGCACAGAGAAAGAGGAAGAAACACAGAATGGTAGGGAATGGGAACCGGAAGAATCTTGCAGATTCTGCTGGTACTGATGGTGCAATAGAAGATCAAAGTCTAGCGGAAAATTCTACAAACAGGGTGTCCCATGCTACACGAGCTGCAGAAAAAGCCAAACAGAAACAAATAACTGCCACCAAACAAGCAGAGACAGCCCTAGTTCTTGCAACACCTTCCACAGTACTAACAGCTGCACGAGTTACTCGTGCGTCAACTGAGCTAGCAGCACGTTCCCAAGCTCCCTTGCCACCTGACACTACTTCCCAAGCACTCTTGACACAAGACGAGTTGGCAAGATCAGATGAACATTGTGAGCTTCAACAACAAGAAGGTAGTTGCTGGAGTCAAGTTACAGTTGCATGATTCTTTATATGTAGTCTCACAGTTTGATGTACACTAACACTTCCTATGTTCGTTGTTGGACTAGCACCTAGGCGCAAGAGGAAAAAAACATCAGGGATAATGCTCGATATGTTAACTTAATCTAGAGGTGGAAGAATGGAGATCCATTTTGAGGCTGGTTTAAAAATGCCACGTGATGCTACAGAGTCAGCCAAGTTAGTATCAGAGGTAGCGGTTGCCATTAGGTGTCATGTACATATCCTCCAAACATGGATTCAGTACAGGAATGACATAGACGAAACCCAGTTCAACACCTTCCTCGACCATTTATCTGTAAGTACGGTTATGTATGGAAACTAGTAATATCGTCTTGCTCTGTCCCATACTTTCTAGGTTGCTGCTAATGAGACTCCCGTAATTTTGAACAGATAAGGTTCAAGTTGGATAGCCAAGATGATGCAACCAGACAAGCTTGCACCCATGTTTTCCAGTCTGGTCTGCGACAGTATCGGTATAACTTGGGGAAAACTCACTTTGAAGGAAAGGCTAACAGTGAACTTTCCCAAACATCTCCAGTGGAAAATATATCGGATGAAGACTGGAGGGGCCTCATTAAACACTAGTCTGATCTGAACTATCAGGTACATTATATATATGTGATCAGATCACATGTTGAAGTCCTATTTACGCATGTGCCACACAAATCTATCTTCTTGTCGGTGAACTATTCAAAGAATAAGGCCAACAGTATGAACGTGAAATTCCAATAGACGATAGGATCTCGTAGCTATATTGCACACTGCGAGGCTCTTATAATTAGCTGCTGTTTCACTCTTTTTGCTATACCATATTATCAGATCTATATTGACTTTTTCCAAATGCAGAGGAAAGCCCGCAAGGACCAAAAAGTACCTGAACCAAATGCTGTGGAAATCTTCAAGGACTGTCACACCAGCAAGAAGAAGGGCATGAATACACCAGTCAAAGCCGATGTTGTAAGTCCTTAATCCTCATGTCTATTACTCTTTTCAATTTTATACACAATTGTCTTAGCGTATCATTGCACCTTACAAGGTTTAAAAGAGAGGAGTGATGTTCCTTTGATCTTGACCTGTAATCTAGTTCTGTGCTGGACTTGCCCACACAAAGTTACAATTGCGTGTTTGTCTGTTCTTAGTTGTTTTGTGATATGAATGATGTCATGCATGCTTACCATATTATAAACTTCGTCTCTTTATCCTTAGCCCTCAATACAATGTGAAGAAATAGACAATACATTAGCGATGGTACATGGTCATATGTTTGGAACCTGGTTTTATTATGTACTTTGCAATAAAATACAACTAATATTTTACATGGGTTCACCAGAATAAGTTCTGTATATAGACCAAAGATATTTTGTTTGGTTTTGCTGCCTCCTTAATATCTTCTGTTCTGGAACTACTAATGTAAAACCTCAACTTTTCAGTGAGCTATGGAAAAAATGGTGGAACCGCCACATTCAGGTGGCGAGGCAACTATAACCGCAATGTCAACTCTTGTTGTAGTGGGTTAGTACCTGTCCACTAACCGTGCCAAAAGCACATTCCTGCGTAATACTGGGTTGGTTGTTAAGGCAATCTCGTCCAAACTGCCTCATGATCAAGATATGCAAGCTCAAAACAATGTTGTATCTGCGCTCCAGACACAAGTCCATTCCCTAGCAGAGACCCTTTGTGAAACAAGGAGAGACATTGTTCGATGTTGTCAAGATATGCATGGTTTTGAATCCAGACTATCAGACATTTTCTATGTTGTTCAGGAGCCTAGGAGAACTGAAGGCGAAGGTTATGGTGCTCCATCGGAAAATACACCATGAAAATGTAACAGTCAGGTCAAATGAACTAAGCTTCTGAACTTCCGGTGGTGCATTTATCTGCTAGACTGTTGACTTTTATGCCAACCTTCCTTTTGTTTTATAGTTGTAATTTGTTTTGGTGAGATACAAAATTTGTTCTTAACGTGCAGCCACCGGCTGAAGAAAACAACAAGCCATTTTTGTATAGTGTAGGGTGTTCCCTATATTTGCACTGGTGGCGAACTTTGATGCCGACTGGATGTAATATGTGTAATAGCCGTAATAGCCTAGCATAAGTTGCTTGCTTATTGATTTCCTTATTGTCTTGTTTATTTGTTTTCTTGTAGTCAGTGCAGTTCTTTTTCCGCGGTTTGCTAGTGGCCGCAATAACCTATTTTTTAAAACTAGGCCACATTAACCATGGGCTACATATTCACTGTAGTTAACATGGGCCTCCTACGGGCCGTAGTAACAATGGGCCTTCTAAGGGCCGTGGAAACAATGGGCCTTTTACAGGGCGTAGACACAATGGGCCTTATACGGGCCGTAGACACAATGGGCCTTCTACGGGTCGTATCACGGGCCGTATGATCGGTTGGCCAAACATGGGCCAATAACAGACCACATTATGGCCATAAATGGGCTAGAGTTGAAATCGTCTGTTCATGGGCCGACCATAACGGGCCGTAGTTAATCGGCCGTATTTGATGACGCTATGAAAACGGCCCAACGTATTAACGGGCCACAAACGGGTCGACTGTAACCACGGGCTGAATTTGGCCCACAAGCAGAAAATGACAGTAACGGGCCGAAAGTAAATGAATGGTGGAAATGAGCCCAAGAATAAATGGGCCCTGAGAAGGCCGAAAGATAACATGGGCTGGAAACGGCCCAACAGAATAATGGGCTGTTAATGGGTATAAAGTGATACACTGTTCATTACGGGACAGTTTTACCACGGGCCGTTAATGGGCCGAGGGTTACTAAGGGCGTCATATGGGCCGAAAGACGTCATGGGACATACATGGGCCGGAATTTAAAATGGGCTGGAACTATATTGGATGGCCCAGATGACGTTACTGGGCCTAATTCGGATAGGCCGTAAACGGGCCCTAGGTTAGCGGGCTATAAATGGGCTATATGCGAACATGCCATTAATAGGCTTGTCGTGGGCCGGCCCGCCACCTTTTGACCAAGTCAAATGGGCCGACCTTTTCACAGGAATGGGCCTCTGTTGGGTCGTGCCACGTGTCGACATATCATAGGCGCTTTGGGTCCAATGAGTGGATGACATCTGTCCCAACGGTGAGCCGACACGTGTTTCTTCCAGCCAATGATGATTTTACACATGGAAAATCCCCATTGGTCGGGGCTGTTAACGGGTTATCGGATCCAAAACCGGACCCGATAGCTTAACGGCGTTCCGTTACGATGGATGCCATGTTTCGGTCACCCTTGATGAAAGCACTTCTGTGACGCGCGATTTATCGTCATGGAAGTGGACACTTCCGTGATGATAATTTTGGTAATGTCATTTAACACTCTACGACAACACATGTATAACTATCTTGATTTTGTCATAAATTTGTCATGGATGTACATGCATGATAGAAAACGTGACCTACTGTGACAAGCACGTATCATCACGTGAGTGTATTTTTTTGTAGTGCAGGTAGGGGCGCGAGGCTGTGAAAATCTGGTCTAGAAATTAGTGCATTGACTTTTTCATCGCCATGGCCCCCAAGAAGAAGGGGATCACAGTGATCTGTTCGGGTCGAGCTGGACAACCTGTACCAGCGCGGGTGAGCGATGGGGAGGCCGCGGATGGTGGCGGAGGCATGGCCCGCGAGCATCCACGACATGACACTCTCGCAATTGGAGCCAGGAGAGCAGCGTCGTTCGTGCCCAAGACGACGAGTCGCATGCCGCTGGGTCCAGGGGCAGGCCGTGCTGCCCACGGGCGGCGCAGCAACCTCCAGGACACCCAAGTCGGCGCCGGCGCCGCGGTCTTCCCAGGTCGCGCATGACGAGAAACGCCGCGACGCCGGTGCCCCCGGGTGCCGCCGCGGGAAGAGCCCTTTGTGTCACTCTCGAGATGCACCAGGCCAGCATGCGCACCCAGATGCTCACTGAAACGGCGTGCGACCGCGAGACCGTGGTAGAGCTCCTTCTAGCGTGGTTAGAAGTCAGAGCGCGTCACGGTCCATGTAGCTTTTGCCGCCATCCTCGACTTTCCTCCTGCTGTGGAGAAGCTCAACGAATGGAGAGCCACCACCCTGAGCCTCATCAGCTTCGCCAATAAAGATGAACCGCGGCCAGCAGGACCCCCGTGCCGGTGCTCTGTCGAGCCAGTGCACACCGGTGGTGGAAGGACCGGAGATGCTGCGACCACGGTGCACTCTCCTCCCCATGCCAACAACAACAATTGCCGGCTCGTCGGGCCGATGCCTGTGACAACATTTCCACAGCGTCGTCCAACCCGCGAGCCCGCTGCGACCAACGTCTAGTTCTTCGGGAGCGATCCCAGGAAGACACTCAGACCACTATCGAGCGGCGGTGGGAAGCACGCCATTAGTCAGATAGGCGTGCGAGGCCCACTATGGACTGCCCAGCTCCGGGGGGGGGGGGTCCGGTGACTTACCATACGAGGTGGGTTGTCCAGCCTTTACCCGTGAGCTGTGGCAGTTCCAGTGGCCCACCCACCGCACATTCAAGCCTAAGGTCAGAGAAAAGTAACACGGCAAGGCTCACCCGTCGGAGTTCCTCAGCATCTACACTATCATGAGGCAAGCTACCGGGGCTCACGACGACAAGGTGCTTGCCAACTACTTCCCGCACTTAAGCCCAACATCATGTCATGGTTGATGCACCTGCCAGTCGATTCCATTTCTTCTTGGTCGGATTTGTGCCACGAGTTTGTTGGCGCCTTTACCGGGGGCCACCAAGCTCCTGGCCAGGAAAGTGATTTGCATGTCATCCCCCATAAGGATGGCGAAACCCTGCGCAAGTACATACAAAGGTTCAGCCGTGTGCAGTACAACATCCCAGATGTTCACCCCACCGCCGTCATCAGTGCATTCCATCAGAATGTGCGCAACCGCAAGATGCGTGGGGAGCTGGCGATGAACAAGGTTAGGGATGTAGCCGAGATTTATGTTTTGGCCGATAGATGTGCTCGGGCTAAAGAAGGGAGGAAGTACCCCGACGAAGATGTCGGCGCGAAAACCGACTCCACAGATGAAGACACCATCGCCCCGGCAAAGAAGGGCCAACGCCACAATAGGAAGCGTAAGGGCAAGACCGTGCTTGCTGTCGAGGGATCCGGTGACCCAGGCGCCGCCAAGAAGGCCAAGGCTAACGACCCCGACATGGAGATAGCTGGGTGCGCCGCCTGCCGGGCCTTGGCGGCTGCCGACAAGCCAGAAGGCTCCGACAAGCAGTACTGCAAGATCCATCACACCAAGGGCCATGACCTCCAAAATTGCCGGCAGGTTGAGCTGCTTGCAGAGAAGCAAAAAGCTGAGTATGAGAGGCGCGATAAGGAGAAGGGCCAGGATGGCGCTGAGGCGTCCGGCAAGAAGCGTGGCGGCCGAGGAGGTCACCGCGGCAAAGATAATCAACCAGAGAGGCCCGCTCGGGGCCACGACAAGAAAGAGGGAGAAGATGATAGTGGTGAGGATGATGAGTCCAGCGAGCACAAGTTCCAGAAAGCTACGGGGGCCATGTGCGTCAATGGTGGCGCCTTGTTGCATACCTCTCACCGCCAACTGAAACAGTGGGCGCGTGAAGTCACTGCGGCGGAGCCATCATTCGACGCCTAGAGGCCACTGAAGTGGTCCAGCACGCCTATCATTTTTGACACGGAGGATCACCCTGGTCGCACAACGGCGGTCGGGTGTTTGCCATTGTTGGTCTTTCCAACAATACGCAACCTCAAGGTGACGAATCTACTAGTTGACAGAGGGGCCGGTCTGAACTTGATGTCGCCCGCTGTGATCGAGAGGCTGCAAATCCCCGATGGAGATCTCGAGGAGATGGGCATGTTTCAAGGGGTCAACCCGGGGAGGAGTCAGCCGAAGGGTAAGATCACGTTGCCTGTTACATTTGGGGGCTGCTACCTCTTGAGCATGCGTTCGTTTCCCTTGAAGAGGAAAGCGTGATGCAGCAAAGTAGCGTAAGTATTTCCCTCAGTTTTTGAGAACCAAGGTATCAATCCAGTAGGAGACAACACACAAGTCACCTAGTACCTGCACAAACAATCAAGAACCTCGCAACCAACGCGATAAAGGGGTTGTCAATCCCTTCATGATCACTTGCGAAAGTGAGATCTGGAGATAGTAAGATAAATATTTTTTATATTTTTTTGTATAGATTGGAAAGTAAAGATTGCAAAATAGTAAACGAGATGCGATAATAAAAGAGATGCAATATAATAAGAAAGAGACCCGGGGGCGTAGGTTTCACTAGTGGCTTCTCTCATGATAGCATGTATTACGGTGGGTGAACAAATTACTGCCGAGCAATTGATAGAAAAGTGCATAGTTATGAAGATATCTAAGGCAATGATCATGAATATAGGCATCACGTCCGTGTCAAGTAGATTGAAACGATTCTGCATCTACTACTATTACTCCACACATCGACCGCTATCCAGCATGCATCTAGAGTATTAAGTTCATAAGAACAGAGTAACGCTTTAAGTAGGATGACATGATGTACAGGGATAAACTCAAGCAATATGATATAAACTCCATCTTTTTATCCTCGATGGAAACAATACAATATGAGCCTTGCTGCCCCTACTGTCACTGGGAAAGGACACCGCAAGATTGAATCCAAAGCTAAGCACTTCTCCCATTGCAAGAAAGATCAATCTAGTAGGCCAAACTAAACCGATAATTCGAAGAGACTTGCAAAGATATCAAATCATGCATATAAGAATTCAAAGAAGAACCAAATAATATTCATAGATAATCAAGTTCATAAACCCACATTTCATCGGATCTCGGCAAACACACCGCAAAAGAGTATTACATCGAATAGATCTCCAAGAACATCGAAGAGAACTTTGTTTTTAAGATCAAAGAGAGAGAAGAAGCCATCTAGCTAATAACTATGGACCCGAAGATCTATGGTAACTACTCACGCTTCATCGGATACACTATGGTGTTGATGTAGAAGCCCTCCATGATCGATTACCCCTCTGACAGATCGCCGAAAAAGGCCCCAAGATGGGATCTCACGGGTACAGAAGGTTGCGGTGGTGGAAAAGTGGTTTCGTGGCTCCCCCTGATATTTTTAGGGTATAAGAGTATATATAGGCAAAAGAAGTACATCGGTGGAGCTCCGTGGGGCCCATGAGGGTGCGGGGCGCGCCCTCCTATCTCGTGGTCGCCTCACGGAGTTCTAGACTTCCACTCCAAGTCTCCTGGTTTGCTTTTGGTCCAAGAAAGATCATCATGAAGGTTTCATTCCATTTGGATTCCGTTTGGTATTCCTTTTCTGTGAAACACTAAAATAGGCACAAAAACATAAACTGGCACTAGGCCTTCGGTTAATAGGTTAGCCCCAAAAATAATATAAAAGATCATATTAAAGCCCATCAAACATCCAAAACAGATAATATAATAGCATGGAACAATAAAAAATTATAGATACGTTGGAGACATATCAAGCATCCCCAAGCTTAATTCATGCTCGTCCTCGAGTAGGTAAATGATAAAAACAGAATTTTTGATGTGGAATGCTACCTAACATATTTATCAATGTAATTTTCTTTATTGTGGCATGAATGTTCAGATTCGAAAGATTCAAGACAAAAGTTTAATATTGACATAAAAATAATAATACTTCAAGCATACTGACAAAGTAATTATGTCCTTCAAAATAACATGGCCAAAGAAAGTTCATCCCTACAAAATCATATAGTTTGGTCATGCTCCATCTTCGTCACACAAAATATCCAAATCATGCACAACCCCGATGACAAGCCAAGCAATTGTTTCATACTTTAGTAATCTCAAACTTTTTCAACTTTCACACAATACATGAGCGTGAGCCATCGACATAGCACTATAGGTGGAATAGAGCGGTGGTTGTGGAGAAGACAAAAAGGAGGAAGATGGTCTCACATCAACTAGGCGTATCAATAGGCTATGGAGATGCCCAACAATAGATATCAATGTGAGTGAGTAGGGATTGCCATGCAACGGATGCAGTACATCTATAAATGTATGGAAGCTCAACGAAAGAAACTAAGTGGGTGTGCATCCAACTTGCTTGCTCACGAAGACCTAGGGCATTTGAGGAAGCCCATCGTTAGAATATACAAGCCAAGTTCTATAATGAAAATTTCCCACTAGTATATGAAAGTGACAAAATAAGAGACTCTCTATCATGAACATCATGGTGCTACTTTGAACCACAAGTCTGGAAAAAGGATAGTAGCATTGTCCCTTCTCTCTTTTTCTATCATTTCTTATCTTTTTTTCGTTGGGACTTCTTTTTTGGCCTTTTCTATTTTTTTATTTCCTCACATGGCACAATGCTCTAATAATGATGATCACCACACTTATATTTATTTACAACTCAAAGATTACAACTCGATACTTAGAACAAAAAATATGACTCTATATGCGTGCCTCTGGCGGTGTACCGGGATGTGAAATGAATCAAGAGTGACATGTATGAAAAAATTATGAATGGTGGCTTTGCCACAAATACGATGTCAACTACATGATCATGCAAGGCAATATGAAAATGATGGAGTGTGTCATAATAAACGGAACGGTGGAAAGTTGCATGGAAATATATCTTGGAATGGCTATGGAAATGCCATAATACGTATGGTGGCTATTTTGATGAAGGTAAATGGTGGGTTTATGGTGCCGGCTAAAGTTGCACGGTACTAGAGAGGCTAGCAATGGTGGAAGGGTGAGAGTGTGTATAATCCATGGACTCAACATTAGTCATAAAGAACTCACATAATTATTGCAAAAATCTACAAGTCGTCAAAAACCAAGCACTACGTGCATGGTCCTAGGGGGATAGATTGGTAGGAAAAGACCATCGCTCGTCCCCGACCGCCACTCATAAGGAAGAGAATCAAAGAAATACCTCATGCTTCAAATTTGTTACACAATGGTTACCATACGTGCATGCTACAGGACTTGCAAACCTCAACACAAGTATTTCTCAAATTCACAACTACTCAACTAGCATGACTCGAATATCACCATCCTGATGTCTCAAAACAATCATCAAGTATCAAACCTCTCCTACTATTCAACGCATATATGAAAGTTTTTATTTTACCCATCTTGGATGCCAATCATATTAGGACTAATTTTATAACCAAAGCAAATTACCATGCTGTTCTAAAAGACTCTCAAAATAATATAAGTGAAGCATGAGACATCAATAATTTCTATAAAATAAAATCGCCACCGTGCTCTAAAAAGATATAAGTGAAGCACTAGAGCAAAATTGTATAGCTCAAAAGATATAGGTGAAGCACATAGGGTATTCTAATAAATTCCGATTCATGCGTGTTTCACCCAAAAGGTGTGTACATCAACGATGATTGTGTTAAACTAAAAAGCGAAGAATCAAATCATACAAGATGCTCCAAGCAAAACACATATGACGTGGTGAATAAAAATATAGCCTCAAGTAAAGTTACCGATGGATGAAGACGAAAGAGGGGATGTCTTCCGGGGCATCCCCAAGATTAGGCTTTTGTTTGTCCTTGAATTTTACCTTGGGGTGCCTTGGGCATCCCCAAGCTTAGGCTCTTGCCACTCCGTGTTCCAAAATCCATCAAATCTTTACCCAACAACATGAAAACTTCACAACACAAAACTCAACAGAAAATCTCGTGAGCTCCGTTAGTATAAGAAAATAAAACACCACCTTAAGGTATTGTAATTAACTCATTCTTTATTTATATTGGTGTTAAACCTACTATATTCCAACTTCTCTATGGTTCATACCCCCCGATACTAGCCATAGATTCATCAAAATAAGCAAACAACACGCGAAAAACAGAATCTGTCAAAAACAGAACAGTCTGTAGCAATCTGTATGTTTCGAATACTTCTTTAACTCCAAAAATTCGGAAATATTATGAAGACCAGGAATTTTTTTTATATTGATCTACTAAAGTTGGAATTGGTATTTTATCGCTCTCTGGTAAAAAATGAAAATTATTTTCGTGAGCGCATACTTTCTGTTTTTATCAGCAAGATCAAACAACAATCACCCAAGAAGATCCTAAAGTCTTTACTTAGCACAAACACTAACTAAAACATAAAAAACATAATCATAACAGAGACTAGATACATTATTTATTACTAAACAGGAACAAAAATAAAAATTGGGTTGCCTCCCAACAAGCGCTATCGTTTAACGCCCCTAGGTAGGCATAAAAGCAAGAATAGATCTAGGTATTTTCATCTTTGGTATGAAATCCATAAGTGACTCTGACTCTCATAATAGATTCATAAGGTAATTTAGTTTTCTTCCTAGGAAAGTGTTCCATGCCTTTCCTTAACGGAAATTGGAATCTAATATTTCCTTCTTTCATGTCAATAATTGCACCAATCATTCTAAGGAAAGGTCTACCAAGAATAATAGGACATGTAGGATTGCAATCTATATCAAGAACAATGAAATCTACAGGCACATAATTCCTATTTGCAACAATAAGAACATCATTAATTTTTCCCATAGGTTTCTTAATGGTGTAATCCGCAAGATGCAAATTTAAAGAACAATTATCAAATTCACGGAAACCTAGCACATCACACAAAGTTTTTGGAATCGTGGAAACACTAGAACCCAAATCACATAAAGCATAGCATTCATAATCTTTAATCTTAATTTTAACAGTAGGTTCTGATACGTCTCCAACGTATCTATAATTTTTGATTGCTCCATGCTATATTATCTACTGTTTTGGACATTATAGGGCTTTATTATCCACTTATATATTATTTTTGGGACTAACCTATTAACTAGAGGCCCAGCCCAGAATTGTTGTTTTTTTTTACCTATTTTAGGGTTTCGAAGAAAAGGAATATCAAACGGAGTCCAAACGGAATGAAACCTTCGGGAACGTGATTTTCTCACCGAACATGATCCAGGAGACTTGGACCCTACGTCAAGAAACAAAGGAGGAGTCCACGAGGTCGGTGGCGCGCCTACCCCCCCCCCCCCCGAGGCGCGCCCTCCACCCTTGTGGGCCCCCTGTTGCTCCACCGACGTACTCCTTCCTCCTATATATACCTACGTACCCCCAAACGATCAGATACGGAGCCAATACCCTAATTCCACCGCCACAACTTTCTGTATCCACGAGATCCCATCTCGGGGCCTGTTCCGGAGCTCCGCCGGAGGGGGCATCTATCACGGAGGGCTTCTACATCAACACCATAGCCCCTCCGATGAAGTGTGAGTAGTTTACCTCAGACCTTCGGGTCCATAGTTATTAGCTAGATGGCTTCTTCTCTCTTTTTGGATCTCAATACAAAGTTCTCCCCCTCTCTTGTGGAGATCTATTCGATGTAATCTTCTTTTTGCGGTGTGTTTGTTGAGACCGATGAATTGTGGGTTTATGATCAAGATTATCTATGAACAATATTTGAATCTTCTCTGAATTCTTTTATGTATGATTGGTTATCTTTGCAAGTCTCTTCGAATTATCAGTTTGGTTTGGCCTACTAGATTGATCTTTCCTGCAATGGCAGAAGTGCTTAGCTTTGGGTTCAATCTTGCGGTGTCCTTTCCTAGTGACAGTAGGGGCAGCAAGGCACGTATTTTATTGTTGCCATCGAGGATAACAAGATGGTTTTTTTAATCATATTGCATGAATTATCCCTCTACATCATGTCATCTTGCTTAAGGCGTTACTCTGTTTTCATGAACTTAATACTCTAGATGCATGTTGGATAGCGGTCGATGAGTGGAGTAATAGTAGTAGATGCAGGCAGGAGTTGGTCTACATGTTTCGGACGTGATGCCTATATACATGATCATACCTAGATATTCTCATAACTATGCTCAATCCTGTCAATTGCTCAACAGTAATTCGTTCACCCACCGTAAAATACCTATGCTCTTGAGAGAAGCCACTAGTGAAACCTATGGCCCCCGGGTCTATCTTCATCATATTAATCTTCCAAATACTTAGTTATTTCCTTTGCTTTTTTACTTTGCTTTTATTTTACTTTGCATCTATATCACAAAAATACCAAAAATATTATCTTATCATATCTATCAGATCTCACTCTCCTAAGTGACCGTGAAGGGATTGACAACCCCTTATCGCGTTGGTTGCGAGGAGTTATTTGCTTTGTGCAGGTACGAGGGACTCGCGTGTAGCCTCCTACTGGATTGATACCTTGGTTCTCAAAAATTGAGGGAAATACTTAGGCTACTTTGCTGCATCATCCTTTCCTCTTCAAGGAAATCCAACGCAGTGCTCAAGAGGTAGCAAGAAGAATTTCTGGTGCCGTTGCCGGGGAGTCTATGCAGAAGTCAATATACCAAGTACCTATCACAATCCTTATCTCCCACATTACATTATTTTCCATTTGCCTCTCGTTTTCCTCTCCCCCACTTCACCCTTGCTGTTTTATTCGCCCTCTCTCTCTATCCTCCCTCTATTTCTCTATTTGCCTCCTTTTGCCCGCTTGCTTTTGTTTGCTTGTGTGTTGGATTGCTTGCTTGTCACGATGGCTCAAGATAACACTAAATTGTGTGACTTTACCAATACCAACAACAATGATTTTATTATCACTCCGATTGCTCCTCTTACCGATACTGATTCTTGTGAAATTAATGCTGCTTTGCTGAATCTTGTCATGAAAGATCTGTTTTCCGGCCTTCCTAGTGAAGATGCCGCTACCCATCTAAATAGCTTTGTTGATTTGTGTGATATGCAAAAGAAGAAAGATGTGGATAACGATATTGTTAAATTGAAGCTATTTCCTTTTTCTCTTAGAGATCGCGCTAAAGCTTGGTTTTCGTCTTTGCCTAAAAATAGTATTGATTCTTGGAACAAGTGCAAAGATGCTTTTATCTCTAAGTATTTTCCTCCCACTAAGATCATGTCCCTTAGAAACAATATTATGAATTTTAAGCAACTTGATCATGAACATGTTGCATAAGCTTGGGAGAGGATGAAATTAATGATACATAATTACCCTACTCATGGTTCGAATTTGTGGATGATTATGCAAAAAAATTATGCCGGGCTGAATTTTGCTTCTAGAAATCTTTTAGATTCGCCCGCGGGAGGCACTTTTCTGCAAATCACTTTAGGAGAAGCTACTAAACTCCTAGATAGTATTATTTTTAATTATTCTCAATGGCATACCGAAAGATCTACTAATAAAAAGGTGCATGCGATAGAAGAAATTAATGTTCTGAGTGGAAAGATGGATGAACTTATGAAATTATTTTCTAGTAAGAGTGTTTCTTATGATCCTAATGATATGCCCTTGTCTACTTTGATTGAGAATAATAATAAATCTATGGATGTGAATTTTGTTGGTAGGAATAATTTTGGTAACAACGCGTATAGAGGAAATTTTAACCCTAGGCCTTATCCTAGTAATCCCTCTAATAATTATGGTAATTCCTACAAAAATTCTTATGCAAATTATAATAAGATGCCCTCTGATTTTGAATCTAATATTAAAGAATTTATTACTTCACAAAAGAATTTCAATGCTTTGATTGAAGAAAAATTGCTTAAGATTGATGAGTTGGCTAGGAACTTTGATAGAATTTCTCTTGATGTTGATTCTTTGAAACTTAGATCTATTCCTCCGAAGCATGATATCAATGAGTCTCACAAAGGCATGAGAATTTCCATTGATGAGTGCAAAGAAAGAACCGCTAGGATGCGTGCTAAGAAAGATGCCTTTATAAGAGCGTGTTCTTCTAGTTCCTATGAAAATAAAAATGAAGATCTAAAAGTTATTGATGTGTCCCCTATTAAATATTTTTTTGCAATATGAATCTTAATAATGATGGGACTGAACATGATCCACCTTTACCTAGAAGGCGTTCCAAAAATTCGGAGTTTTTAGATCTTGATGCTAAATTTGATGAAAGTGGGATCGAAGAAATTAAAACCCTAGATGTTGCTAAACCCACTATTTGGATTCAAGGAATTTAATTATGAAAATTTCTCTTTGATTGATTTTATTTCCTTGTTGCAATCCGTGCTAAATTCTCCTCATTCTTATAGTCAAAATAAAGTGTTTACTAAACATGTCGTTGATGCCTTGATGCAATCTTATGAAGAAAAACTTGAATTGGAAGTTTCTATCCCTAGAAAACTTTATGATGAGTGGGAACCAACTATTAAAATTAAGATTAAAGATCATGAGTTCTATGCTTTATGTGATTTGGGTGCTAGTGTTTCCACGATTCCAAAGACTTTGTGTGATTTGTTAGGTTTCCGTGATTTTGATGATTGCTCTCTAAACTTGCACCTTGCGGGTTCCACTATTAAGAAACCTATGGGAAGAATTAATGATGTTCTTATTGTTGCAAATAGGAATTATGTGCCTGTAGATTTTATCGTTCTGGACATAGATTGCAATCCTTCATGTCCTATTATTCTTGGTAGACCTTTCCTTAGAATGATTGGTGCAATTATTGATATGAAGGAAGGAAATATTAGATTCCAATTTCCGTTAAGGAAAGGCATGGCACAATTTCCTAGAAATAAAATTAAATTACCTTATGAATCTATTATGAGAGCCACTTATGGATTTCCTACCAAAGATGGCAATACCTAGATCTATCCTTGCTTTTTATGCCTTGCTAGGGGCGTTAAACGATAGCGGTTGTTGGGAGGCAACCCTATTTTATTTTTATTCCTTGATTTTTGCTCATGTTTAGTAATAAATAATTTATCTAGCCTCTGTTTAGGTTGTGTTTTTTGTGTTTAATTAGTGTTTGTGCCAAGTAGAACCGTTGGGAAGACTTGGGGAAATTATTGATATCTTGCTGTAAAAAACAGAAACTTTAGCGCTCACGAGAACTGCTGCCATTTTTATTTGGAAAGTGCTATTTAGTTAATTCTTTTTGCAGATGATTAATAGATAAATTACTCACGTCCATAAATTTATTTTAGAATTTTTGGGTTCAGATCTTGCGCTAGCTACAGATTACTACAGAGTGTTCTGTTTTTGACAGATTCTGTTTTTCATGTGTTGTTTGCTTATTTTGATGAATCTATGGCTAATAAAATAGTTTATAAACCATAGAGAAGTTGGAATACAGTAGGTTTAACACCAATATAAATAAAGAATGAGTTCATTACACTACCTTGAAGTGGTCTTTTGTTTTCTTTTGCTAACGGAGCTCACGAGATTTTCTACTTTAAGTTTTGTGTTGTGAAGTTTTCATGTTTTGGGTAAAGATTTGATGGATTATGGAACAAGGAGTGGCAAGATACTAAGCTTGGGGATGCCCATGGCACCCCCAATATAATCTAAGGACACCTAAAAGCCAAAGCTTGGGGATGCCCCGGAAGGCATCCCCTCTTTCGTCTACTTCTATCGGTAACTTTACTTGGAGCTATATTTTTATTCACCACATGATATGTGTTTTGCTTGGAGCGTCTTGTATGATTTGAGTCTTTGCTTTTTAGTTTACCACAATCATCCTTTCTGTACACACCTTTTGAGAGAGCCATACATGATTTGGAATTTGTTAGAATACTCTATGTGCTTCACTTATATCTTTTTGAGTTATATAGTTTTGCTCTAGTACTTCACTTATATCTTTTAGAGCACGGTGGTGGATTTGTTTTGTAGAAACTATTGATCTCTCATGATTCACTTAGATTATTTTGAGAGTCTTAAATAGCATGGTAATTTGCTTAAATATTCCTAATATGCTAGGTATTCAAGATTAGTAAAATTTCTTCTTATGAGTGTTTTGAATACTAAGAGAAGTTTGATGCTTGATGATTGTTTTGAGATATGGAGGTAATAATATCAAAGTCGTGCTAGTTGAGTAGTTGTGAATTTGAGAAATGTTTGTGTTGAAGTTTGCAAGTCCCGTAGAATGCACGTATGGTAAACGTTATGTAACAAATTTGAAACATGAGGTATTATTTGATTGTCCTCCTTATGAGTGGTGGTCGGGGACGAGCGATGGTCTTTTCCTACCAATCTATCCCCTAGGAGCATGCGCGTAGTGCTTGGTTTTTGATGACTTGTAGATTTTTGCAATAAGTATGTGAGTTCTTTATGACTAATGTTGAGTCCATGGATTATATGCACTCTCACCCTTCCATCATTGCTAGCCTCTTCGGTACCATGTATTGCCCTTTCTCACATTGAGAGTTGGTGCAAACTTCGCCGGTGCATCCAAACCCCGTGATATAATACGCTCTTTCACACATAAACCTCCTTATATCTTCCTCAAAATAGCCACCATACCTACCTATTATGGCATTTCCATAGCCATTCCGAGATATATTGCCATGCAACTTTCCACCATTCCGTTTATCATGACACATTCATCATTGTCATATTGCTTAGCATGATCATGTAGTTGACATAGTATTTGTGGCAAAGCCACCGTTCATAATTCTTTCATACATGTCACTCTTGGTTCATTGCATATCCCGGTACACCGCCGGAGGCATTCATATAGAGTCATATCTTGTTCTAAGTATCGAGTTGTAATTCTTGAGTTGTAAGTAAATAGAAGTGTGATGACCATCATTCATAGAGCATTGTTCCAAAAAAAGGCCAAATAAAAAAATATAAAAGGGACAATGCTACTATCCTTTGCCACACTTGTGCTTCAAAGTAGCACCATAATCTTCATGATAGAGAGTCTTTTGTTTTGTCACTTTCATATACTAGTGGGAATTTTTCATTATAGAAATTGGCTTGCATATTCCAACAATGGGCCTCCTCAAGTGCCCTAGGTCCTCGTGAGCAAGCAAGTTGGATGCACACCCACTTAGTTTCTTTTGTTGAGATTTCATACATTTATAGCTCTAGTGCATCCGTTGCATGGCAATCCCTACTCCTTGCATTAACATCAATCGATGGGCATCTCCATAGCCCATTGATTAGCCTCGTTGATGTGAGACTTTATCCTTTTTTGTCTTCTCCACATAACCCCCATCATATTCTATTCCACCCATAGTGCTATATCCATGGCTCGCGCTCATATATTGCGTGAAAGTTTATAGGTTTGAGATTACTAAAGCATGAAACAATTGCTTGGCTTGTCATCGGGGTTGTGCATGATGAGAGCATTCTTGTGTGACGAAAATGGAGCATGACTAAACTATATTATTTTGTAGGGATGAACTTTCTTTGGCCATGTTATTTTGAGAAGACATAATTGCTTAGTTAGTATGCTTGAAGTATTATTGTTTTTATGTCAATATGAACTTTTATCTTGAATCTTTCGAATCTAAATATTCATACCACAATTAAGAATAATTACATTAAAATTATGCCAAGTAGCACTCCGCATCAAAAATTATGTTTTTATCATTTACCTACTCAAGGATGAGCAGGAATTAAGCTTGGGGATGCTTGATACGTCTCCAACGTATCTATAATTTTTGATTGCTCCATGCTATATTATCTACTGTTTTGGACATTATTGAGCTTTATTATCCACTTTTGTATTATTTTTGGGACTAACCTATTAACCGGAGGCCCAGCCCAGAATTGCTGTTTTTTTTGCCTATTTTAGGGTTTTGAAGAAAAGGAATATCAAACAGAGTCCAAACGGAATGAAACCTTCGGGAACGTGATTTTCTCACCGAACATGATCCAGGAGACTTGGACCCTATGTCAAGAAACAAAGGAGGAGGCCATGAGGTAGGGGGGCGCGACTACCCCCCCCCCTAGGCGCGCCCTCCACCCTCGTGGGCCCCCTGTTGCTCCACTGACGTACTCCTTCCTCCTATATATACCTACGTACCCCCAAACGATCAGAGACAGAGCCAAAACCTTAATTCCACGGCCGCAACTTTCTGTATCCACGAGATCCCATCTTGGGGCCTGTTCCGGAGCTCCGTCGGAGGGGGCATCTATCACGGAGGGCTTCTACATCAATACCATAGCCCCTCCGATGAAGTGTGAGTAGTTTACCTCAGACCTTCGGGTCCATAGTTATTAGCTAGATGGCTTCTTCTCTCTTTTTGGATCTCAATACAAAGTTCTCCCCTCTCGTGTGGAGATCTATTCGATGTAATCTTCTTTTTGCGGTGTGTTTGTTGAGACCGATGAATTGTGGGTTTATGATCAATATTATCTATGAACAATATTTGAATCTTCTCTGAAATCCTTTATGTATGATTGGTTATCTTTGCAAGTCTCTTCGAATTATCAGTTTGGTTTGGCCTACTAGATTGATCTTTCTTGCAATGGGAGAAGTGCTTAGCTTTGGGTTCAATCTTGCGGTGTCCTTTTCCAGTGACAGTAGGGGCAGCAAGGCACGTATTGTATTGTTGCCATCGAGGATAACAAGATGGTTTTTTTAATCATATTGCATGAATTTATCCCTCTACATCATGTCATCTTGCTTAAGGCGTTACTCTGTTTTCATGAACTTAATACTCTAGATGCATGCTGGATAGCGGTCGATGAGTGGAGTAATAGTAGTAGATGCAGGTAGGAGTCGGTCTACTTGTTTCGGATGTGATGCCTATATACATGATCATACCTAGATATTCTCATAACTATGCTCAATTCTGTCAATTGCTCAACAGTAATTCGTTCACCCACCGTAAAATACCTATGCTCTTGAGAGAAGCCACTAGTGAAACCTATGGCCCCCGGGTCTATCTCCATCATATTAATCTTCCAAATACTTAGTTATTTCCTTTGCTTTTTACTTTGCTTTTATTTTACTTCGCATCTTTATCACAAAAATACCAAAAATATTATCTTATCATATCTATCAGATCTCACTCTCATAAGTGACCGTGAAGGGATTGACAACCCCGTATCGCGTTGGTTGCGAGGAGTTATTTTCTTTGTGCAGGTACGAGGGACTCGTGCGTAGCCTCCAACTGGATTGATACCTTGGTTCTCAAAAACTGAGGGAAATACTTACGCTACTTTGCTGCATCATCCTTTCCTCTTCAAGGAAATCCAACGCAGTGCTCAATAGCTAGCAGGTTCCCACTCATCATAAAGTTTTCTAGGATAGAAACTTCTACTTGAAGCTTTTCTTCATAGGATTGCATTAAAGCATTAACGATATGTTTAGTAAAAGCCTAATTTTTATCATAAGCATGAGGAGAATTTAAAACGGATTGCAACAAGGAAATACAATCAATCAAAGAGCAATTATCATAATTAAATTCCTTGAAATCCAAAATAGTGGGTTCATTGCTATGTAAAGTTTTAACCTCTTCAATCCCACTTTTATTAATTTTTTCATCAAGATCTAAAAACTCCGAATCATTGGGACGCCTTTTAGCTAAAGTTGACTCATCTGCAGTCCCATCTTTATCAAGACTCATATTGGAAAACAAAGATTTAATAGGAGACACAACAATCACTTTTAGATCTTCATCATTACTTTCGTTTAAATCCTTCGGTTTATCAGCCATCTTATTAACTAGGGTGGCTTTCTTATCCGAAATTTTCCCTACTAAATTTTCAAGATGAGAAAACTGAGATTTCAAACCATAAAATTGTTTAGACATATCATCAAGCTCTTTATTCATATACTCCATAAAACCTTTTTTGTTCTTTAAGCTCGTTTCTGAAGAAATTATTATGCTCAAATTGCAAAGACATAAAGCTTCTAACGTTATTCTTGATTTCTTCCAACCTTTTGAGGTGAGGATCAACGCCTTTTGGCAGAGCCATTGTGACAAACAATCAATCCAACACACAAGCACACAAGAGGCAAGCGAAAAGAGGCGAACGAAAAAGGGTGAATAAAACGACAAAGGTGAAGTGGGGGAGAGGAAAACAAGAGGCAAATGGCAAATAATGTAATGCGAGGGAGAAGAGTTTATGATGGGTACTTGGTATGTCTTGACTTGGTGTAGATTTCCCCGGCAACGGCGCTAGAAATCCTTCTTGCTACCTCTTGAGCATGGTTGGTTTTCCCTTGAAGAGGAAAGGGTGATGCAACAAAGTAGCATAAGTATTTCCCTCAGTTTTTGAGAACCAAGGTATCAATCCAGTAGGAGACAACACACAAGTCACCTAGTACCTGCACAAACAATCAAGAACCTCACAACCAACGCGATAAAGGGGTTGTCAATCCCTTCACAGTCACTTGCGAAAGTGAGATCTGATAGAGATAGTAAGATAAATATTTTTGGTATTTTGTTGAATAGATTGGGAAGTAAAGATTGCAAAATAGTAAATGACATGCGATAATAAAAGAGATGCAATATAATAAGAAAGAGACCCGGGGCCCATAGGTTTCACTAGTGGCTTCTCTCATGATAGCATGTATTATGGAGGGTGAACAAATTACTACCGAGCAATTGATAGAAAAGTGCATAGTTATGAAGATATTTAAGGCAATGATCATGAATATAGGCATCAAGTCCGTGTCAAGTAGATCGAAATGGTTCTGCATCTACTACTATTACTCCACACATCGATCGCTATCCAGCACGCATCTAGAGTATTAAGTTCATAAGAAGAGAGTAACGCTTTAAGCAGGATGACATGATGTAGAGGGATAAACTCAAGTAATATGATATAAACCCCATCTTTTTATCCTCGATGGAAACAATACAATATGTGCCTTGCTGCCCCTACTGTCACTAGGAAAGGACAACGCAAGATTGAACCCAAAGCTAAGCACTTCTCCCATTGCAAGAAACATCAATCTAGTAGGCCAAACTAAACCGATAATTCGAAAAGACTTGCAAAGATATCAAATCATGCATATAAGAATTCAGAGAAGAACCAAATAATATTCATATATAATCAAGTTCATAAACCCACAATTCATCGGATCTCGGCAATCACACCGCAAAATAGTATTACATCGAATAGATCTCCAAGAACATTAGGGAGAACTTTGTATTGAAGATCAAAGAGAGAGAAGAAGCCATCTAGCTAATAACTATGGACCCGAAGGTCTGTGGTAAACAACTCATGCTTCATCGGAGAGGCTATGGTGTTGATATAGAAGTCCTCCGTGATCGATTCCCCCTCCGACAGATCGCCAGAAAAGGCCCCAAGATGGGATCTCATGGGTACAGAAGGTTGCGGCGGTGGAAAAGTGGTTTCGTGGCTCCCTAGATGTTTTTAGGGTATAAGAGTATATATATAGGTGAGAGAAGTACGTTGCTGGAGTTTCGTGGGGCCCACAAGGGTGGGGGCATGCCCTCCTATCTCGTGGCCGCCTCATGGAGTTCCAGACTTCCACTCCAAGTCTCCTGGTTTGCTTTCGGTCCAAGAAAGATCATCGTGAAGGTTTCGTTCTGTTTGGATTCCGTTTGGTATTCCTTTTCTGTGAAACATTGAAATAGGCAAAAAACAAAAACTGGCACTGGGCCTCCGGTTAATAGGTTTATAAAAGAGCATATTAAAGCCCATTAAACATCTAAAATATATAATATAATAGCATGGAACAATCAAAAATTATAGATACGTTGGAGACGTATCAAGGGCGAGCTGAACCATAGGATGGAGAAGATTGTTTTTGATGTTGCCAAGATCCCCTTGCCCTATAATGGGATCATCGGGCGCCCAACGCTGGCCAAGTTTTTGGCAGCATCACATTACGCCTACAACACATTGATGATGCCCAACCCAATGAGCGTCATCACCATCCCCTCCGACAAGAAAGACGCGCTCATCTGCGCCGACCAACTCTACCAGGAGGCAGTTGAAGCAGCTGCCGCCATGGCACTTGCTCCTACCGCTGAGACCCCGGGGGAGAAGGAAACCGACAAGGCCCCTTCCGGCAAGACTTCTGACCCCGGCAAGGACTCCTGCACCCCCTCCGGCAAACGCGCCTCTTCGGAGCACCGCGTTCCCGTTGGGGACGTGCCAGAGAGCTCCGCCAGTGGGAGCAAGAGGTTCAAGGCGGCCCCACCAGAAACCAAGAAGGTTCCCATCTGGGAGGATGGCATGGGTGGAGCTTTTACCGTAAGCTCCACCCTTGACAGCAAATAGGAAAGTGCGCTTGTTGCCTTCCTGCGGGCGAATGTCGAAGTATTTGGCAAGCATCGGACATCCCCGGCGTTCCCAGGAAGGTGATTGAGCACCACCTTGCTGTCTGTCCCCATGTGCGCCCCGTTAAGCAGAAGGTCAAGAAGCAAGCTTTGGAGCGACAAGAGTTCATCATCGAGGAGATCAGGAAGTTGGAGGTGGCAGGCTTGGTCTGAGGAGTGCTCCAGCCCACGTGGTTGGCCAATCCAGTGGTAGTGCGTAAGGCAAATGGGAAATGGAGGCTGTGTATTGACTATACAGATATCAATAAAGGATGTCCAAAGGGTCCTTTCCCTCTGCCACGCATTGACCAGATAGTGGACTCCACTGCCGGGTGTGACCTGCTATCATTTCTCGACGCCTACTCAGGATACCACCAGATCTTCATGTGATGGAAGATGAAGAAAAGACTGCATTCATCACACCATGTGGTACGTAATGTTTTGTATGGATGCCTTTCGGGTTGAAAAGCGCTAGTTCGACATTTTCCCGAGCAGTCCAAATTGGTTTTGAGCCCAAGCTGCATATGTCGGATTTCGGGTTCCGGCTGACCCTTGAGGTTCGAACACTGGGGTGCGCGCGGAGATTTCGCCTTCTACCTACCTGCACCCCTCCGCCTCGCTAAGATCTAAGCTATGGAAATAACAGCACAAGAGACACAGGGTTTATACTGGTTCGGGCCACCGTTGTGGTGTAATACCCTACTCCAGTGTGTGGTGTGGTGGATTGCCTCTTGGGCTGATGATGATGAGCAATACAAGGAAGAATAGCCTCGCGAGGGTCTGTTCTTGGCTGAGGGGATGAAATACTAGGAGGAGTTCAGTCACCCTTCTCTCTCTCTCTCTCTTCTCGATTCTCTCTCTGATTTCGATCCGATCTCCAATCTCGATCCCCCTACCCTGTGGGTGGCTAGTTCTATTTATAGGCAAAGGCCCTAGGCCTCTTCCCAAATATTGAGCGGGAAGGGCGCCAACAATTGGCCATTTTGAAGGGGAACATCTGGTACACTTATCCTGACTAAAGTTGGTCCTCGCCTGCCAAAGGCTCCGGTGGTGACGCTGGCTTGGGCTCCACAATGACTTCCTCCCTGCCGTTGGACTGGTCTTGGTCTCGTTGCACCGAAATGGGTGCCTTTGCTTGATGCTCTTGCCTGCGCTTGCTCCCTTTGCACCAAAGAGGAAAGGAGGACATTGCGCGGCTGGCGCCTGCCTGGCACCCTTAGTCGTCATGGCTTGCGTCACGGGCACCTCATGAGGTACCCCGCCTTGATCTCTCCGCCTCCTCGCGAGCCAGCCTGATGAGGCCGTGCCTGAGGAAGCTCCGTGTCGTCCACCCCACGAGGCTTGGCCCCTCGCGAGGGTCTTGGGTCTGTGTTGATGAAGATGGGCCGTGCGGGGCCCCCTTTTGAGCCATGCCGCAGGCCGCGGGCAGGCAAGTCTGGGGACCCCCGTTCCCAGAACGCCGACAGTAGCCCCCGGGCCCAAGGCGCGCCCGGACTTGGCCGTGCAGGGAGGCGAAAGGGCAAGAGCGAAGCGCCGCGGGCCCTAACAGCCTGCGGCCTTGGGCGCCGCGTGGCGGTTGATTGGACGTGGGCGTCTCCACTTCCCACGGCGCCTCGACAACTGCACGGACTGGACAAGTCCCTGCATGCAAAGCGGGTCATGATTACCTGCGATCGTGGAGGTCAGCGGTTGGCCTTCGCCGGCCATAATTATGGAACGGCGCGCGCCTTTCCAGTCCATCCCCCCTCACTTCTCCTTCTTCTTCATGGCCCCGTCGAGGAGGTTCTCGGACACAGAGAAGGGGAAGGCTCGCCAGGTTGAGCCCGCCTCTCCCCTGCCCAAGCGCGGCCGAGGGCACCCTCGCAAACATCCTGTGGCCACCATGGTAGCTTCCCGTGGCCGTGGAGACGATTTCCAGCATGGTGACGGGCGGACTACTGCGGCTAGGGGGCGCGCTTCAGTCGCGCGTTCCCCTAGGCCACGCTTTCGCGCTCCAGAGGTGCTGCCGGAGTTCGTTGTGTGGTCGGCGGAACCGACTAGCACCCGGCTTCAACTTCCTCGCTTCCTCCTCGGCGAGCTCCCAGCCGGCGCCCCGGGTGGCCTCTGGCTTCAGGCAGATGGCTGCTGCAGCCGGGCCTCATGGGCTTCACTGGAGGTCTCCGCAGCCGGGAGCCTGGCCTTGACCCGTGGTTGGCAGACGTTTGCCCGCGCGCGTGGCCTGAGCCGTCGGTGCACCCTGCACTTCAAGTTTGATGGCGATGCCACCCTCTACGTGAGGGTGTTTGGGGAAGATGGTCGCCGCGCAGGGTGCTGCCCTGAGGACGACGATCGCGGCCGAGAACCCAGCCCCGGCGATGATGGAGAGGGCAGCGCTCGCGTGATTGGTGGCGCACAGGGTGCCCCAAGCTTCACCAGTTCTTCTTCAGGCGGCGACTCTTCTAGCGGTGGCCGCTGTCAGCCTCCACGCCGTCGTACCTGCTTGGGAGGTGGTAGCGTGTCTGCCCACCATCGCGCCTTGGTGAAGCGCGAGAGGGAGTCTGCCTGAGCCCCGGAGGCAGCTCGAGTCTTCCCTGTAGGCCGGTGTGAGGCGAGCTGCGCCTGATTTGCTCTTTCTTTTCCTTTTTCCTGCGTAAAAAGATAGTAGCGTGGAGCCCCGCGGGGGCGTGTTTGGGTTATTGCTGTTAATCATCGCTTTGCTTCCGTTATCGTGCCTTCCGGCTATGTGCCCGCGTGTGGATAGTTCCCGGCCCCGGCCGTGGGGGGGGGCGACCGACCCAGGCCCTGTGTTTGTGTCGCGGTGCCCGTGGGGCACGGACTGTAGGGGTGCTCCTGTAATGGACCCAGGTCGCGAAACCTTTGAACGACTAGGACAGGAACACTTGCGAGGGCGCTCGGCTGCCCCCCTCGTGAGGCCTTGCATAAGAGAAATCGAGTCAGGAGAGTGAAAAGTCGAAGAACCACAAGCCAAAGATGGCAACAGCTTCAATAAAACTTCGAATGAGAATGAACAAGCCAACTGCGGAAAGCAAATGAAAAAGCCGCGTCCGGCACCTAATCTAGTCTTCGACGTCTTCTCACTAGCGCAGAGCTAAGTGCTGCCACTGGGCGTGGGAGGGAGCCCCAGGGCGTGAGGCCGGCGCTCCTAAGACTCCGGGGCGTGTACAGCCCCAACTCATTATTACGTGAGAGTGTCACGGGCGGCGAGCTTCATAGGCGTTGGCCTTCTTCACAGGCTCCGGGCCTTTCTTGGGGGAAGCAGGCTTCACGGGCATTTGCCCTCTTCACAGGCTCCGGGCCTTTTCCAAAACGCGACAGCTTCATAGCCATTCGCCTTCTTCATAAGCTCTGGGCCTTTTCCAAAACGCGACAGCTTCACAGGCATTCGCCTTCTTCACAGGCTCTGGGCCTTTTCCAAAACGCGACAGCTTCACAGGCATTCGCCTTCTTCACAGGCTCTGGGCCTTTTCCAAAACGCGACAGCTTCACAGGCATTCGCCTTCTTCACAGGCTCTGGGCCTTTTCCAAAACGCGACAGCTTCACAGGCATTCGCCTTCTTCACAGGCTCTGGGCCTTTTCCAAAACGTGACAGCTTCACAGGCATTCGCCTTCTTCACAGGCTCTGGGACTTTTCCAAAAAGGACAATCTTCACAGGCTCTGGGCCATTCAGGTTTGTCGGCGTTGCAGGGACGGACCCATGCGCAAGCATCGTGCCGTTTGGGAGCAGCTCCGTCAGTTGGCATCAGTTGAGCGGGCAACTAGGTCAAACACATTAGCGGCGAAGGAGTGGATTCATTCAAATAGATGCTGGGAAGGTGGACATCACTGGGTCAGGCCCAGGCGACTTGGGGATGCTGCAGCCCGAGGGGCGCCCCCAACAAGGTAAGCTAACAACATAAAATAAAAGGGATACATGCCGCAGGGACGGACCCACACGGCCTGGGAATAATGCAGCCCTGGCGGGCGCTCCCAGCTGGAAATGAAACTTGAAAGATGTCACCTGATGATGTTGAGGACGAAGTAGTGTTGGCGTAACAGACTCGGTGGGCTGCGGAAGCCGATCCTCACGAGCCCCCAGGCCCAGGGGCCTCGGGAGGCTCTGGAGGTGCTGGTGGCTCCTCGCGAACCATCTCCATCTCCGCCAGGGCTGTGGAACGCCTGGCCTCTTGAGCCTCCATGATGCCCCTCATGAGGCGCTGGTACGTGGCAGCCGCGTTCGGCAAGCCATAAGGCATGCGAACGTAGCTGTGGGGTGGACCTTCGCAGCGCCCCACTCGCGAGGGCCAGAGGCGCTCCAGAGAGGCGACTCGATTGAGCCCTGGTATGTCGATGCAGACGCGTAGCCCACCATCCTCGCCTGGATGGGGAGCCACACCTGGTAGGCGGCGGCCGCCTCTCATGACTCTTGACTCCTGTAGCTCCTGAATGGCCTTGCTGACGAACTCCTGAGGGTGTGGCCCTCCTTGCCTTACTCCTTCTTGAGGGAAACGTTCTTCGAAACATGCCTCCATGTGGTGCCCAAGCGCCTCCCTCGTGACCTTAGCCAGGTCGGTGGCCCTCCAGGGGAGAGCCCCCGAGCCCTGCCTGAGGGGGACGCCGGGCGCCCTTTCCTATGCGATGGAAGGAGGTTCCCCCTGGGCAGGCGCGGGCCCTGAGGGGCCTGCCTCCTGAGGGGCCGGGCCGGACGATGTCTTCTTCTTCTTGGGGGCGGTCTCGGGAAGCCTCCTGCTTCCGTGATCCGGGTCTTCCAGCGATGCGGCCTGAAAGGCTCGTTCCAGGGAACACACCGCGTCCTTCTCTTCACAGGGCACCGTGATGACTCCGCCACTTCCTGGCATCTTGAGGACGTTGTAGCCGTGGTGAGTTACGACCATGAACTTGGCCAGCGCTGGGTACCCAAGGATGGCGTTGTACGGCAGGCGAATGTGAGCGACGTCGAAGTCGATGAGCTCGGTGCAGTAGTTGTCGCATGCCCCGAAGGTGACAGGGAGGCGGACCTGCCCAATCGGGACCGTGGAGCCGTCGGTGACTCCGGAGAAAGGCTTGGTTGGCTGAAACTGGTTGTAGGGCACTTGGAGATTGTTGAATGTTTCCACGGACAGGACGTTGAGCCCTGCCCCGCCATCGATGAGGGTCCTGGTGACCACCACGTTGCTGATGATTGGGGAACAAAGCATCGGGAGGACTCCGGCTGTGGCCGCACACTTGAGCTGATCTGCTGAGGTGAACGTGATGGCGCACGCCGACCACCTCAGAGGGCGCGTGGCTTCGAGCTTGGGGAGGACTGCATTCACTTCGCGGGCGTAACTGCTTGAAGATGCGTTGAGAGGCTGGGGCTTGAGCCCCGCCCAGGATGCAGGAGATCGCGCGCGGCTCCTAGAAGCCCCCAGCCCCCTCGTCCTGATGGCGGTCCTCGTTTCTCTTTGGCTGCGGCGGCAGCGGAGGGAGGCCTGCGTTGTCTGGCGGGCGATCCTCGCGAGGCTGATCCCTCCAGTCTCCCTCGCGAGGCGGGTCTTGCCATCGATCCTCGCGAGGTCGATCGCGCCACCCTTGGCGCGGGCAGCGGTCTTCCCAGCGTCCTGCGTTCCTTCCTCCTCCTCGACCGTAGCCCCGGTCACCGTGGTTGGGGCGACGGCCGATCCTTCCTTCTCGCACGGCTCGGAGCTCTTGACATTCGTTGGTGTTGTGGGTGTGGAGGTCGTGGCACACACAGTACCGACTGCCCTTGGAAGATTCGGGCTGATCTCTGCCCCGCTTGGTGTCTGGTTCTGCCGCGAGCACGGCAGCCCCCTTGCGCTTCACATCCTTGGCCTTGGGCTTATTCTCTTCTTGGTCCGCGGCAGGCATCTCAAGGAGGGAGAGACGCCCTTCTTCAGCCCTGGCGCACTTGATTGCCAAGTTGAACAACTCCAAGGAAGTGCATAGGTCTTCATGCATCGCGAGCTCCTCCTTCATCTTGACGTCGCGCACGCCGTCGGAGAAGGCTGAGATGATGGCCTCCTCGGTCACCTTGGGAATCTTGAGGCGTGCGTTGTTGAAGCGCTGGATGTACTTCTGCAGGGTCTCTCCGGGTTGTTGCTTGATGCGGCGCATGTCGCTCACGGCGGGTGGCCGGCCGCGAGTACCTTGGAAGTTGGCGATGAAGCGGGTGCGCATCTCATCCCAAGAGGAGATCATGCCTGGAGCCAGGTTCAGGAGCCAGGTGCGGGCCCCGTCCTTAAGCGCCATGGGAAACCAGTTCGCCATGACCTTCTCGTCTCCGTTGACGGCTTCGATGCCCAGCTCATAGAGCTGGAGGAACTCCACAGGGTCGGCCGTGCCGTCGTAACGAGGAGGCAGGTCTGGCTTGAACTTGCCGGGCGACGCGACGCTGCGTAGCTCGGTGGTGAAGGCACGGCAGCCTGCTGTGGCCACGGGAGGCCTTGGGTGATGGAGAGCTTGGTCTTGCATGTCCCCACGCGCTGCAGCTGGGAGCAGCGGGGGGTCTTGACGTGCGGGAGCAGGAACATCGTCGCGACGTGCTGGAGCAGGGAGCGTCCGGGCAACTTCTTGCGGGCGAGGGACTTCTTGGCAGCTTTGCTCTTGCCGCGTTGGCACCTGACGGAGCGGGTTCCGCCAGGGGCCACGCGCCTTGGAGCCATGGCACCTTCTTGAGGTGGAGGCGGCGGGGGCGCCCCCGGAGCTTCGTCGCCCGCACGGGGCGGGGTGCGGTGCAGCGGAACGAACGGCGCAGGAGAGCCCCCTGCGGCGCGGACGAGCTCGGCGACGCGGTCGAGCCATTCTTCATAGACGTCGTCGACGGGATGGTAGCACAGGACCTCGTTTGCCGCGATGAGCACAGCTCGAGCCTCCATGGGTGCGCGGAGCGCACGGGACGAAGAACCAGCTAGGGTGACCGAGGGAGTAGCGGTGCGGCCGTCTTGCCGCACGGACGGATGCTGAGACGATGCTTGCTGCTCGTCCCCCGCCGGGCCAGTGGCGGCGTTGACGGAAGGTGATGGGGAATGGCGAGGACGCTCGCCGACAGGAGCCGTTTGGGCAACGCGGGAAGCGAGAGCGGCCCGGCGCTCGGCGCGGGCTCGATGAGCGTCAGACATGGACGCGATGGTCACAGGAGAACGGGGTGGTGGAAGACGAATTCCGGCGCACCCCTACCCGGCGCGCCAAATGTCGGATTTCAGGTTCCGGCAGACCCTTGAGGTTCGAACACTGGGGTGCGCACGGAGATGTAATACCCTACTCCAGTGTGTGGTGTGGTGGATTGCCTCTTGGGCTGATGATGATGAGCAATACAAGGAAGAACAGCCTCGCGAGGGTCTGTTCTTGGCTGAGGGGATGAACTGCTAGGAGGAGTTCAGTCACCCTTCTCTCTCTCTCTCTCTCTCTCTCTCTCTCTCTCTCTCTCTTCTCGATTCTCTCTTGATTTGGATCCGATCTCCGATCTCGATCCCCCTACCCTGTGGGTGGCTAGTCCTATTTATAGGCAAAGGCCCTGGGCCTCTTCCCAAATATTGAGCGGGAAGGGCGCCAACAATTGGCCATTTTGAAGGGGAACATCTGGTACACTTATCCTGACTAAAGTTGGTCCTCGCCTGCCAAAGGCTCCGGTGGTGACGCTGGCTTGGGCTACACAATGACTTCCTCCCTGCCGTTGGACTGGTCTTGGTCTCGTTGCACCGAAACGGGTGCCTTTGCTTGATGCTCTCGCCTGCGCTTGCTCCCTTTGCACCAAAGAGGAAAGGAGGACACTGTGCGGCTGGCGCCCGCCTGGCACCTTGGTCGTCATGGCTTGCGTCACGGGCACCTCGTGAGGTACCCTGCCTTGATCTCTCCGCCTCCTCGCGAGCCAGCCTGATGAGGCCGTGCCTGAGGAAGCTCCGTGTCGTCCGCCCCGCGAGGCTTGGCCCCTCGCTAGGGTCTTGGGTCTGTGTTGATGAAGACGGGCCGTGCTGGGCCCCCTTTGACCCATGCTGCAGGCCGCAGGCAGGCAAGTCTGGGGACCCCTGTTCCCAGAACACCGACAGCATAGGAATATGGAAGCTTATATGGATGATGTAGTGGTCAAAACGAAGGACAATGCCACGCTCGTGCAGGATCTGGTGGAAACATTTGCAAACCTGCGCAAGATCAACCTCAAGCGCAACCCAAAGAAGTGTGTGTTCAGCGTCCCATGCAACAAACTTCTTGGGTTCTTTTGTGTCTCAATGTGGAATCGAAGCAAATCCCGACAAGATCAAAGCAATTGAGCAGATTGAGGAACCAAGACGAGTCAAAGACGTCCGTAGACTCGTCGGCTGCGTTGCTGCTCTTAGTAGGTTTATCTCCAAATCTACTGAGCGTGCCCTCCCTTTTTCAAAGTTTTCAAAAAAGGTGGGTCCAATGAAATGGACTTCAGAGGTAGAGGCAGCACTGCAAGATTTGAAGAGGTACCCCTCCTCTACGCCAATACTAGTTGCACCTAAACCGCAAGAGCCATTGCTGCTATATCTAGCGGCGATATATCAAGTGGTCAGTGCTGCGCTAGTAGCATAGAGAGAATTTGAGGAAGAAGCAGCGGCAGCAGCGAAGCCGTCGGATGATGGGCCAGAGCACTCCCCAGCAGGGCCTGATGCTGGCAAGGCGGAACCCCCGGCAAAGCTCGGTCCCGACAAGACAGAGTTTGCGCAAGTGGGCGAAGTCGAACAGAAGAAGAAGGTGATGCAGTGATGTAGGGTGGAACCCTATACGACCGATCTTTCACGAAAGGAGCGGATCCCATGAAGAACACGAGGAACACAAAGAGGGGAATGAGGGAAAACACAAGGGGAAACTCGAGAGGAACACTCAAACTAACAAGAACAAGTCACACATGGGTTAGATCCTCGAGTACATAAAGTAAGATACATGATCCACGATCACTAGGGACGATACAAAAGGGTAACCGGTTCTTCTCCGTGAGGAGGTCTTGATGTTCTTCCCTAAAGAGGGGTCTTGAATCCGCTTGGGGGATCTTCTCCGGCGGAGGCTCGAATCTCCGAGGAGAAGGTAACCAAGTGGATGAGCAAAGCTCTCACACAAAATATGAGCTAATCCTTTGCTAACCCTAGAAAGTTGTACGGGATGGAGTATATATAGTCTAGGGGGAGAAGGATACATGGGCCTCGGCCCTTCACTTTGCGCAGACAGGGGAGGCCGGATGTCCGGGCTAGTCGGGCCGGATGTCCGGTCTTTCAGGCGACGCCAGATGTCCGGGCCGGGGGCCGGATGTCCAGGCTGGAGCGGTGGCATTTTTTGCTCTCGGGTTCGGAGGGGCTGGATTTTAGGGCCGGTGGCCGGATGTCCAAGGGCTCGGAAGGGGCCGGATGTCCGGGCTGCCGGGGCCGGATGTCCGGCGCTAGTAGCCTTCTGCGGCTGGGATGCCGTAGAGGAAGACGCTCCAGGGGCCGGATGTCTGGGGCCTTGGCCGGATGTCCGGGGCCTGTGAGATGCTCTTGGCTCCTTCCGTTGGTTCTCCTCATCCGTGGACTTGGGGACTTGTACATCTTCATGCGCATCTTTGGGAGGGCCCTCTTGGTGCCTAATCATGCACAACACCTCGGACTTAGGTAGTAGCCATGTCTCATGCATAGAAAGTGGAAGTTCGGAGAGGAGTGGGTTCACCTTATCTTCGATAGCTTTGGCTCGGGCTCGTGTCATTGGTCCAAGTGGTGTCGTTGGAGGTGTCGGTGTGTCCATGGGGATGATCATGGGATGCTCCGCATCATCTCCCCTCCCTTGGGGAAGATCCGTCCTCAGATCGAAATCCTCATCACATGGTAGGGCGAGAGATCTTTGATGTTGAAGATTTCGCTCACGAAGTACTTGTCACGAGGGATGTCGATCTTGTATGTGTTGTTGTTATAGCGTGCAATCACCTTGAATGGTCCATCCGCGCGTGGTAGAAGTTTGGACTTGCGTTCTTGGGGAAAGCGGTCCTTGCGAAGGTGTAGCCACACGAGGTCTCCAATGTTTAATATCGTAGGGTGCTTGTTGACATTGAGCTTGGTCGCAAGGCGTTGTACTTGGCGCTCGATGGTGTTTCTTGTATCTTCATGCACCTTCTTGAGATGGGTCGCTCGTGCACTTGCGTCCAAATTGATTCGCTCTTGGAGCGGTAGAGGGAGAATATCCAATGGTGACAAAGGGTTGAATCCGTAGACGACCTCGAAAGGGGACTTGCCGGTTGTTGAGTGTCGTGCTCGGTTGTAGGCGAACTCGGCGATGGGTAGACACTCCTCCCACTCCTTGATGTTCTTCTTGATGAGTACTCGAAGTAGAGCAGAGAGTGTGCGGTTTGTCAGCTCCGTTTGGCCGTCGGTTTGAGGATGGTACGCCATGGAGAATAGTAGCTTGATTCCGAGCTTGGCACATAGGGTCTTCCAAAAGTAGCTAAGGAACTTGACGTCGCGGTCTGAGATAATGGTCTTTGGCACACCATGGAGATGCAATATTTCCCTACAAAAGAGATTAGCAACATGTGAAGCATCGTCTATCTTGTTGCAAGGAACAAAATGTGCCATTTTTTGAGAAACGGTCCACAACGACAAATATTGAATCTTTCCCATTTCGAGTCCTAGGCAAACCAAGTACAAAGTCCATTGTAATGTCTTCCCATGGTTGGTATGGAATTGGTAAAGGCATATAGAGGCCATGAGATTGAGCTTTGGACTTAGCTTTGTGACATGTAGAACATCGGTTTGTGAAACGATTGACGTCCCGAAACATCTTTGGCCAAAAGTAGTTCTTCGAGAGCGTGGCGAACGTCTTGTCGCGTCCGAAGTGTCCCATTAAGCCTCCTCCATGAGATTCCTGCAAAAGCAACAAACGAAGAGAGGACTTGGGAATGCAAAGTTTGTTAGCTCTCATAAGATATCCGTCTTTAATGTAATAGCATTCCCAAGATGTATTTGACAAACACTTGGCATAAGGAGTAGCAAAAGTTGCATCATGCTCATACAAGACTTTGATATGCTCGAAGCCAATGACATCTAACTCAAGTTGCGTGACAAGCATGCATATGCAGGAAAGAGCATCCGCTACGATGTTTTCTTTACCCTTGATGTACATGATGACATAGGGAAAAGACTCAATAAATTCACTCCATTTAGCAAGACGCTTGTTTAACTTTGTTTGTCCCTTAAGATACTTGAGAGTCTCATGATCGGTATGAATGATAAACTCATGGGGACGAAGGTAATGTTCCCACTCATGCAAAACACAGACTAAAGCATATAGCTCTTTGTCATAGATGGGGTAATTGAGTTGCGCTCCGGAAAGTTTCTCACTAAAGTAAGCTATGGGGCGCTTCTCTTGCGTTAACACACCTCCTATGCCATTACCAATAGCATCGCAATGAATTTCAAAAGGTTTATCGAAGTTGGGTAAAGCAAGCACGGGACCATGAGTAAGCAAATTCTTAAGCTCATTGAATGCGATATCTTGGGATGGTCCCCAAACAAAAGGCGCATTCTTCTTTCTCAAAGCATGCAAAGGCGAAGCAATGGTGCTAAAATCCTTCACAAAGCGACGATAGAAACCCACAAGGCCAAGAAAACTACGCACTTGATGCAAGTTGGTTGGTTGCGGCCAAGTCTTAATAGCATTGATCTTGGACTCATCAACATGAACACCCTTAGAAGAAACAACAAAACCCAAGAAAACGAGCTTATCAACACCAAAAAGGCATTTCTCCATATTAGCATAGAGGCGCTCTTTTCTAGGAGTTTGCAAAATGGTGCGGACATGGGTGACATGCTCTTTGATAGATTTGCTAAACACAAGAATGTCATCAAAGTAGACCACAACAAATATACCAATGTAAGGGCGAAAGACATGATTCATGAGGCGCATAAAAGTGCTCGGTGCTTCCGAAAGACCCATAGGCATGACTAACCACTCATACAAACCAAACTTGGTTTTGAAGGCGGTTTTCCATTCATCACCCTCTTGTATGCGGATTTGATAGTAACCACTCTTAAGATCAATTTTGGAAAATATAGTGGCACCGCTAAGCTCATCAAGCATATCATCTAGGCTTGGAATGGGATACCTATAGGGAACGGTGATAGCATTGATAGGTCTACAATCGGAGCACATGCGAAAACTACCATCACGTTTTGGCACAAGAATGACCGGAATGGCACAAGGTCTCAAACTTTCACGCACATGTCCATGGTCTATGAGATGCTTTACTTGCCTTTGTATTTCTTTTGTTTCGTCAAGGTTGACACGGTATGGAGCTTTGTTCAGAAGAGGTGCTCCGGGGATGAGGTCGATTCGGTGCTTAATGCCTCGTAGAGGAGGTAGACCAGGAGGTAGCTCATCGGGGAAAACATATTGAAATTCCTGCAAAAGAGAAGACAACACTAGAGGAAGAGTGTGAGAAGTGTTAGTTTGTGGTGCATTGTCCTTGCACATGAGGACGTAGTGTAGGACACTAGGTGGGTTCTCACACACTTCTCTTATCTCACATTTGGTGGCAAATAGAACTAGGTTTTCGTTTTCGCTCATCGTGGAGGCACTCAATTTTGGCTTGTGGCGCTCACTCTCTTTTTGGTGGCTCGCTCTCTCACTATGATCTCACGATGGGTGGCTTGCTTGTCGGCGATCACTTGACTTGGCGACATTGGACGGAGGACATACTCCTTGCCCTTCATCTTGAAGATGTAGTGGTTCGTTCGGCCGTTGTGGACGACTCCTCTATCGAATTGCCATGGTTGTCCAAGGAGAAGATGACAAACGGTCATTGGAACAATGTCGCACTCCAAGATGTCTTCGTAGGCGCCGATTTTGAAAGAGACTTGTACTCGGTGCTCGACTTGGATGGTGCCGGAGCCACTAAGCCATTGCACTTTGTATGGATGTGGATGCTTCGTCTTGGGCAATTGTAGCTTGGAGAAAAGCTCTTCGCTTGCGAGATTATGACAACTTCCTCCATCGATGATGACCTTGACGGATCATCCATTGATGTCGGCCTTGGTGTGGAATATGTGGCATCATTGGTCTTCTTCTTGGTGATGTTGGAGAGTCAAGACTTTGGAGACATCAAGTGCGGGGCTTGAGTCTTCATCGCAAAAGACTTGTTCTTCTTCATTGTTCACTTGGCGGTGCATGGCGACTTTCTTAAGGGCTTCCATTTCGCCTTCACTCGTGGAGTCATAAGTGCCATCTTCGTTGAAGACCATGGTTCGCTTGTTGGTGCACTCGTAGGACTTGTGGCCTCGGCCTCCGCAAGTGAAACACTTGAAGGAACTCGTCTTGACGGTCTCATCGGTTGGGGTTGATGATGATGAAGCTCTCAGCTTGAAGTTTCTCGTAGGAGGATGGCTTGTAGTTGATGAAGCTTTCTTGGAAGTCGACTTGTCGATGTTGGTAGAAGAAGGCTTTGTAGTTGGATTTGGAGTCGTTGAAGCTTGGTTGTTGGAGAAGCCATAGGACTTGGATGAGAACTTGGCATAGTTGAAATCATCTTGCACTTGGCGTTCCGCTTTGGTAGGTTGGTGCACTAGCTCGATGAGATTTGAGTATGGTTGGAAGTCGGCGATCTTCTTGATGGGATGATTGAGTCCATTCAAGAAACGTGCCATTGTTTTCTCATCATCTTTCGTGACATTTGCTCTTATCATTGCAATCTCCATCTCCTTGTAGTATTCTTCAACGCTCTTTGTTTCTTGCTTGAGTTGTTGGAGTTTCTTGAAGAGGTCGCGGTTGTAGTAGGTAGGTACAAAGCGTGCTCTCATGACATCCTTCATTTGCGCCCAAGTAGTGATGGGTGGTTCACCTCTTGCCTCCCGGCACTCTATGATTTGTTCCCACCAAATGAGGACATAGTCTTGGAACTGAAGGGATGCCATCGCGATCTTCTTCTCTTCTTCATAATTATGCAAACGGAAGATCTTGTCAACCTTCAATGCCCATGAAAGGTACTCTTCGGGATCGTTGCTTCTGTTGAACTTGGGCATGGTGAACCTGAGTTTGCCATAACGTTGCTCTTCATTGTGTTGGGGTCAGGGATGATGACGCCCATGTTGTTGATGATTGTGCAACTCATGGTGCTCTTGGCGCGGGGGGTTGTTATTGTCATGTTGTTCTTGTCGTGGAGGATCTCCATTGTCTTCATGCTCTCGATTGACTTGTTGTTCTTGGAGAGCTTGTGGGGGAGCTTGTCGAGCTTGAGGAGGAACTTGACGATGCACGCGAGCTTGAAATCTTCGTTCTTGAATTTCTTCGCAAAGTGCTTCCACTTGTTCACGGGCTTGTCGGCTTCGGTCGGCAACGGCTTGACTCGAATCGCGTAGAGCTTGTTGCGCCGCAAGTGCTTGAGCATCACGGAGTTGTTGTTCTTGTCGTTGTGCCTCGGCATCTTGAGCATTTTGGTGTAGACATGCTCGCTCTTCCTCTTCATGTTGGTGTTGTCGTTGCCATTCTCGTGCTAGCGCAAAGGCCTCTTGAGTTTGACGTTGTCAGCGCTCTTGAGAGTCGGTGTCTCGTAGGGGATTGAGGCTTGCTTGACGGTCGGTGCACGCGGCTCGGCGAAGAGTGTTCGATGTCGGTGTACTTGAGCCGGAGAGGGTGAAGTCGGAGTGGCGGCTTGAACGGCTCCTTCTTGAAGTTGAAGACGAGCGGTTGAGAAACAAAGCACGAATTTCGTCCATCCTTGCGTCATTCTCTTGCTTGTGATCGTCGAGCTTGTGGTCGAAGTAGTCCCTTGTACGTTGCTCGGAAAGTCACAAGTCGGCGGCAAGGTTGTTGATGCGTTCACTCATAGCTTGTTGCTCTTGATGCAAAGCACGTTGTGCACCAAAGAGGTGACTCTTGGTGATGAAGGAGTTCATGTCGTCGTCTTGCTCCATGAAGAGTGGGTTGGTAGAAGTACTTGGCCTATCCATCATTCCAAGACAAATGTGAGTGGTAGAAAGAGAAGAACGAGTACCAAATGTACCTTGACCGAAGTTGAAAGTGGATCGAGGATCACTCCAATGTAGGACAAGGAAATAGCACAATTGGTACTAGTTCTTGTCGGTTTCTCATACCTACACAAGTAAAAGCTTTTGGTGGAGCTTGGTTAGGATGGTGGCACAAAATTTGATGCAATTGTAAGTGACCTTCAATAATGTTGGAAAAGATTCGCAAGATGCAATGTAACAAGTAGACCAAGCATATAAGGTACACGGAAACACACACGCAAAAGGATAAGTGGGGTTGTGCAACCAAGGGTGAGCCAAAATGTGGAATCCACAAAAATGCTCTTGTTGCACAACACTAGGGAGACGCTAGCACGATTGCACAATAGGCAGATACAAGAACTTGTGCACAACCTACTTAGCAAAAATGCAATGACTTCTATCCCAAATATTTTGTATGCAAGGTGTTGCTATGATATGATCGAAGATAATCGAGAATGACAATCTTAATGTTGTAAGATGCTATGGTTCTTGCTTAAAAGCTCTTTGCTTATCTTTCCTCTTTGTTTAAAAGCTTGTTTGGCTCTTTGATGTTTGAGCTCTTTTCTCATGTAATGCTTGACGAACCAAGATAGAAAATGAGTATGCGATGACAACTTTGTGACACAAGAGATGATACCAATATATGCAACAATGATGTATGTATGCTATGGGAAGTATGATCACTAATGTGCACAAGTCTCCTTGCCGGCAATACTCAATGGCTAGTATCGATGGGTAAGAAACGCAAAGGAGTAAGGTTATGATGGGTATCAATGTAATGGCAAGAGTGATATGTCCAATACCAAGATGAGATTACCGGTCTTGCTTCCAGTATGGTGTCAAAATGGTGGCACGAATACCAAGATGTAGTCGAGGTGGTCGTTGTTGATGACGATGTAGGACGGCGGTGATGATGTAGGACACGTCTGTGGCGAAGATGAGCAACGGTGATGTCGATGTCGAACCGTACCTAGATAGCCGAAGCACAAAAGGATATGGTATCGCAACTCAAATTCTCAAACCTCGAAGTAGCAAATGTGTCGGAGAGCGAAACGGTCCAAAAATGGTTGGTTTATGCGGAAGTGGTGGAGGTATGTGGAAATGTATATAGTATATGGTATATGGTGGGCACCGGAACAAAATTTGATGGAAATTGGCCGGAAAACGGGGCGGTGGATGGAGATGTTGCTACCAGGGGTCGGATGTCTGGGTGGAAGGCTGGATGTCCGGGCTGGATGGGTCGGATGTCCGGGCTCTGGATCCGGGGACGAACCGGATGAACACCGCGTGGAGAGGTTAAATCCGGGCGAAATTCGGAGGAATTTGTGGATGGAAATTGGGGGAAAAGGGATGGGAAGCTAGATTCACTCAAAACAAAGAAAATCCACGGATCCAAACCAACAAAATCTCAACACACCAACAAACCAAAAAAAATTGGGGCTATTTTTGGTGGGGAATTTTCGAATTAGGACGAAAAACAACAAAACAAGGCTAGAAACACAACGGGCAGGCTCCGAAATCGTGATCGATGTGGCTCTTGATACCAATATGATGGTATCAAGAGACAAGCTGGCTCTGATCCAAGATGATGTAGGGTGGAACCCTATACAGCCGATATTTCACGAAAGGAGCGGATCCCGCGAAGAACACGAGGAACACAAAGAGGGGAACGAGGGAAAACACAAGGGGAAACTCGAGAGGAACACTCAAACTAACAAGAACGAGTCACACATGGGCTACATCCTCGAGTACATAAAGTAAGATACACGATCCACGATCAACTAGGGACGATACAAAAGGGTAACTGGTTCTTCTCCATGAGGAGGTCTTGATGTTCTTCCCTAAAGAGGGGTCTTGAATCCGCTTGGGGGATCTTCTCCGGTGGAGGCTCGAATCTCCGAGGAGAAGGTAACCAAGTGGATGAGCAAAGCTCTCACACAAAATATGAGCAAATCCTTTGCTAACCCTAGAAATTTGTACGGGGTGGAGTATATATAGTCTAGGGGGGAGAAGGGATACACGGGCCTCGGCCCTTCACTGTGCGCAGACAGGGGATGCCGGATGTCCAGGCTGGTCGGGCCGGATGTCCGGGCTTTCAGGCGACGCCGGATGTCCGGGCTGGGGGGCGGATGTCTGGGCTGGAGCGGTGGCATTTGTTGCTCTCGGGTTCGGAGGGGCAGGATTTCCTGGCCGGTGGCCGGATGTCCGGGGGCTTGGAAGGGGACGGATGTCCGGGCTGCCGGGGCCGGATGTCCGGGGCCTGTAGCCTTCTGCCGCTGGGCTGCCGTAGAGGAAGACGCTCCAGGGGCCGGATGTCCGGGGCCTTGGCCGGATGTCCGGGGCCTGGGAGATGCTCTTGGCTCATTCCGTTGGTTCTCCTCATCCGTGGACTTGGGGACTTGTACATCTTCATGCGCATCTTCGGGAGGATCCTCTTGGTGCCTAATCATGCACAACACCTCGGACTTAGGTAGTAGCCATGTCTCATGCATGGAAAGTGGAAGTTTGGAGAGGAGTGAGTTCACCTTATCTTCGATAGCTTTGGCTCGGGCTCGTGTCATTGGTCCAAGTGGTGTCGTTGGAGGTGTCGGTGCGTCCATGGGGATGATCATGGGATGCTCCGCATCATGCAGCACACGGTTTATTTTGTCAGTTCCCTCTTGCATGGGCTAGATCAAAATATTCTGGTATCCAGAAGCTACTCTTCGGCCTCCTTATGGCCTCGAGAAAGCTACGCCACTATTTCCATGCGCATGAGATCACCATCATCACCCGCCTCCCTTTGCAACAAATCTTGCACAACCCGGATGCAACCGGGAGGATCGGGGAGTGGGCGTTGGAACTATCAAGCTTTGGCCTGAAGTTTGAAAGTACTTCAACAATCAAGAGTCGAGCCTTGGCAGAGTTCATAGCAGAATGGACCTCAACGCCCGATGAAGAAATTCAAGAAACCACCCTTCCCAGCAAGGAGATGAGCCGTGATTGGGTTATGTACTTTGATAGAGCTTTCTCGCTTCAAGGTGCTGGTGCCGGTGTGCTGGTCGTCGCACCCACCGGAGAGCGCCACAAGCCCGTAGTCCAGATGCACTTTCCCCGGGAAAAATCAATGAACAACACTGCAGAGTATGAGGGATTGCTCGCTGGTCTCAGGATCTCGGCAGACCTCGGAATCAGGAAGCTCGTCTCAGGGGTGATTCTCAGCTTGTCGTCAAGCAAGTTAACAAGGATTACCAGAGCCAGTTGATGGAGGCCTATGTGGATGAAGTGAGGAAGTTGGAGGAGCGTTTTGACGGTCTACAAGCAGAGCATGTTCCTCGAGCAGAGAATAGCATTGCCGACGACTTGTCGAAACGCGCTGCCCTCAAGTTGCCTGTGGAACCAGGTACCTTTGTGCTTTAATTAACCCAGCCATCCGTTGAGCCATCAGTGGGATAGAACAAGTGAAGGAAGGAAGGCCCTAGCAAGTACTTTCCCGCTGAGCTCCTAGGAGCCGCCGGCAAGGAAGTTGCCGGGTACTCCAAGCTTGTCGGGGAGCAGGAACCTCCGTCAGGGCCCCAAGCCCAGACTGTAGAGGCAGCTGTCCCTACGGCCAAAGATGAGCCTTTAGTCCCTGCCATTGAGCCCCAGGCTCCGACATGGGCGCAGTGCACCGTCTGTTTGCTCCAAACAGGGGAACTGCCTAAGGAACGGGAAGAGACAGAGAAAGTAGCCCGTCGGTCTAGCATGTACCAATTTGTGGATGATGCTCTATATAGAAGGAGACTGAATGGCGTGAAATTGAAGTGCATTCCTCAGGAGGATGGACTGGACCTGTTGGCAGAGATACATGGAGGCATGTGTGGTTCCCACATAGGGTCAAGAGCCCTTGCCGACAAAGCGTTCCAGCAAGGTTTCTTCTGGCCCAACGCTCTCCAGGATGCAACTGCACCGGTAACCAAGTGTGAAGCGTGCCAGTTCCATTCAAACAAGCTTCATCAACCAGCCCAGGCTGTTCAAACAATCCCCCTTTCCTGGCCATTTTTGGTCTGAGGGCTCGACAGACTAGGCCCCTTTCCCCATGCAGTTGGGGGCTTTGAGTACTTATACGTCGCGATCGACAAGTTCACAAAGTGGCCGTAAGTGGAACCAGTGAGAAAGGTGACAGCACCATCAGCCGTCAAGTTCTTCAAGGGACTAGTCTGCCGTTTTGGTGTGCCGGACAGAGTCATCACCGACAATGGGACGCAGTTCACGAGCCACACGTTCATGCAGTACATCCAATACCTCGGCGGCAAGGTTTGTTTTGCTTCTGTTGCTCATCCCAGAAGTGTAAGTGCATCTAGTGCCACCCCTAGTTGGTTTTGGAGTATTGACGACAAACCTAGTTGAGGGACTAATGTGTTTGTGAGAATTGCAGGATAACACAGGTAGAAGTCCCTCATTGATTCGGTTTTCCTACCAGAGATGACCCCTAAAAATGTATGAAGACATTGAAGTCAAAGGTGGTATATGAAGATATTCACATTGAAGACTATTACAAGAGAATACATCACATGAAGCCTATGGAGCTCGAAGACTTAGATCTTTCGTAGTTCTCTTTCTTCTTTATTGACTCATAGGAACCATCGTACTATTAAGTGGGGTCCAAGAGAACCAGTCAGAATGACTGAAGTGATGCCTAACCAAAACCTATGTCTTCGAGTGAAGACTATGAGAGTGAATCTTGTCCAGAGTCGGACAAGTCAGCTTTGCTTGTAGCCCAAGTAAAGTTGCCGTGTGAGTTTGAAATCTGACCGTTGGAACACGTGTCAGTTCCTTAGTGACCCAGGGTCATTTCGGACAAATTAGGTCGGGTTGCCTAGTGGCTATAAATAGCCCACCCCCTACAACCAAAAATGGTTGGCTGCTCAGAGTTAGTATACGGCTTTTGTCGTTTGAGAGCAACCCACCTCGAAGCCTTTGAGAGAGAATTACTTGCGAGGATAAAGCCCAAACCACCCAAAGCCAAAGAGAATTAGGCATCACTTAAGTCTTCTTGTCTGTGTGATCTGAAGACTTATTACACTTGAGGACTGTGAATCCTCCAGCCGGTTAGGCGTCGCGTTCTAAGCATCCAAGAGACATTGTGGATTGCCGGTGAACGAAGTCTGTGAAGGTTTGGGAGTCTACCTTGAAGACTTACCAGAGTGATTGGGCGAGGTCTATGTGACCTTAGCTCAAGGGGAATACGGCGAGGACTGGGTGTCCTGAGCTGCGTGTTCAGGACTGGGTGTCCGGGACTGTGTGTCCTCAGGTTTAAATACCTAGCCTCCCTAACCAGACGTACAGTTGTCACAACAATTGGAACTGGTCCAACAAATCATTGTCTTCAATGTGTCACTGGTTTCATCCTTTCCTTCCCCTTACTTACTGTTGGTCCTTGTGAAGTCATTGCTGCTATTATCTTCACTGAGTGACTGCGTGTTCTGGTTGGCTTCATAATATCTTCCTACCTGATCCTTACTACATTGCTACTATTAGTCATTGTGCTTTCACTCTATTGAATACTTGACTATGTCTTGCCTAGTGTAGTCTACCTTCCGTTGTAGGGTAATAGGTTTATTTCTATCGTTTGTCTTCATAACTTCCACGTTTTGAAGACTTTCATAAAAATCGCCTATTCACCCGCCCTCTAGTCGATATAATGCACTTTCAATTGGTATCAGAGCAAGGTACTCCCTTGTTCTGTGTGATTCGGTTTAACCACCTGGAGTTTTAGCTATGTCGACTGCAGGGATAATCAAAGTCTCTGCTGCGTGCCCCGTCTTCGATGGAACTGAATATCCCTACTGGAAGAATAGGATGCGCATGCATATTGAAGCCATTGACGTCGACCTATGGTATGTCGTCAAGAACAGCGTTCCCAAGGCTGGAGAAGGTGTCATTGCTGCTGACGTCAAGAAGTTCGTTCAACTGGACTCTACTACCAAGAATATCATCTGTGGTCATCTGACCAAAGGACAGTATGGCCGCGTGAGTGCTTTGGAAACATCTAAGCTAGTCTGGGACTGGCTCTCCAAGGTCAACGAAGGCGTCTCAACCCAGAGATATCAGAGAATCAGTGTCCTTCGCAACCTCTTCAACCGCTTCAAGAGAAATGACAATGAGAATGTCCAGCTCACATTTGATCGACTCACTGACATCACGAATGAGCTTCAAGCCCTTGGCGCTACTGAGATCACCAAGCATGAAGTCGTCAAGACACTACTGAGATCACTTGACAGTTCGTTTGACACCCTAGCCCTGATGATTCAAGAACGTCCTGATTTCAAGACACTCGATCCGTCTGACATACTTGAGAGGCTCAACACACATGAGTTTCAGCTTTCTGAGAAAAGAGATATCTACGGTCCAAACTATGGGCGAGCTCGTGCCTTGAAGGCAAAAGCTGTCTCCTCATCTGAAGAAGAATCTGACAGCAGTTCTGATGATCCTGAAGACATTGGAAGGGAACTTGCTATGCTTGTGAAGAAGTTCCAAAAATTCACCAAGAAGAAAGGCTTCAGAAAGTCTTCCCGATCAAGCTCAAGGAATGATGAAGCTTCTGCTCATGACTACAAGAAGAAAACATGTCACAAGTGCAAGAAACCTAGCCACTTCATCTCTGAGTGTCCGCAGTGGGACAATGAGAACAAAAAGAAGAAGAAGAGCAAGGAATATGACTCTGACGACAAGAAGAAGAAGAAATACTCAAAGTCTTCTTCCAAGTCTTCTTCAAAGTCTTCATCAAACAAGAAGAGCTCATCTGGCAAGGCACGTGCGTTTGTTGGCAAGGAAATGGATTCAGAGCAGGAGTCCGCTTCTGAGGAGGCAGAGGTGGACTCTGAGGAGGAGTCCGATTCTGGCGTCGCAAGTCTGGCTACAGCATATGTTGCCAAGTCCATCTTCAACATTGAAGACAATGACCTCATCACCGACACCGATGCAAATGACAAGGACTACTCCGCTCCTACCTACTGCTTCATGGCACGCGGTGCCAAGGTAAACACACGCACTATTCACTATCAAACATCTAGTGACGATGACTGTGATTGTGGTTCAAAACCCAGCTACAAAACACTTGCTAAAATTGCAACTGAACAACAGAAAGCCATGGAACATATTTAAAAACTGTTAGACAAAAGCGATGATCTGTTAGGCGCTGAAATGACTCGTTCTGAGTCCTTAATTGAAGACATAAAAATCTTCACGTTAAGTATGAGGAACTTGAAAGTCGTCATGAAACGCTCTCAACAACTCATGAAAAGATTTCCTATGATTATCTTCAAAGGAAGCAAGATCTTGAGAAATTGAGAGTGGCTCATGAAGATCTTCAAAAGGAAAATGAGTCACTTCGCTCCAAACAGATCAGTTCCGCTCAGGAAGGATTTGAACCACCATGTCTTAAGTGCATTGAGCGTGATAATGCTACTACTGTTGCTGAATGTTCTACTGTTGCTACTGTTGCAATATCTTCAACTGTTGATGTGGGAACTAACCCCTCTGCTGAGGATTCCACTACTATTGCTGATGAGAATGCTAGGTTGAAGACATTGCTTGAAACAGGGATGTACAAAAGTCTTAAAGGGCATCAGACACTATGTGATGTCCTCAAAAAGCAGATCTTGAACCGAAACCTGAGGAAAGAGGGTGTTGGGTTCATAAGGAAAATGAATGCTGATGGCTCTTACTGGAAACCTGAGTAGTACCCCAAAACCACATGGGTTGCTGCAAAGGAATCTTCAGCAGATCTATCCAATCTATCTGGCTTCACTTGTGCAAACCCCATTGTCATTGATGAATCCTTTGATGCAAACTATAAACTATTTAAGAATCAGAATGGTGAATTTTTTCCAGGTACATTGGTACTAACTGCAGGAATGGACCGCCTATGAAGAAGATCTGGGTTCCGAAAAAGTGTCTGGAGAATCTTCCTGTGAATGTCATCATGACACCACATGTGAAGAAGACAAACCTCAGACCACAGGCTTCATACGGTCCAAAGGCTTCATACAGACAGAGGACTCACCTGAGTCGCACTAACGCAAATGTTTTGCAGGGAAACCATACTCAGGACTATGAATATGAGCGCGGTTCATCAAACCGCCATGTTCATAAGACCAAGAACTATTCTGCTTATTCTTATGAGTACTATTGTCCGCCTGCAAGACTTTTTGCTAGGGCTCCAACGCCAAAGTTCTCAGACGCTGCACTTAGACTTATTGCTTCTAAGCCACCCTTGAAGATGTGGGTGGCTAAGAAAGCATAACTCTCTTTTGCAGGGAAAGGTCTCCAGCAGAAAACCAAAATCGTCTGACGCTATTGCTGGGGACCTTAAACATCTTGTAGGGCGCAAGATCAAATGCCCGAATGGTCTTACTATGTACTTCGTTCCTGAATCGCTTGCTACTCTCCCTATCAGTCCTAATCTGGATCTAAGCTTTCATAACCCACTGGTTTGTCAAATGTTTTTGCTTCACAATTCTCTTCGTGAAGCCTATCCCCCTAACTGCACTGTAGGGTATGACACCAGCGTCTTCAAAATGGATTATTGATAGTGGGTGCACCAACCACATGACTGGCAAAAGAAGCCTTCTTATGGACTCAACCTTATGTCCATCCGACAAGAGTCACATCACATTTGCTGACACTGGTAAAAGTAAGGTACTGGGTCTAGGTAGAGTTGCAATCTCAAAGGATCAACACATGGATAAAGTCATGCTTGTTGAATCCCTTGGCTTCAACTTAATGTCTGTCTCAATGCTTTGCGATTTGAACATGATCGTAATATTTGGAAAATATCCCTGCCTTGTACTAATGGAATCTGACAAGTCTCTAGTGTTGAAGGGTATCGGAAAGATGATTTGTACGTGGTAGATTTTTCGGCAGGACCAGAGCTTGCCGTATTTCTTCTAGCAAAGGCTTCAGAATGCTAGCTCTGGCATCGGAGGCTAGGGCATGCTGGCATGAGGAACCTCCACACCCTTGCAAAGAAGAAGCATGTCATAGGCATCGAGGGCCTCAAGTTCAAGAAAGATCACTTATGCGGTGCCTGTGAAGCAGGGAAGATGACGAGGGCCAAACATCCCTCGAAGACAATCATGACAACCACTCGACCCTTTGAACTGCTCCACATGGATCTTTTCGGTCCCACTCATTACTCAACTCTTACTACTACTGCTTGCCTCTATGGCTTTGTTATTGTTGATGATTATTCTAGATATACTTGGGTGCACATAATCCTCTACAAGACTGAAGTGTAGGATGTCTTCAGACGCTTCGCCAATCGAGCAATGAACAACTATGGCGCCAAGATAAAGCACATCAGAAGTGACAATGGCACTGAATTCAAGAACACTGACCTTGATACATATCTTGATACCTTGGGCATCACACATGAATTCTCAGCCCCATACACACCCCAGCAGAATGGCGTCGTCGAACGCAAGAACAGAACACTCATTGAGATGGCCCGAACGATGCTTGATGAATACAAGACTCCAAGAAAATTCTGGCCTGAAGCCATTGATACTGCATGCCATACAACCAATCGTGTTTATCTTCACAAGATTCTGAACAAGACATCTTATGAGCTCCTTACTGGCAAGAAGCCAAATGTCAGTTACTTCAGAGTATTTGGTGCCAGGTGCTGGATCAAAGATCCACATCACACTTCAAAATTTGCACCAAAAGCACATGAGGGTTTTATGCTTGGATATGGAAAGGATTCGCACTCCTACAAAGTCTTCAATCTCTTTCATTATAAAGTGGTTGAAACAGTGGATGTGCGGTTTGATTAGACTAACGGTTCACAAAGAGAGCACCTGCCAAATGTGCTAGATGAAGTTCCATCCAGCGAATCAATCAATCTAATGGGAACTGGAGAAATCATACCCTCTGAAGCTCAACCTGAAGAGGAACTTATCATCTCCGCACCTGATCAACCTGAAGACAATGCTCAGCCTGAAGACAATCCACCTAACAATGACAATGATCAGTAAGAGCAAAATCTTCCCCCTGTACATCCTCGTGTTGCCAATGAATTGCAGATTGAGAGAATAATTGATAGCATCAATGCACCTGGTCCGCTTACTCGTTCAAGGGCGACTCAGCTGGCAAATTTCTGTGGGCATTTCGCACTCGTCTCAATAACAGAACCCAAGAAAGTCGAAGAAGCCTTCATGGAACCTGAATGGATTCAAGCTATGCAAGAAGAGCTTCAACAGTTTGAGCTGAATAATGTATGGGAACTGGTTAAGTGTCCTGATCCTCGGAAGCACAACATAATTAGCACCAAATGGATATACCGCAACAAGCAAGATGAGCATGGTCAAGTTGTCAGAAACAAAGCTCGTCTCGTTGCTCAAGGATATACTCAAGTGGAAGGCATTGACTTCGATGAAACATTTGCTCCTGTGGCTCGACTTGAAGCCATACGCATACTGCTGGCCTATGCAAATCATCATAACATACTTCTATATCAAATGGATGTGAAGAGTGCTTTTCTCAATGGCAAGATTGAAGAAGAAGTGTATGTTGCACAACCGCCTGGCTTTGAAGATCCAAAGCATCCTAACATGGTATACAAGCTCAACAAGGCACTGTATGGCCTCAAACAAGCCCCTCGGGCTTGGTATGACACACTCAAATACTTCCTGAAGAGCAAAGGCTTCATACCTGGTTCCCTCGACCCCACTCTCTTCACGAAGACATATGATGGTGAACTGTTTGTGTGCCAAATATATGTGGATGACATTATCTTCGGCTGCACCAATCAGAAGTATAGTGAAGAGTTTGGATATGTGATGCAAGAGCAATATCAGATGTCCATGATGGGAGAGCTGAAGTTCTTCCTCGGTCTTCAAATACGACAACAACGCAACGGCATCTTTATATCTCAAGAGAAGTATCTCAAAGATTACCTGAAGAAGTTTGGTATGCAAGACTACAAAGGCTTCACGACGCCAATGCCAGCCAAGCATCATCTGGGTCCTGACGACAATGGTAAAGAGTTCGACCAAAAGGTATACCGCTCCATGATTGGTTCTTTGCTTTATCTATGTGCATCTAGGCCAGATATTATGCTTAGTGTTTGTATGTGTGCTCGATTTCAAGTGGCACCAAAGGAGTCGCATCACTTAGCTGTGAAGCGAATTCTTCGATATTTGGCTCACACCCCAACTCTCGGATTATGGTATCCAAAGGGCTCAGAGTTTGATCTGGTTGGATTCTCGGATGCTGATTATGCTGGTGACAAGGTGGATCACAAGTCTACATCAGGCACATGTCATTTTCTGGGACGATCACTTGTATGTTGGTCTTCAAAGAAGCAGAACTGTGTATCTCTCTCCACTGCAGAATCTAAATACATTGCTGCTGGATCTTGCTGCGCTCAGCTTCTGTGGATGAAGCAAACACTCAAGGACTATGGCATTCATCTGAAGCAAGTGCCACTCTACTGCGGCAACGAAAGCGCCATCAAGATTGCCAACAACCCAGTTCAGCACTTGAAGACAAAGCACATTGAAATTCGTCATCACTTTCTCAGAGATCATGTTGTGAAGGAAGACATTGATTTCATACACGTCAACACTGAAGAGCAATTGGCAGATATCTTCACCAAGCCTTGGATGAGAAGAGATTTTGCAAGTTACAGTGTGAGCTAAATATCTTGGAATCCTCAAATGTCCTGTGATCAGGCACACATCCTAACACTTATGCATATTGATGACTTAGATGTGCAACACACGAAGTAAAGTATATCTTCAATCAATGAAGACATACATTCTAAGTGTGAATACATTAATGTGGAATTTGACTTCGGAGCGCCACGATAATTGTGCGCCGTGTCTGGCTCTAATACTTCCTATACGGTGGGTAACGCCACCACCAAATGTTCTGTTCGAAGTGTTTCACTCATGGCGTTACATTTGCTATGTCTTCACATTTGGTTTGGCTTAAATCTCAACATGTCTTCATGATTATCTTCACTATGTTGAATATATATATATACTAGTGTTCTGTCCTCTACAACATTCACCTATAGCTATGTCTTCTTGTTGAATCTTTTGAACTAAGTGAATGTGATCGGACCCTAACCTCTCTATGCTTTCTATCTCAAACTCTATCTCTCCAAATCATATGCATTCTATTGAAACTGTCGAATGTCTTCTTTGCGTCCTTGTCAGCAGAAGATACAGAGACAACCATTAAGTCCGTTTTCAATGCTCATTCCTCCACCTGAAACCCGGAGAAGTGGGAACGACCACCCGACAATCCAGGCATGCGTGGGACGTGGAACAAACCCCAATATGCTGCATGATGGCCACGTGTTCCTCAGATGCGAATCACCAGGGGCACCTGTGTAATAACGCAGTGCCGCCCCTGTACCTATAAATACACACCTCACAGCAGTCATTATCTCTTCTTCCACTCTCGCACGAACCCTAGCGCCACTGCTAGCCCTCGACGATGACGGCGACGAAGCGCTTCGCTGCCGCAACCTCTCCGACGCCGTCTTCACACCGACCGCGGACATCGCCTTCTCTGCCGTCGCCGTAGGTGTCCTCCATCGCCAAGTTAGGGCACGGACGATCGAACTGCTCGGCCTCCTCTTCCACTCCGTCTAGCAGTTCTTCGTGTGGTAAATAAAACCTCCTTTTTTTGACCATGAGGACTGCAGGGCTTACACCACACAGCATTTTATTAAAAACACCAAACAAATACAGGGTTTCCTCAAGGTGAGGAAAGCAAAGGAAAACAAAGATAAAAGAAAGAACGAGGAAGAAAAACTATACAAGGTAAGGGAGCACTATACCTATAAATTACAAAGAGAAAACAAAAAAGGCAAACAGGAACTCTCCTCAGGGAGGAAGAAACTCAATCCACTTAAGGAGGGCATCTCTAAATTTCCGTTTTATTCGGTGGGAGAGCAGAGTGGCATCATGAATGAAGCTAGTCCTCCATGCTCTGAACGAGGGTTGAATGTTCCTGAAAATTCTATCATTCCTGGTCTTCCAAATATTCCACCAGGCCAAGAAAACCACCTCCCCAAAAAAAGGTTTGTTGAAATCCTTCCTTGCATGATGAGCAATGGCCACCATGTCGTCACCATTTGTCCATTCAATTTGTAGGTAGTTCCAGACTCGAACACTGAAATTGCACTGGAAGAACAGGTGATTTCTATCCTCCAGAGCTCCAGTTGGACAAAGAACACATTCAGGCCCTTCATTGATTCTCCAATGCCTCCTCTGAATCATGTCCTTGGTGTTAATCCTGTCCATGATGACAAGCCACGCAAACATCTTGATAGACATAGTGCAGCAACTTTTCCATATCCATCCCAAGATGGGGTTTGAGACCATTGGCTGATAGACAAAATCATAAAACTTTTTTGCTGTATATTCTGATTTCTTGCCATGCCTCCATTCCCAGTGGTCATTAGATCGATTATCCAAATGGAAAGACCTCATTAATGAGGAGAGCTGTTGCATTTCTTGGAAGGCTAGTTCAGTCATAGGTAAGTAGAAAAGCTCCTGGAAAGAGCTGGCCTGAAAAACTGCCTTGACTGAGAGGTTTTTGTGGCGACAAAAGGAAAAAAGCCTAGGAAACCGCTCTTGCAGAGGAACCGAACTGTCCCCAAATGTGCCAGCAGTCTGACCAGAAATGCACTGTATCTCCACTATGAACATCAACCGACATAACAGCTCTGAAATTATCCATCAACTTGCATACATCTTTCCACCAAAAGGAGCCACAGAGAATAGTATCATGTGGAATCCTTTCAAAGTAGTAAGAATCCCAAACTAATTGCACCCAGGGCACATCCATCTTATTATAAAATTTGCTGAGGTGTTTCAATAAGAGAGCATCATTCTGCAGTCCAAGGTTTAAAATCCCAAGCCCCCCCTTTGACTTAGGTCTACAAACAAGATTCCAAGCCGCCAGTGAGTGACCCTTTTCCTGACCATATTTTATCCATAAACACTGCCTTTGGATTCTTTCCAATTGTTTTAAAATACCCTGAGGGATGGACAAGCTACAAAGGAAAAAATAGGCAAGGAAGAGATCACAGAATTGACTAATTGCAGTCTACTCCCTTGTGGCAAGAACCATGAGCTTGCTGTCAATCTTCTCTCCATACAATCCACAAGAGGAAGGAGGTCAACTATTTTGGGCCTGGTGGTCCCCACTGGCAGCCCCAGATATGTGAAAGGCATAGTGCCTAATTTGCAATCAAAAAAGGCAGCCAGGTCAGAAGCATCCTACTCATCTACATTGATAAAACCTCCTTTTTACGGCCTCTTTGATCCTATAGCTTTATCACTTCTACCACAAGCAGTTTCTATTCACACATGTTGGATCTCTTTCATACTGCATCTCATAACATGCCTAGTATATTCACTTATGCTTCACAAAGTAGTTAGATTCCTCACTTGTACTGATCCGTGGATTCGTACAAATCTGGAACCAACTCCTTATCTATGAGTGAATGTCTTCGCACGATGAGGTCAATGTCTTCTAAACTGATTTATCTTCAAAATCTTCTGAGAATGCATATGACCTCTTCCCCTTCCCTCGCACCTTAATGCTGTCACAGGTACATGTCCGTGGGAGAATCCCTTAGTTCTCATAGTCTGCATTCATTTGCAGAATTCTTACAGCATCACATAAATTCTCCCGAAGCCAGTTCCTGTTTGTCCAGCAAGCAAAAACCTTTGAAGCCTCTGAACATATTGAAGCCTTTCAGATTAAGGTTCATGGCTTCAGAAAAATCAGCAAGGAAGGGTGGCAGAAAGCGTCGTGGAGAAACATCAAGAGATCTGCCCGGTGACCTCTCAGAGCTGTACAAGACAGATCCTGAAGAGGATTACAATCAGCGCAAGACGTGAATCCAATGGATTCGACGCTATTGGGAAGAACAGTGGTTCAAGTACAGATTTGTGACCAAGGAATATGCTGAAAAGAATGCCATCAAGCGACCATGGGGAGACATCCTCTACAAAAATCTTCAACCCAGGACCAGAGATGAAGCCATTGAACAAGGCTTCTATCCCTGCATGGTCCGTGGACCACAGCCTATGGATGCTGACCCATCGTCCCTGCTATGGTGTCGTGACGACATTCTGTTCAAGCGCAACTTCCAGTTTGCCCAGAACTCAGCAAAGCAGAACAAGAAGACATTGGGACTAGACTTCAACCCTGGTCCTTCTGCTCCAAGGGCTGATGGCACACGTGATGCAGAACCCAATGTCGTCGGTCCTTTCTACAACCTTGAAGGTCTCATCACCCATATCTTGGTTCAAGGGACAGCCGTGGATGAGCCTGCAGATGACGCTGAATCAGATGAAGCGTCTGCAGCGCCGAAGCCAAAGAAGCAGCCTAAAGCTTCAAAGCCTGCCTCTGCTCCAAAAATCTCACGGGCGAAGCCACTGGCAACTGCACCTCCTGAAGACAGTGTGCACTCTGAAGATTTGTCACGCATCTCCAAGCCCCAGAAGGTCAAGATGCCTCTGCCACACACCGGCCAAGAGCTAACAGCTGCTGCCATTCTGCACAATGATGCCATTGATCTGTCAAGTGATGAAGATCTTGCAGATGACGCTCTTGAGAAACTCATCAAGAGCAAAGAAGAAGCAGAAATCTTCAATGATCTGCCTCTCTTTGATGTAACAATCATCCACAACTTCATTGATGAGTGGTTTGACATGCCAAACATCAGCTTCGAAGATCTGCAACTACCCATTGGCCTCAGTGTCGCCTTCCATGGCGCCATTGCTTCAGAGCTAGCCCTCGCTCAGCGCATCGTCGAACTAAAGCAAAAGATTGACTATGAAAAGGCTCAGTTCAAGAAGCATACAGCCAAGCTCCGCGTGCAAGAGGTGAAAAACTTCAAGATTATGCTGCACGAGCTCAAAGAAGCCTTTCTCAAGAAACGCGCAGAAGCTCAGGGTTCTCGGGAGTGTATGAAGAGCCTGGCTGACAAGTGTGTGCAAGGCTACAACGAAGCTGAGAAGCGCAAGGCCCTTGGGCGTCCGGGCATTGATCCCAGGATGGCTGCTAAGCAGAAGAAGAAGCCCATTGTGACCAAACCTCTCGCACCAAGGCAGGAAGCAGATCCCATTGTATTCCCAACTAGAATGACTGGCTCGAAGCCAAAAAGCCGGTCAACCGCATCAGAGCTTAAGAAGACAAGGACTGCTGAGGCTGAAGCCAGGAAGAGGAAACATCCTGAAGCCTCTCCTACTGCCCCCTCCAAGAAGAAGAGGAAGACCAAGAAAGAACGGGCTGCTCCGACAGAGCCTTTGATTGTTGAACCCATTTCCATGGTTCGTCCTGACGCTGAACGCCAACTGACACTCCATGAGCCTGCTTTCACAGAGGCTCATGAAGCTGAAGACTTTCCAGCAGCTGATCCCATCGCTGCTGAAGACTTTCCAGCAGCTGATCCCATCGCTGCTGAAGACATTGGTCACCATGACCATGTAGAAGATGGTGCAGTCCTTCCTCAGCTCGAGCACAGCGAACTCATTAGCATTGGTCGTCCTCTGACGCCAATTGCTCAGGATGCTTCATGGGCTGATCGCCCACAAGAGGAAGAAGACTTTGAGGCCCAGCCAACTCCAACTACACAGGCGTCACCTGCGTTGCGCAGGCTTCGCAAAGGACCAAGGCCTCCAGTCTCTGTGTCGGAAGCTGAAACTGCTGAAGACATTCTGGCTACATCAGCCGATGAAGAAGAAGTCCCACAAGCTGCTACTCCCCTGTCCCACCAAGAAGCGGTTCTCGAGGAGAACATGATTGTGACCGACCCTCCAGCTCGTCAAGTGGAGGTTGAAAATCTTGAGGCTGCCACCACCAACACCACTGAAGCCACTGACGCTGTCATGGATGCAGCTAATGTGGAGCCCTCCCCAACAAAAGCACCAGAAGTCAGCGAAGCCACTGATCCCACTTCTTCTGTTCCCGCGCCTGCTGCCGGTCCTCAGTTCGACTATCATGTTGAGCACAGGCCTCAGGTACAGAAGCCAATCCCAAGATTGCCCAGGTTCCCAGGTCCTGTATCAGCACCTGGATCCTTCAATATCAATGGCTTCAGAGCAGACAACACATTCTTCAATAGCTCCAGGAACCCCTACTCAAGGGAAAGAATATCATCTGATCGGTTCTGGAGCTATCCGCAGCGAAGCTATTACTCCTGCATTCTTTACAATCAAGGTCACATCTTCCCACACAAGCGTCTTGACATTGAAGCAATAGCTGGTCTGCCCTGTCTGGAAGAAGCTCTGGATTGCTTCAAAGAAGTTGGGTTGCTGCCGTTCGTCACTGACCAAGAGCATTGGAATGAAGAGTTGCTGCTCCAATTCTATGCCACACTTCACATCCGCGGGTATAACAGAGATCCGAAGACTTGGGTCCTGGAGTGGATGACAGGAAACGTTCATCACGAAGCCAAAGCCTCTGACATCATTGAGCTCACTGGTCTACCCACTCCCGGCGATCTCTACGAATCTGGCTGTCAACTTCACAGTGAAGCTATGGAGAGCATCTTTCAGAAGCCTGAACCTAACATGAGTCAGATGCTCGGTATGATGAAGCCATTACTCCAAGATGCTGCATATCCCAAAGAGTTCTTTGTTGAAGACCTAGAGTATCTGCCAAGGACTATTTATCACATCATAAGCGAACTCTCTGGCCCATCAAAGGGCACTCTCCACATGCCAAGCTGGAAGGTGCAATGAAGACTTTGGTCTTCTATATTCTTCATGGAAAATGCTTTAATGCACAAGACTTCTTCATTCGCCAACTTGCTGCATCAGGCTCTAATCTGTTTGGCTTGAAGTTCTATGCCCCATGGGTAATGCGGCTGATCAAACTTCACTCCGCTATCTCATATCAGCCATCTGCTCGCAATCATCGGATTTTTCTGCCTGATGTAGATATGTCTATTGAAGCCATCTATCCTGAGCCTGCCAAGGAACCTCTAAGTCTTCAGAATGCAGAGCATCAAAGTTTTTCTAAGAACATTGAAGGAGTTGAAGCAGTCACTTGTGTGTATCCTTTGGCTGGCACTACACGTGCAGCCATCTATACTGAAGCCACTGACAGTAAAACTACCCCACGACCCAAGAAGCGCACTCGTGTTCTCAATGACCGAGAGCTTCTTGTGGCTCTTCATCAGAAACAGGATAGGCATCATGACTGGCTGAAGCGTCAAATGCAAAGCCTCTTGGTGGATGTTAATCGCATTCGCAATCTTGCCACCAAGAATGCCTTTGTTGCTCATGAAACCTCTCGACGCACATGGAAAGGGCTGATGCTGATGTGTTCTGAAGATGATCTTCAAGAGGATGGCTTCTTTGAGTGCTTCAAGTTTGACTCCACACCTCCTCGAAGGGCAGTGCTGCGACGAACTCCATCTCTTGAAGACTCTGAGTTCTCTTCCTCTGCTGCCACTGTAAATGCCAGAGTGATCGAGGATGACGACGATGTTACTTCACCGCCGCCTCCTTCAGCACGCTTTGACACTGCTCCAAGCTCTTCTGCACCGCCGAACACCACCAACGACCCTGCTGCTTCACCTACTCTTCATGGGAACGAGTAGAGGCTCTATGTCTTCAAACCTTTTTGGTCCTTACTGACAAAAGGGGGAGAAGCATATGAGTTTAATAGTCTTCAAGCGGGTCCATATGGGCGGGTGCTTTATATTTTGCTTCGTGTTTACAACTCTCGTTTTGATACATTTGGTTCTTTGAGTTGTAACACTTAAAACTCGATGGTCGTCTGCTACTTATTTGCCACCTTGTGATGCGATGATAAATTCCGCATGTGCGACGATAAATTCCGCACTTAGATCATTTTGCAGACGTCCATTTTCCATTATGCATGTCATTATCTTCACATACCTTCACATGCATAGTGGATTTTCATCGTAAGTTGAAGAGGATCTCCACAAGCACAACCTGCCATGTGCATTTGCATTCCAAAAGCAAATTACTTATATGCACATCTTCAGGGGGAGCCCTTGCAACTTATGAAGACAATTCCTTATCCTTTACAATTTCACATATTATACTCCCCGTTGAAAACTTCAACTAGTTTGTCATCAATCACCAAAAAGGGGGAGATTGTAAGTGCATCTAGTGCCACCCCTAGTTGGTTTTGGAGTATTGACGACAAACCTAGTTGAGGGACTAATGTGTTTGTGAGAATTGCATGATAACACAGGTAGAAGTCCCTCATTGATTCAGTTTTCCTACCAGAGATGACCCCTAAAAATGTATGAAGACATTGAAGTCAAAGGTGGTATTTGAAGATATTCACATTGAAGACTATGATAAGAGAAGACATCACATGAAGCCTATGGAGCTCGAAGACTGAGACCTTTCGTAGTTCTCTTTCTTCTTTATTGAGTCATAGGAACCGCCGTACTGTTAAGTGGGGTCCAAGAGAACCAGTCAGAATGACTAAAGTGATGCCTAACCAAAACCTATGTCTTCGAGTGAAGACTATGAGAGCGAATCTTGTCCAGAGTCGGACAAGTCAGCTTTGCTTGTAGCCCAAGTAAAGTTGCCGTGTGAGTTTGAAATCTGACCGTTGGAACACGTGTCAGTTCCTTAGTGACCCAGGGTCATTTCGGACAAATCAGGTCGGGTTGCCTAGTGGCTATAAATAGCCCACCCCCTACAACCAAAAATGGTTGGCTGGTTAGAGTTAGTATACGGCTTTTGTCGTTTGAGAGCAACCCACCTCGAAGCCTTTGAGAGAGAATTCCTTGCGAGGATAAAGCCCTAACCACCCAAATCCAAAGAGAATTAGGCATCACTTAAGTGTTCTTGTCTGTGTGATCTGAAGACTTATTACACTTGAGGACTGTGAATCCTCTAGCCGGTTAGGCGTCGCGTTCTGAGCATCCAAGAGACATTGTGGATTGCCGGTGAACGAAGTCTGTGAAGGTTTGGGAGTCTAGCTTGAAGACTTACCAGAGTGATTGGGCGAGGTCTGTGTGACCTTAGCTCAAGGGGAATACGGTGAGGAATGGGTGTCCTGAGCTGCGTGTTCAGGACTGGGTGTCCGGGACTGTGTGTCCTCAGGTTTAAATACCTAGCCGCCCTAACCAGACGTACAGTTGTCACAGCAACTGGAACTGGTCCAACAAATCATTGTCTTCAACGTGTCACTGGTTTCATCCTTTCCTTCCCCTTACTTACTGTTGGTCCTTGTGAAGTCATTGTATGATTGGACTATCTTTTATCTTCACTGAGTGACTGCGTGTTCTGGTTGGCTTCATAATATCTTCCTACCTGATCCTTACTACATTGCTGCTATTATTCATTGTGCTTTCACTCTATTGAATACTTGACTATGGCTTGCCTAGTGTAGTCTACCTTCCGCTACAGGGTAATAGGTTTATTTCTATCATTTGTCTTCATAACTTCCACGTTTTGAAGACTTTCATAAAAATCGCCTATTCACCCCCCCTCTAGTCGATATAACGCACTTTCAATAAGTAACGGCCAGGCTGAGAGGGTGAATGCAGAAGTGTTGTCAGGCCTCAAGACCAGAACTATTGACAGGCTACACAAGTGCAGAAGGCGCTGTATTGATGAGTTGCCAACAGTTCTTTGGTTGATCAGAATGACGCCAAATCGAGCCACTGGCCAGACAACCTTTGCCCTGGTATACGAGGCAGAAGCAGTTCTATCCCATGGAACTCATATACAGGTCACCTCAAGTGCTCACTTATGATGAGCTTGAGCAAGAGCAGTTGCGCCAAGATGATGCGACGCTCCTTGAGGAAGATCGTCTACACGCTACTGTGTGAGCCGCTCGCTACCAGCAAGCCTTGCGCCGCTACCATAGCCGCAAGGTACACGCCCGAAGCCTTGAGGAAGGCGACCTTGTTCTTCGGCGAATCCAATCCGCCTAGAGTTCAAACAAGTTGACGCCAAAGTGGGAAGGCCCTTATCAGGTAATACGAGTCACCAGGCTCGGGGCAGTCTACCTGGAGACCGAAGATGGCATTCCGGTGAGCAATTCCTAGAATATCGAACATCTTCGCAATTTTTACCCCTAAGGCACAGTTGTCGGGAGCCCTGACAACCCCTTTTGTACTAGCCTTACCGGCAAGGCATGTAACCCTATGTACAAAGCCAGGCGCAGACCTTGTGCGCAGTCAAGAAAAACCTTTAGTATGTACAGTTTCCCGTTGATTTCCATGTTTATGTGTATACTATATACATGCTTGTCCAGTATATTGTATTGCTTTTTGATTCCAACAAATGTTAATGAACCGCCAAGGTTCCATGCTCATGTCCTCTCTTCTTTCCAACCGCGGCAAGGATGCTCGATTTCTCCAAGGACCCGGCTCTAGCAAGAAGTTGGGAAGACTGCCCGACACGGCGATCCCCGACAAACCAAACAGATAAAGTTCACCTCTTGGCCATTCATGTTCGTAACCCGTGACTTGTGCATTAGAAAACCTCGCTACTCTCTTTTAAACTTAGGTGCTCCCATCCCTGACCTGAACACTGCTTCGGTCAGAATGGTCGCACTAGCCTTTACTAAAAGGAGATTGACGAGGAGCTAGACCCTTTGTCTGTAACCCGACAGATGTGATTCTATGGTAGGCACAGAGGGCGCCGGCAGGATAGCTTGCCAGGAGAACTCGTTTATTTGCATTAAAGAGGCATTTTGCCTCTGCATGGACGTGTACGTGCATGGGTTCCCGGCAAGGCTGGTCTTTTTCATTGACATGTTGACACAAGTACGAATGTTACAGGACACAAGCATGGGCTCGAGTGATTACATTATTTAGAAATTAAGATTTGGCAAAGGCCTACAATCTAAAAAAAGGATAAGTGCCTCGTGATCTCCATTCTTGCCCCTTTCCTCCCAGGTGCGGCAGGTGAAGGCAAAGAAGAGGCGGCAGGGAACGCGTCGATGGAGAGCATGGCGGGGATGACCCTCGGCGAGGCACGTGGCCGAGGGAGAAGGGCGATGTAGATGACAATGCTGCCACCGATGGTCAGCCAGGGTCAGAATTGGCGTCCTCCTGCCCGCTACCATTGCCGTCGCTGTCGCTGTCCTCCTCATCACTGTCGCTCGAGGAGGAGGTTTCGTTGTCGGTGGAGCTCTCCGCGCAGTACCCTAAGAGGGTTCCCAAGCGCCCGAAGACCTTGACGGAGAGCAAGCCATGCTCCATTAATTTGAACTGGAGAACATGCCCCTCTGACAGGCTATGGGCACAGGCAAAGGTCTTCCACCCACGGCGGCGATACATGACGTGAGGGGCGGGGAATTCGACGTCGACCTGCATGCCGCCGTTCCCGCAGCCCCTCATATGCAGCCTCAAGCCCGGTGGCGGGTCAAGCTCCATTACCTGAGAAAACGGCGTGGGGAGGCAGAGGTGACCGCACATTGGCTTGTACAGCCTAATGAAGAACTCGCGGGGCTAGTCTCTGACATGGCCCTCCATTGGGGGGAGAGCCGCCGGCGAAAGCGCGGCCGGTGCGCCGCCCCATTCTCCCCTCTCCCGAGCGCCACGGCGTCCTCGACCTTGCCCCCTCCCTCTTCCTCTCACCGCGGGCTCCGCCGCCATGAACTTCAGAGGAGGGGGACACACTGTCGAACAGAAGCCCTCGTCGCTGCCATTTGAGCGTCGGCATGCCCTCTCACCATGGCGAGTGGAAGAAAGGGGCCAAGCAGGAAGGAGATGAATGTAGAAGTATGCTGTCCCTCTCCCCTTTTTATCGAGGGGCGGGGCCGGGGCTCGGCCCCCCAACCTAAGGGCGGCCGCCCCACTCGACCAATCCGGCCGCCAGAGGCGCAGGGAATCAGGACCGACCCGCTGCTCCAATGAGCAACGCCCGGCTTCCCGCCTCGGTGTTAAGGTCCGTGTCCTCTGTATCCACAACCTACCTTCCCTGAGGCATGGGGGACACGTGGTGGGTGAGCTGGAATTAAGAAGACAAGTGGGACGACCGTTTCCCACCCCGTGATCGTGGGGCACGGGCACCACGAAGGCCACGACCCGAGTCCACTTTGTAAATGAGCAGCGCCCCTGCGGCTTCCTCTTTTTTATGGGGAATACATGGGCCGCCTCTTTACTATTCACCGCGAGGTGACACAAGCACGCTGCGACCGTTCCACGCACGACCCCCACGTCACGCACTCAATGCGGGTCGTGGGGAAGCACAGCGAGGAAATTACTGCGGTTAAAACTCCGCCACGCGTGCCCGCGCACCGTTCTGGGCCTAGACCAACAACGCTTCGCGCTTATGTGTGGCCCAGGCCCGGGGGCTCCTGTCGGTGTACAAAAATAGGGGCCTTTCTGTACCCCTTTACTTGGGCACAGGCAGTCGTAGCCACACCTGCGGTCGTGCTTGGCGGGGCAGAGGAAGGAAGGGTACGAAACTGCCAAGACAGCACTTAAACTAGAGGCATGAAGAGCAAAGGGGCAAGATGGACTTCCCTCGACAACACCCTTGCCGGTGTATCCTACATAGCCCCGGAAAGAGCCTTGTCGGGACGACTTGCCAAACACCGGCAAGGCTGCCACCCTTGAGCCTGAGAGTTCTGACACCATCGACAACATCGAGACCAAGACTCAGGGGCGCCTGCATGGTGGCATGCAGATCTTTGTGAAGACCAAAGGCCTGTGAGTTTACATAAGAACCCGAAGACGAAGACCCCCGACAAGGGATGGCCGCGAGACCCCAGTCAGACCCTTGCCGGGGGCATCTGCGGGGTCGCGGCCAGGCCCGCACCTGCCAAAGCTCCGCTGCCCCACGGTTGTTCCGACCCGGCAACCAGCCCACCAACTAGGCAAGTGCCTACGTGGCAGCATGCAGCTTCTAGGCCAACTAGTCAAGCACCTGCGTGGTGGCATGCAGATCTTCGTGAAGGCCCCATCACCGCACCAGCACAGCAACCAGCTAGCCAGCATGGTGCTGAAAGCCTCGTTAGCTTGGACGCGCGTCGAAGCAAGGCGAGGCAGCGATGGGCGGGACCAACTCTGTTGCCGTCCCCGATAAAGCAACAAGGCACGTAGACAGCACATTAAATGCGTTTGTCCTACGATGTCAGGCGATAAACTTGTACACTATAGATACTTTTCACCTCCTGTGTGCCACTGTGGCGACCCCTTTGACATATAAAAGGAGGCCCGAGGCATACTATGGAAGGATTTGGACTTTTTGGACGCTAGTCCAAGAGCTCAACAACACTAAATACACACTAAAGCAGGACTAGGGTTTTACGCATCTCAGCGGCCCGAACCTGGGCAAAAATCCCCTCGCACTGATCACTAGACTTGCTCTTTGCACAGCTCTCTCCCCGCCAACCATAGAAGGGATCCTCGTGATCCCATAGGTGTCGTTTACCCAACAGTTAGTATAAGAATAATAAATCACTACTATAAGTACTGTACCAAACCAATTCATATTTTATTTTTGTATTATATCTACTATATTCCAACTTTTCTTTGGCAAAAACACATCAAACAAAACCATAGAGCCATCAAAATGAGCACACAACAGAAAGAAAAGAGAATCTGTCAAAACAGAACAGTGTGTAGCAATCCGACTATTTCGAATACTACTTTAACTCCAAAACTCTGAAAAATTAGGACGACCTGAGAAATTTGTATAATAATCTATTGCAGGTGGAATGGGTATTTTATTGTTCTCCCGTAAAAAATGAAAATTAATTTGGTGAGCATAAAAGTTTCTGTTTTTTCAGCAAGATCAAACAACTATCACCCAAGAAGATCCTAATGGATTTAGTTGTCACAAACACTAATTAAAACATAAAAAACACAATCATAATAGTAACATAATTGTGCTGACACTCAATAACAGGAAGCAAAAAGCAAAAATAAAATGTATTCATTGGGTTGCCTCTCAACAAGCACTATAGTTTTACGCCCTTAGCTAGGCATAAAGCAAGGATCTAAGTTTTGTCATCTTTGGTTCGAGATCCATAAGATGCCCTCATGGTTGATTCATAAGGTGGCTTAATTCTAGTTCTAGGAAAGTGTTCCATACCCTTCCTCAAAGGAAATTGGAACTTAATATTGCCTTCTTTCGTATCAATCACGACACCGATAGTGCGTAAAAACGGTCTACCAAGAATAATTGGACAAGACGGATTGCAATCAATATCAAGAACAATAAAATCTATGGGCATAATTCCTATTTGCAAGAATAAGAACATCATTAGTTCTTCCCATAGGCTTTTTAATAGTAGAATCTGCCAAGTGCAAATTCAAAGAACATTCTTCAAGATTAGTAAGACCAAGCACATCACATAAAGATTCCAGAATAGTAGAAAAACTAGCACCCAAGGCACACAAAGCAAAACACTCATAATTTTTAATCTTGACTTTGATAGTGGGTTCCCATTCATCATGAAATTTTCTAGGAATTGAAACTTTCAATTCCAATTTTTCTTCAAGATCTTTCATCATAGCATCAGCAATATGTTTAGTAAAAGCTTTATTTTTTTCATAAGCATGGGGTGAATTTATCATGGATTGCAAAAAATAAATACAATCAATCAAAGAGCAACTATCATAATTACAGTCTTTGTAATCCAAAAGTGTGGGTACATCACGAGCTAAAGTTTTGACCTCTCCAAACCCACTTTCATTAATTTTCTCAACAAGATTTTCACCCTCCGAAATATTGGGACGCCTTATACCTAAAGTTGACTCTCCTCCAGTCCCTTTTTCATCAATCTTAACTTTACTAAACAAGGGATCAATAGAAGAAACACCAATCATTTTAAGATCTTCATCACTTTTGCGAAAGAGATCACTAGAAAATGCTTTTTCTAAAAATTCTCTTTTAGCTCTAAGCATAGCGGTTCTTTTCTTACTTTCATCCATAGGAACATAAAGAGCTTTAATTGATTCATCAACCTTAGGCACAAAAAATTTCATCTCGAGATTTTCCACATCATGAGCAATTCTATCAACACTTCTAGACAAATCATCAATCTTACTCAACTTTTCTTCTATGGAAGTGTTGAAAACTTTTTGAGTGTTGATAAATTCTTTAATATTATTCTCAAGATCAGAGGTGTTCCTATTATTACTATACGATTGATTTCCATAGGAATTACCATAATTATTAGAGGAATTACTAGGAAAAGGCCTGGGATTAAAATTACCTCTATAAGCATTGTTATTGAAATTATTTCGAGAGATAAAATTCACATCTATGGCATCACTATTTTACTCAAAGAAGAAATTTCTTCAACCGAATTAACTTTTTTACTAGTAGGAGATCTTTCGGTATGCCAATGCGAATAATTTGACATAATATTATAAAGCAATTTGGTGGCTTCACCCAAAGTAATTTCCATAAAAGTACCACCCTCGGTGGAATCTAAAGGATTACAATAAACAGAATTCAATCCCGCATAAAAAATTTGTATGATCATCCAAATATTTAACCCATGAATTGGACAATTTCTTAGCATCATTTTCATCCTTTCCCAAGATTGTGCAACATGCTCATGTTCACGTTGCTTGAAATTCATGATCTGGGTTCTAAGGGAAATCATTTTTGCGGGAGGAAAAATACTTAGTGATAAAAGCATCTTTGCACTTATTCCAAGAATCGATACTATTGCGAGGCAAAGAAGATGACCAAATTTTTGCAGAATCACGCAAAGAAAACGGAAATAATTTCATCTTGACCACATCATTGTCCATATCTTTTTTATTTTGCATATCTCATAATTCCACAAAGGTATTAAGATGGGACGCGACATCCTTATTAGGAGTACCAGAAAATTGGTCTTTCATAACAAGATTCAACAAAGTAGTATTAATATCACAAGACTCCGCACTAGCGACGGGAGGAGCAATCGGAGTGCCAATAAAATCATTATTGTTGGTATTTGAGCAATCACATAACTTGATGCTCTCTTGAGTCATGATGACTACACAACAAGATTGCACTCAAAAACAGATCCGGCAAGAAAACGGCGATCGGAAAAGAGAGGCGAATAAAACGGCAATTTTTTGTGAAGTGGGGGAGAGAAAAACGGGAGGCAAATGGCAAATAATGTAAATTGCGAGGAGGTGAGATTTGTGATTAGGAACCTGGTATATGTTGAAGATCCTCCCCGGCAACGGCGCCAGAAATGGCACGTGGACAGGAAACTATCTTGACTTGATCCTCCCCGGCAACGGTGCCAGAAATTCCTTTTGATGTCGCTATTTCCCCAAAGAGGAAGGGATGATGCAGCACAGTGGTGGTAGGTATTTCCCTCAGATATGAAACCAAGGTTATCAAACCAATAGGAGAACCAAGCAACACAACGTAAACAGCCCCTGCACATAGATAACAAATCCTCGCAACCCGACGTGTTAAAGGGGTTGTCAATCCCTTTCGGGTAACGGTGCCAGAAATTGGTGCGTGACGGGAGAAAGTTGTAATAGATTGAATGAATAGATCACAAATAAAATAAAGTGCAGCAAAGTATTTTTGGGTTTTTGGTTTAGTAGATCTGAAAACAAAAGAAAATAAAAATAGATCGCAAAGGCAAATAAATGAGAAAGAAGACCCGGAGGCCGTAGGTTTCACTAGTGGCTTCTCTCGAGAAAAATAGCGAACGGTGGGTGAACAAATTACTGTTGGGCAATTGATAGGACTTCAAATAATTATGATGATATCTAGGCAATGATCATTATATAGGTATCACGTCCAAGATTAGTACACCGACTCCTGCCTGCATCTTCTACTATTACTCCACACATCGATTGCTATCCAGCATGCATCTAGTGTATTAAGTTCATGGAGAAACGGAGTAATGGAATAAGAACGATGACATGGTGTAGACAAGATCTATCTATGTAGAGATAGACCCCATTGTTTTATCCTTAGTAGCAACGATACATACATGTCGTTTCCCTTTCTGTCACTGGGATCAAGCACCGTAAGATCGAACCCACTACAAAGCATCTCTTCCCATTGCAAGATAAATAGGTCAAGTTGGCCAAACAAAACCCAAATATCGGAGAAGAAATACGAGGCTATAAGCAATCATGCATATAAGAGATCAAAGAAACTCAAATAACTTCCATGGATATAAAAAGATAGATCTGGTCATAAACTTAAAGTTCATCGGATCCCAACAAACACACCGTAAAAGAGTTACATCATATGTATCTCCAAGATACCACTGCATTGAGGATCAAGAGAGAGAGAGAGATGAAGCCATCTAGCTACTAACTACGGACCCGAAGGTCTAGAAAGAACTACTCACACATCATCGGAGAGGCACCAATGGAGGTGGTGAACCCCATCCGAGATGGTGTCTAGATTGGATCTGGTGGTTCTAGACTCTACGGCGGCTGGATGAATATTTCGTCGACTCCCCCAGGGTTCTAGGATTTTTGGGGTATTTATAGAGCAAAGAGGCAGTTCAGGGGGCACCTGAGGTGGGCACAACCCACCAGGGCGTGCCTGGGCCAACTGGCGCACCCTGGTGAGTTGTGCCCCCCTCGAGGAACCCCCCAGGCGCAGCTAGGGCCCGTTGTGTTCCTTTTGGCCCATAAAAATTGTCCGTAGAGTTTCATGGCATTTGGACTCCGTGTGATATTGATTTTTCGTGATGTAAAAAACACAGGAAAAATAGGAACTGGCACTTGGCACTATGTCAATAGGTTAGTACCAAAAAATGATATAAATGACTATAAAATGATTATAAATCATCCAAGATTGATAATATAACAACATGGAACAATCAATAATTATATATACGTTGGAGACGTATCATCCAGCCATCCACAGTGTCATGTTCATCCACCCCCAACCGGCTCGATCGGGGTCCTGTTCATCTAGCGGCAACGGTCTCTACTACCACGGAGTGTTGTTCATCCAACCCCCCACCGAGAACTGTTCATCCAACCCCCAACAATGCTCACTATTCATCAAGAGGCAACAGGTTCGACCGGCTTCAGTTAGCAGCAGTAGCGAAGGAATCACTCGGGTTCAGTTAACAACAAGGGATCGATCGGGGTTCAGTAACGTAGCTAGTGCAATCACTCGGGTTCAGTTAGAGCCCAACGCTTCGCTCGGGTTCAGTTAGAGCGCAATGCCTCGCACACATGCTCATACGTGTACGAGAGAAACACACAAACCTCCATGCATCTCTCGGCCCTGACCACCCACCGTAACCAGGAACTCCCCAATATTTTCCTCGCCCTCGCTTCTACCACGGTTTTTTCCGTCATGGACAGCCCAAAGAATGTCATGCAGCGGCCCGCCCAGGACGAAAAGCCCGTTTACTGTCATGATTTTTTTTCATAGAAGTAGGAGCCCACCACATCTATGATGATACCGGGTTTTGTCACAGTTATCGTCATAGAAGTGTCATAAGCATGACATAAAAAATTTGTTCGGCCCAAAATGTCATGGATGTGTCTTTTTTTGTAGTGATACGTTTCACTAGAGGCTTCTCTCATGATAGCAAACAATACGGTGGGCGAACAAATTACTGCTGAGAAATTGATAGAAAAGTGCAAAGTTATGATGATATCTAAGGAAATGATCATGAATATAGGCATCACGTCCGTGTCAAGTGGACCGAAACGATTCTGCATCTACTACTATTACTCCACACATCGACTGGCTCATGCGTGCATCTAGAGTATTGAATTCATGAAAAACAGAGTAACACATTAAGTAAGGTGACATGATGTAGACGAATTAAATCAAGCAATATGATGAAAACTCCATATTTTTATCCTCGATGGGAACAATACAACACATGCCTTGCTACCCCTACTGTGTGACGCCCCGAGACTGATGCGCCAGGTGTTTTCCAATTATTCGCCGTCGTCGACATGTCATTCTCTTGCGTGTTACATCTTGGCATGTCATCATGTGCATTGTATCATCATGTTTTCAAAACTTGCATCCGTCCTGGCCTCCCCGTTCTTTCCGTTGTCCGTTCTGAGCCCAGACACACTTGCACGCGCCTGTGGCACGTCCGAAATATTATTTTATAAGTGGCCGGAAAATGTTCTCAGAATAGGATGAGAGTTGGCGTGTGGTCTTGTTATGTTGTCAGTAGGTCGCCTGCCAAGTTTCATCGCATTCGAAGTCCGTTTGACGCCCCAACGGTAAACTATAGCGGCAGTATAGTCGGTCAAACATCGGACGTTTTCGGTCTTCGGAAACAGTTGCTGGGCTGCACTCCTTCCCTCTCATCTCAGCCCAACCTCCTCTTCACAGCCCACAAGGCCCAACCTACCCCTCTTCACGTCCAGTGTCTTCTGATCGAGATCGGAGGGTCCAGAAACAACCCCTTGACCCAAACCCTAGCCATTTTGCTATATATGGACACCCTCCTTCCAAATTTGGCATCCACTAGACGCCACCTACGTCCATCCACCTACCCTCCTCAATTTCCGTGCCTGCCCGCTTCCCCGCCGCCACTTGGCACGCTGCCGTTCGCCAGCCGCCGCCAGCCACCACCAGTGCCGCCACCCTCGGCCTATCGCGCCACGCCACCTGTCGACATCGCCTTCCCACGCCCCTGCGCTACCGCACGGCCCGCCAGGACCCAGATTGGGGCCCTGGAAGCCCATCTCCGCCCGAAGCGCGCCGCAGCTCCTCCCGCAGCGCTCGATCCAATCTGGATTGAGGAAACGGCCTCCGCCCCGAGCGCCACCTCGCGTCTGCGCCGCACCCCGTCAGTCGCCGGCGGCCACCGGAGATCTCGTCGCCGTCAAGCTCCGCCGGAGGACCTCCCAGGTAGATCCCGCTCCCTTTCCACTTCTCGTTTCCCCTCGCGCTCCCTCTCACTCCGTTCCCTCTTCCGCATGATCTCCTGACATCGCCATGCCTCAGGCAACCCTCGCCGTCACCTGCCTCTACCACTCCTTGCCGGATCTGGACGAGCTCCTCTGGTTCGCTCCATCCCCGGCGAGCTCCGTCTTCCTCCGTCGCCGGAGCTCCGCCGGCTGCTGCGCCATCCTGTGTGTCGAGCAACATGGGCCGCGTCCCTCCTCAAGGCCTAGCGAGCAGCGCTAGATGCGTCCTGCCTCCTACGCGCGTGAGCCGGGACCTCCCCGGCCCAGCATCGCCAGCGCTCCAAGGCCCAGCCGCGGCCTACCAGCTCCTCCACCAACCGGCCCATGCGGCCTGGTGAGCACCCAGATCCAGTGCCCCTCCTGTACACGGTTGGGCCAGCTAGATTCGTCCCATGTCACGTTTTTTCCGTTCTATGATTTGTCCATTTATCCAGAGTTACCAGTTTTGTAGATTAGCCCCTAAACATCATGCATATCATAACTCACCAACCATGCATCGGATGTAAATAATTTATATATGTAAAATGACTAGAATTTCATCTGGTTTCATAATATCCAACTTTCAACCATGTTTAAAATGTTTTAACTACTGTTTGCATTTATTTGCTTAATTGCCATGTTAAAATGATTTAATTCATAACTAAATAACCGTAGCTCCAAACCTAACAAACTTTATAAGTAAATGGGGCAGAAAAATGCATAGATTATCATGGTGACCTTACTTTGCATGTTTAACAAATCTAAAGTACTGTTTAGGGAAGAACAGTACCAAACCTAAAATATGCACATGAGGAGTTTCCCGACTTGTTGTTTGTTGTTCCGGCCTCATTTATACTTGCCTAGATAGGTAGTTTTCATATGCTTCACCTCTTGCCATGCTAACCAACATTTAATATTGTTGAGTAGATAAACGGGAGAGAACTAAATAAGTCACGTGGTGTTTCGTCAATATGCAACTTGCATATTGAGCTCCACTTAATTTGTAGGATTGCTTGTGCACTTTGCCATGCCATGCTTCATTAAACCGGACATGCATCATACTTGGTTGTGCATCATGCCATGTTGATTTGATGGTTGTTTACCATGTGATCTGCTTCTTTTTGGTGTTGCTTCTTCAGGTTAGTTCCAATAACGTCGCGTTTGTGAGGATCAGTTTGACTACGTCCGTTTGTCTTCTTGATGGACTCATTCTTCTTCCTTGCGGGATCTCAGGCAAGATGACCATACCCTCGAAATCACTTCTATCTTTGCTTGCTAGTTGCTCGATCTATTTCTATGTCGCGATACCTACCACTTGCTATGTCATGCCTCCCATTTTGCCATGTCAAGCCTCTAACCCACCTTTCCTATCAAACCGTTGTTTGGCTATGTTACCGTTTTGCTCAGCCCCTCATATAGCGTTGCTAGTTACAGGTGAAGATGAAGTTTGTTCCATGTTGGGACATGGATATGTTGGGATATCACAATATCTTTTATTTTAATTAATGCATCTATATACTTGGTAAAGGGTAAAAGGCTCGGCCTTATGTCTGGTGTTTTGTTCCACTCTTGCCGCCCTAGTTTTCGTCATACCAGTGTTCTGTTCCTTGATTTTGCGTTCGTTACGCAGTTGGGTGTTATGGGAACCCCTTGACAAATCGTTTTGAATAAAAATCCTCCAGCAAGGCCCAACCTTGGTTTTAACATTTGCCACCTAAGCCTTTTTCCCTTGGGTTCTGCAGACTCAAGGGTCATCTTTATTTTAAACCCCCGGGCCAATGCTCCTCTGAGTGTTGGTCCAACCTGTCAGCCGCCGATGACCACCAAGGGCAACTCTGGGTTGGCCTACCGGAATATTGGACAATCCGGTGTGCTCTGAGAACGACATATGTGCAGCTCCTATTGGCATTTGTCTGCACATTCAGGCGGCTTTGCTGGTCTTGTTTTACCATTGTCGAAATGTCTTGTAACCGAGATTCCGATACTGATCGGGTCTTCTTTGGAGAAGGAATATCCTTCGTTGATCGTGAGAGCTTGTGATGGGAAGTTGGGACACCCCTGCAGGGTTTGAACTTTCGAAAGTCGTGCCCGTGGTAATGGGCAGATGGGAACTTGTTAATGTCCGGTTGTAGAGAACTTGACACTTAACTTAATTAAAATGCATCAACCGCGTGTGTAACCGTGATGGTCTCTTCTCGACGGAGTCCGGGAAGTGAACACGGTTCTTGTGTTATGCTTGAACGTAAGTAGTTTCAAGATCACTTCTTGATCACTTCTAGCCTCTCGACCGTTGCGTTGCTTCTCTTCTTGCTCTTATTTGCGTATGTTAGCCACCATATATGCTTAGTGCTTGCTGCAGCTCCACCTCATTACCTTACCCCTATCCTTAAGCTTAAATAGTCTTGATCTCGCGGGTGTGAGATTGCTGAGTCCTCGTGGCTCACAGATACTTCCAAACAGTTGTAGGTGCCGATGATACCAGTGCAGGTGCCACAACCCAGCTCAAGTGGGAGCTCGATGAAGATCTTGTTCGTGTGTTGTTTCGTTTCCTGTTGATCAGTAGTGGTGCCCAGTTGGGACGATCGGGGATCTAGCATTTGGGGTTGTCGTTCTTTATTTTGGTTCCGTAGTCGAACCTTGTTTGTATTCTGGATGATGTATATTTAACTTGTATTTGTGTGAAGTGGCGATTCTAAGCCAACCTCGTTATCCCTTTCTTATTCAGTACATGGGATTGTGTGAAGATTACCCCACTTGCGACAAAACTACCATGCGGTTATGCCTCTAAGTCGTGCCTTGACACGTGGGAGATATAGCCGCATCGTGGGTGTTACAAGTTGGTAATCAGAGCCATCCCCGACTTAGGAGCCCCCTGCTTGATCGAATCGCTGATGTTGTTGAGTCTAGAAGAAAATGTTTTGAGTCTTAGGATTATATATATCGGAGAGTAGGATTCTTTTTACTCCTAGTCCCTTCATCGCTCTGGTGAGGCCTCCTGACGTAGAAGTTTTGACTCTTCTCTCCTTAAATTTCTTGAAAAAAATTAGCATCACACGGGTATCTTGGAATCGTTCCGATGGTTTTGTGATGAGAACATTGTTCTTGGTGCCTCCTGACATTTAGGGGTTGTGGCAGTGTCCCGGGGAGTTGAGCTCCGAGGTGTTGTCGTCACAATTTTATCGTTGCAGTTCTGGAATACCTGAGTTCGCTGACATCGAAAATCTCCTTTATGCAGTTGTTGGTGAGATAACCTCGACGCCACCCAGTACTGGGGCGGGAGTTCGGCAGTACTGACATAACTAGTAAAACAGATACTTTTCGAAGGTTGAGGTAAATGATTTCCGAAGGTTTCTTGGTTATGTGTTGCAGGATGGATACACCTGGATGTAGGATTTTCTAGTTTTGGGTGAGATATTATGCTTCCCCTGTATCCCCAACACCTGATTGCGTAACCAGAAAATTTCGGGAGTTTATAAGTGGGAATTCAAGTATATTGTAGGATATCCTTCCAACAGACACATGATACGATATGGGGTCTATCATATGTTTGTTCCGGCTTATTTCGCAAGCCAATCCTTTGTTTTGTTTTCAGTGGTGGAACGAGTTTCTTCAATGTCAAGTGTTGATTCCATTCCTTCCCTAAGTGGTGTTCTCATATTTCTATGGGAGTGCTAATCCTTTTCGATCATCGAGATGGTCATGCCAATTCTTTTTCAACCGGCGTGTTTCTCTTCAAGCGAATCCGATCATTTCAACATTCGCAAGATCACCTCTTAGTTTTCCCAACGTTGTTTATTTCATCTGCCCCGAGTTGTCTTTGTTTTTCCCGCCCTCCCACCCTTTTCCTTCAAGGACTCAGATTTCTAAATCAAGTATCCATCTTATGGATGTGAAGTTTCTTCATTCTTTCCTCAATGTTCTTATTCGGTGATTCTCATGAAGATACTAAGGAAGCCTCAAGTTCGTCACTCTTCACTCGTTTTGTTCTCCGTTGGATTTAATTCAAGCTTTGTCGATCATATCCTTTGCTCAGTTCTAATGCTTTCTCATGCCGGTGCACCTCTTAATCACTCCCCGCTTGCTATTCAATTGTTCCGGAGTGCTGAAGATATCTCGAAGATTCGTGTTTCCACTCTGCATTCGTTCAAGCTTCAAGCCATTTAACTCAACCGGCGCATTCTCTCGTTTAAATCGTACAATGGTGTATCTTTTTAGTGAGCCCTAACCGGATCTTACCTGACTCTTTTCTTTCCCGGAGTTACTCTCAAATTCTTCTCCAAGTTTGATGTAAGAATGAATTATCATCAGTCATATGTATTTCTCCAAGATCTGTCAAATTCTTATCACTGTTGGCTCAACCTCTCTATTCGTCATCCCGGAGTATCTCAACAATTCATTGTGGTGCCTCTCGTCATCATTCTCGGATTTTCAAGACTGAAGAAGATTTTTCTCTCAATCTTGCTCCATTCTCTTCAAGACTCGTGGTTCTAGCTTCATGCCATCCTCTCATAATTATTTGCGATTGTGAGAATTCTTTTCAACCTTCCGGAGCAATTCAGGAGTCTTTTCTGTTTTATTCTCCGGAGCCCATCATCTCAGAATTATTCATTCCAGCTTTCAGCTCTTGTTCTCCAAATTTTACCGGTGCATCATTCAACTTTTCTCTAATCAGATCGTGATCTCTTCTTTCTCTTGTATGAAATTCCCTCAAGTATCTTCGTTCTTTTTATAATTCTTCCCGGTGTTTTCCTTATCTTTTCTTTGTTCATTTTCAATTCTTATGGTGGTTCGTTCAAGATTTCTCTTCCTTCGTTATCATATCAATTCATTCGTTCTTCCCAACCCTACCGATGGTTCGCAGAAGACCTACTCAAGTTGGCGCTATATCTATCTTAATTCTTTCTACGAGAATAAGTAGTATGCCAAATCCGTTGCTTGTCAGAAATTTAAATTGGTGAAGCATAAGCATAATGTAATTCTTATTCTTGTTTCATCTAGTATATTCAACTCCTTATTCCGGAGGTTATCAACATTCTCGGTTTCAATTGTTCATCTTTCTTTTCCCGGAGTTCCAAGACCTCTCAATTATATCACCATGAAGCTCCATCTAAATCATTGCAAGGCTCCTACCGGAGTTCCTTTCAACTTACCTTTCGTTTGATCATTCTTTTATTACCGGAGTTCTTCATGGAGGCTCTACATGATGGTTCATCAAGGATTCTTTTCATTCTTCAGTTGTTCTTCAAGATCTCTTTCGAAGTTATGTTCCGCCAAGCTATACTTAAACATGGTGCTCAACACATGTCTTGTTTTGAGGAGTTCAAGCATTCTTCATCTTGCATTCCGAAGTGCAATTCTTTCATATCTCATCTTTTGAGATGGTGTTATGTCATTGTTGATAATTTCCCTTCGTGTTTCATGATTCACAAGTTTTCAAGAGTGACATATCTTAAATCCATCATTTTCAGTTCATTCAGGACATCTTTTCAATCCATCAATCTCTTCATTGGAGTTATATTGGGTTATATTTGACCTAAAACTTTCCGTAAGGATTGTTGCTATTTATGGTGCTCATAAATGACCCAAGTTCTTCATTTATCCTCCCGGTGGAATAATTTTCTCGTCTCCTTGTTCATATCAATCCAATCTATTATTTCTGTTAGTGGAAGAGTTTCACCTCATAGTTTTGAGATGTCTTTCATAAGCCCACATCAAGCTTGTCCTTTGGTTGTTGATAATCCAACAACTCCGTTCTAGCATTTGTTGTAGGCGTGCTCTCTCAAGATCTTGTTTCCCTCCGTTCATTCCATTCCATTCTTTCATTTCTTCTGGAGGCATTGTGATGTTGCTCTCTTCACCCGTCACCTCGTTGTGTCAAGATCATGTTCTTTTCCTTGTTTATCCGTTTAGCAGGAGTGTTGTGTCCTCTGCTCCAGTTTTTTTCATCTTATCAAGTCTTGTATCTCTTTTCAACCGGAGTGCTGTTCGAATTTGTTCTACCTTATTCCTTGTTTATCTCATTTCAACTAGAGTGGTTTCAATTCCTTCTTCTCCATCGTTCTCAGCATTCATAGTTTTGCAACCTCCAAGGTTCTAGTAATGTTCCTTGTTCCTCTTTTCTAATGGAGTGTTTTCAACTTTGTTCATCTTCATAGTATTCTTTCTTTCAATTTGTTCAACCTCTCAAGGTTCCTTTGGTTTCACTCATTTGTCAAAGAAGCAACTTAGTTTTACCTCTTCCCCTTCCTCTTTCGTTTCCCCCGGTGCCATCCTAGATCTCGGGACGAGATCCTCTCGTAGTGGTGGAGTGTTGTGATGCCTCGAGATCGATGCGCCAGGTGTCTTCCAGTTATTCACCGTTGTTGACATGTCATTCGCTTGCGTGTTGCATCTTGGCATGTCATCATGTGCATTGCATCATCATGTTTTCAAAACTTGCATCCGTCCAGGCCTCCCCGTTCTTTCCGTTGTCCGTTCTGAGCCCAGACACACTTGCACGCACCCGTGGCACGTCCGAAATATTATTTTATAAGTGGCCGGAAAATGTTCTCAGAATGGGATGAGAGTTGGCGTGTGGTCTTTTTATGTTGTCAGTAGGTCGCCTGCCAAGTTTCATCGCATTCGAAGTCCGTTTGACGCCCCAACGGTAAACTATAGCGGCAGTATAGTCGGTCAAACATCGGACGTTTTCGGTCTTCGGAAACAGTTGCCGGGCTGCACTCCTTCCCTCTCATCTCAGCCCAACCTCCTCTTCACAGACCACAAGTCCCAACCTACCCCTCCTCGCGTCCAGTGCCGTCCGATCGAGATCGGAGGGCCCAGAAACAACCCCTAGACCCAAACCCTAGCCATTTTGCTATATATGGACACCCTCCTTCCAAATTTGGCATCCACTAGACTCCACCTACGTCCATCCACCTACCCTCCTCAATTTCCGTGCCTGCCCGCTTCCCCGCCGCCACTTGGCACGCCGCTGTTCGCCAGCCGCCGCCAGCCACCACCAGCGCTGCCACCCTCGGCCTATCGCGCCACGCCACATGTCCACAACGCCTTCCCACGCCCATGCGCCGCCGCACGGCCCGCCAGGAGCCAGATCGGGGCCCTGGAAGCCCATCTCCGCCCGAAGCGTGCCGCAGCTCCTCCCGCAGCGCTCGACCCAATCTGGATCGAGGCAACGACCTCCGCCACGAGCGCCATGTCACATCTGCGCCGCACCCCGTCAGTCGCCGGCGGCCACCGGAGATCTCGTCGCCGTCAAGCTCCGCCGAAGGACCTCCCAGGCCGATCCCGCTCCCTTTCCTCTTCGCATTTCCCCTCGCGCTCCCTCTCACTCCGTTCTCTCTTCCGCAGGATCTCCTGACATCGCCATGCCTCAGGTAACCCTCGTCGGCGCTTGCCTCTACCACTCCTTGCTGGATCTAGACGAGCTCCTCTGGTTTGGTCCATCCCCGGCGAGTTCCGTCTTCCTCCATCGCCGGAGCTCCATCGGCTGCCGCGCCATCCTCTGCGTCGAGCAACGGCTCGAGCGCACCCGTGCGTTGACCGCACATGGGCCGCATCCCTCCTCAAGGCCCAGCGAGCAGCCCTAGATGTGGCCTGCCTCCTACGCGCGTGGGCCGCGACCTCCCCAGCCCAGCATCGCCAGCGCTCCAAGGCCCAGCCGCGGCCTACCAGCTCCTCCACCAACCGGCCCATGCGGCCAGGTGAGCACCCAGATCCATTGCCCCTCCTGTACACAGTTGGGCCAGCCAGATTCGGCCCATGTCACGTTTTTTCCGTTCTGTGATTTGTCCATTTATCCAGAGTTACCAGTTTTGTAGATTAGCCCCTAAACATCATGCATATCATAACTCACCAACCGTGCATCGGATGTAAATAATTTATATATGTAAAATGACTAGAATTTCATCTAGTTTCATAATATCCAACTTTCAACCATGTTTAAAATGTTTAAACTGTTGTTTGCATTTATTTGCTTAATTGCCATGTTAAAATGATTTAATTTAGAACTAAATAATCGTAGCTCCAAACCTAACAAACTTTATATGTAAATGGGGTAGAAAAATGCATATATTATCATGGTGACCTTACTTTGCATGTTTAACAAATCTAAAATATTTTTTAGGGAAGAACGGTACCAAACCTAAAATATGCACATGAGGAGTTTCTGGACTTGTTGTCTGTTGTTCCGGCCTCATTTAAACTTGCCTAGATAGGTAGTTTTTATATGCTTCACCTCTTGCCATGCTAACCAACATTTAATATTGTTGAGTACATAAACGGGAGAGAACTAAATAAGTCACGTGGTGTTTCGTCAATATGCAACTCGTTGCATATTGAACTCCACTTAATTTGTAGGATTTATTGTGCACTTTGCCATGCCATGCTTCGTTAAACCGGACATGCATCATACTTGGTTGTGCATCATGCCAAGTTGATTTGATGGTTGTTTACTATGTTGTCTGCTTCTTTTCGGTGTTGCTTCTTTGGGTTAGTTCCGATAACATCACGTTTGTGAGGATCCGTTCGACTATGTCCGTTTGTCTTCTTCATGGACTCGTTCTTCTTCCTTGCGGGATCTCAGGCAAGATGACCATACCCTCGAAATCACTTCTATCTTTGCTTGCTAGTTGCTCGATCTATTGCTAGGCCGTGATACCTACCACTTGCTATGTCATGCCCCCCATTTTGTCATGTCAAGCCTCTAACCCACCTTTCCTAGCAAACCGTTGTTTGGCTATGTTACCGCTTTGCTCAGCCCCTCTTATAGCGTTGCTAGTTACAGGTGAATATGAAGTTTGTTCCATGTTGGAACATGGATATGTTGGGATATCACAATATCTCTTATTTTAATTAATGCATCTATATACTTGGTAAAGGGTAGAAGGCTCGGCCTTATGCCTGGTGTTTTGTTTCACTGTTGCCGCCCTAGTTTCCGTCATACCGGTGTTATGTTCCTTGATTTTGCGTTCATTACGTGGTTGGGTGTTATGGGAACCCCTTGACAATTCGCTTTGAATAAAACTCCTCCAGCAAGGCCCAACCTTGGTTTTAACATTTGCCACCTAAGCCTTTTTCCCTTGGGTTCTGCAGACTCAAGGGTCATCTTTATTTTAAACCCCCGGGCGTGCAGGTGCTACAACCCAGCTCAAGTGGGAGCTCGATGAAGATCTTGTTTGTGTGTTGTTTCGTTTCCTGTTGATCAGTAGTGGTGCCCAGTTGGGACGATCGGGGATCTAGCATTTGGGGTTGTCTTTCTTTATTTTGGTTCCGTGGTCGGACCTTGTTTGTATTCTGGATGATGTATATTAAACTTGTATTTCTGTGAAGTGGTGATTGTAAGCCAACCTCTTTATCCCTTTCTTATTCAGTACATGGGATTATGTGAAGATTACCCCACTTGCGACTAAACCACCATGCGGTTATGCCTCTAAGTCGTGCCTTGACATGTGAGAGATATAGCTGCATCGTGGGTGTTACATACTGTCACTGGGAAAGGACACCGCAAGATTGAACCCAAAGCTAAGCATTTCTGCCATTGCAAGAAAAACCAATCTAATTGGCCAAACCAAACCGATAGTTCGAAGAGAATTACAAAGATATCAAATCATGCATAAAATAATTCAGAGAGGATTCAAATAATATTATTGATAAGTTGATCATAAATCCACAATTCATTGGATCTCGGCAAACACACCGCAAAAGAGTATTTCATCGAATAGATCTCCAAGAACATCGAGGAGAACATGGTATTGAGAATCAAAGAGAGAGAAGAAGCCATCTAGCTACTAGCTATGGACCCATAGGTCTGAGGTAAACTACTCACCCTTCATCAGAAGGGCAGTAGAGTTGATGTAGAAGCCCTCCATGATCGAGTCCCCCTCCGGCAGGATGCCGGAAAAGGTCCCTAGATGGGATCTCACGGGTACAGAAGGTTGTAGCGGTGGAAAAGTGTTTTTTTGTGGATACTTCTGGTGGTTTGGGAATATATGGGAATATATAGGCAAAGGAATTAGGTCAGGAGAGTCACGGGGGCCACTACTACAGGATGCTGCTAACACGACACTACGATTATACACCCTTCGAGAAACTGCGTGCGATGCAATAATCGCAAACGGTGGTGTATGAAAATCGTCAAAAATGTATAAAACATTTGCGATGATGGATGCATCAAACATGGTTCAGATTTTAGTTGCGTGTGCGATGAAGGGCATATGATTTAGTTCAATTAACTATTTGCGATGAGGAGGAACAAAAGAAACGGGCAGCCAGATGAAGGCGTGTGTGATACACATCATACGGTTCACTCGGATGAAACTGTTTGTGATGAGGAGGAACAAAAGAAACAGGCAGCCAAATGAAGGTATGTGCGATATACAACATACGGTTCACTCGAATGAACTGTTCGTGATTAGGCAACACAAAAGAAACGGTCAGCCAGATCAAGGTGTGTGCGATATACGCATGCGGTTCACTCGGCCCTTGTCGTCAGTGTGTGACCTCTGTGGCAACCGTTCACTCCCCAGGCGCCTCTTTGTGTACCGTGGCAACCGTCCACCAACTCTTCGCCTTTCCCTCTTGATTTCGAACTGTTGCCGCACGTTAGCTCTTCCTCCCTCCTCCATTTGCCTTCACCCTTCCTTCTGTCATTGTTCGATCGTCTTCTCCATGGAGGGAACAGGCCGGAAATGACCCTAGTATTCTTGTCCCGATCTGAATGATGACACGGTGAAGGAACTCATTCATCGGTGCGATGTCATTACCTCGGCTAGCATGGCAGGTCCGTTCAACACCATTCTCGACTCAACTAATAACATCATTACAAGGAACCCAAGGGTCCAAGAGCAGTTTGATCTCCCCTATCTTCTTCGCCGTGACCCTGCTGACTGGCGCGGGGACGAGGGAAGCCTCGCCTTGTGTAAGTTGATGATGCTTGATAATGATACGTATGATGTTAAGATGCCATCACTTGAGGGCAAGGCTTGGGCAGGCACAAATGCAGATTGGGTTGTTTATATTGGGTACCACCGCGAGTGGGAACTTTTGAATGTGTACACTCGTCACCGGGTTCTACTTCCAAAAATCTAAGACGACTGCCCAGAGGTTGAGTACACCGGTATTCTACGTGAGTTCATGTGACAGCCTGGGTTTTGCCCTTTCTTATTTGCTTGATTTTTCATTTGAAAGTTTTTAAACTTGGAGTTTCTGAATCTTTTCATATGGACTTAAACACTTGGGCATCCTTGGCTTTCACCCAAGTGCTTCACTTCCCTCCTAAATCATCATTTCACTTCTGACCCACCCAAAAATAATCTTTGGAATATTTTTCTTAAATGAAAAATATTCATTTTCTTTCCAAAAACCCTAAGCCAGATCTGTTTGCTTCAAAGCAACCCCAATTTTTATGGCTCAGAAAAATCTGAGATAATTCACAAATATTCTGAGAACCCTAGTGCACCTTCCTGAGCAAAAATATTTCATCACTTTTTGGAATATTTTTGCTACAGAAAATCTTTTCTATTCTGGACAGAAATGGCAGTTTCTACATCAACTACCATTTTACTTGCTCCATTTGACCTGAACTTTCTTGTGCATCCTTACCTTAGTAACTTATCACTAGCCTCCAAAGTGCAGCTTTAAATTCCAAGCCATTTGACCACAGTAACATCACCAAGTTACTGACCAGAAACTTACTTCGTGTGTGAAAACTTCTCTACTGCACCTGGATCCAAACCAAATCGTGGTAACACTCAAAACTACCACGAACAACATGCCAGGCATTGAGTTTTTGCTTAGATCGACCTGATGTCATAGTTCACGCGGTGACCGCGTTCGTCTAGGCGTGCTGGCATGCAGCCGAGGCGCTCTACGATGCACCTGTGCCTCTGTTGCTCGCGTGCTTCCCCGCCTGCCCAACTATGCCAACTCTCGCTACCATCGTCGTCTCAACGTTCTTAACTCCTCCCTGGCGCTCGCCCACGCCCGAGCTCACCGTAGCGAGCACGGGCAAGGTCCGGCCAGCCCAACAGTGCGGAGCGCACTATGCTCGTCGCCATCCTCTTGATCCTGTGCTCGTCTCCGCCCACCCACAGTGGCCGTGTGACCTCGTCGCCTTCTCCCCCTCTCACTGACGCCGCTCGTCGCCGGGCGCCGTGGACATTTGTCCACCGGCGGAGCCCGGAGCACCCTCGCCGCTCGCCTATAAATAGAGCCCTCCCTAGCCTCCTCGAGCACCATCCAGCACTCACACACACCCCACGATCGAGTAGGAAGCCGGAGCCCGGCCGGGCAAGCCTCGGGCCGCCGTCCTCGAGCATGAGCTCGCCGGCGATCCCCTCTGGTCACCGCAGTAGCTCCAGCCCCTCCCAGGCCAGGGCGACCCCTCCAGGGCCTCCGCCTCTCTCCGATGAGGCCGTCTCGCCCGCTTGGAGCCCCTGGAGTGGCCTCTGCTCGCCGTCTTCCTCAACTCCGGCGAACTCCACGTTCTGCCTCCGCTTGCGAGGTTGACTCCGACGCCGTCCGACCGCCCCTAGCTATGCTATGGGTACGGGCAGGTGCGCCTCAACCCCCTCTTCACATCCCTCCCTCTCGTTTGGGCCAAGGAACCCTCGTCACCGGTGAGAGCTCCGGCGAAGCTGCGGCCCCCTCTGTTTCCTTCTCCCTCTTCCCCCACCTGACTAGCAGGGCCCGCTAGTCAGCCACACAGTACGCGCGTGAAGCGGTACGAGTGGTGGCGCCCTGGGCTTTACGCCTTCGACGCGACCCCCTAGTCTATTTCTTTTATTCAAATTCATTTGAATTTACAGAACACTTCAAACAGTTATAACTTTTCAACCATAAGTCTGAATGAATTGATTCTTTTTGTATTGTGTTCTTTGATAAGAAATCTAGCAGCTCACCAAAGATGAGATTTTTCTGAGCTCTCTAGAATTTCTGGTGATTTTCAGAAGTGTTCTTGATATTTTTCTTTTTGTGTTTAAAACTATTTTCAGAAGGTGAAGCTTGTCTTGAGGATCACTAGGAGGCTTGTGAACCTCACCTGCACTAAGGCAAGCCACAGCAACATTTTCATGGTGTCCCTTCAATATTTATGATTTTCTTACTTGAATGAAATGATTAATCCATGCATTTAAATTATTATGGAGTTATTTATATTCTGTTAAACATTGGTTAGTTGTTATGCTTGATCTACAGAATGGATGAAACTAGTTTAGTGGATAAAGCAAGATAAGATTTATTTGAGGTGACGTTAGAAATAATTTTGTTACGCATGTTAGCAATTATTTAAAGCTATGTTTTTGTCCTCTTAGATTGATAAAAATTTGTTAGAAAATGTCCTGTTAAATACTTGTTTAATCATATTACTTGTCTTACAGAATGTTTGAACCCAACTTAGTGATAAAGAAAGTAAGAGTTGTTGATAGTGAAATCTTTTTGACAAGCATAAGAGAAATTTATCGGAGTTACTCTCTTTCGTAAGAAATCAATAAAACTTGTTGCAAAATATTTTGGTTAAGTTGTGAGTTATTTGTGAAGGAAATATGCCCCAGAGGAAATAATAAAGTTATTATTTATTTCCTTATATCATGATAAATGTTTATTATTCATGCTAGAATTGTATTAACCAGAAACATAATACATGTGTGAATACATAGACAAACTTAGTGTCACTAGTGTGCCTCTACTTGACTAGCTCGTTAATCAAAGATGGTTATGTTTCCTAACCATGAACAAAGAGTTGTTATTTTATTAACGAGGTCACATCATTAGTTGAATGATCTGATTGACATGACCCATTCCATTAGCTTAGCACCCGATCGTTTAGTATGTTGCTATTTCTTTCTTCATAACTTATACATGTTCCTATGACTATGAGATTATGCAACTCCCGTTTACCGGAGGAACACTTTGGGTGCTACCAAACGTCACAACGTAACTGGGTGATTATAAAGGAGCATTACAGGTGTCTCCAAAGGTACATATTGGGTTGGCGTATTTCGAGATTAGGATTTGTCACTCCGATTGTCGGGGAGGTATCTCTGGGCCCTCTCGGTAATGCACATCACATAAGCCTTGCAAGCATTACAACTAAAATGTTAGTTGTGAGATGATGTATTACGGAACGAGTAAAGAGACTTGCTGGTAACGAGATTGAACTAGGTATTGGATACTGACGATCGAATCTCGGGCAAGTAACATACCGATGACAAAGGGAACAACGTATGTTGTTATGCGGTCTGACCGATAAAGATCTTCGTAGAATATGTAGGAGCCAATATGGGCATCCAGGTCCCGCTATTGGTTATTGACCGGAGATGTGTCTCAGTCGTGTCTGCATTGTTCTCGAACCGTAGGGTCCGCACGCTTAACGTTACGATGACAGTTATTATGAGTTTATGCATTTTGATGTACCGAAGTTAGTTCGGAGTCCCGGATGTGATCACGGACATGACGAGGAGTCTCGAAATGGTCGAGACATAAAGATTGATATATTGGAAGCCTATGTTTGGATATCGTAAGTGTTCCGGGTGAAATTGAGATTTTACCGGAGTACCGGGAGGTTACCGGAACCCCCCGGGAGCTATATGGGCCTTAGTGGGCTTTAGTGGAAAGGAGAAAAGGGGCAGCCCAAGGTGGGCCGCGCGCCTCCCCCCTCCCCTAGTCCTATTAGGACAAGGAGAGGTGGCTGGCCCCCCTCTCTCTCTTTCCCCCTCGAGGAATCCTATTCCAACTAGGATTGGGGGGGAGTCCTACTCCCGGTAGGAGTAGGACTCCTCCTGCGCCCTCCTCCTGGCCGGCCGCCCCCTCCCCCTTGGATCCTTTATATACGGGGGCAGGGGGGCACCTCTAGACACACAAGTTGATCCTTGAGATCGTTCCTTAGCCGTGTGCGGTGCCCCCTGCCACCATATTCCACCTCGATCATATTGTAGCGGTGCTTAGGCGAAGCCCTGCGACAGTAGAACATCAGGGTCATCATCACGCCGTCGTGCTGACGGAACTCCTCCCCGACGCTTTGCTGGATCGGAGCCCGGGGATCATCATCGAGCTGTACATGTGCTAAGAACTCGGAGGTGCCGGAGTAACGGTGCTTGGATCGGTCGGATCGGGAAGACGTACGACTACTTCCTCAACGTTGCGTCAACGCTTCCGCAGTCGGTCTGCGTGGGTACGTAGACAACACTCTCCCCTCTCGTTGCTATGCATCACCATGATCTTGCGTGTGCGTAGGAAATTTTTTGAAATTACTGCGTTCCCCAACAATTTGAGCAAGTAGAGTAATTTGAGTTGTTGATGTTATGCTTGGTGTGTATAAGGATGACATCGGTCATTTTTGTCACTATATGATGCATGTGTTGTTTTGCATTTCATGGCATGCTATGACACCGGTCATTTTTAGTTCAAGGTTAAACCTGAATATAACTCAACTTGAATATACTGTTGACTGGGTCATGGTGCCGCTGAATCGAGTTTCTTTCCAGTGCAACCACATTTGCCTTTGTGGGAAGGCCTTGATTCGGTCCATTGACACGGCCTCTGGTCGGTGCCTCCATCTAGGGAAGGTTATGTCGTGCTTGCCTTGGCCCGGTAAGCAGACATAATCTTGTGTGCTCGTTGATGAGATTATGGTACCGATTCCCCGAGTGGGAGTATTTTGACCACGACGGTGGTCGGGGTGTCTTTGGTAGACACGGGGCCACCCAGGACCAGCCCCTTGGGGATTTGGGTCGGAGTGGCCGGGAGAGTGTTGTGGCAATGGAGGGGTTTTGACGGAATGCCATTGGTCCACCCGAATGGGAGTGCGAGGCCATGGGTTCCGTGGTCTGGGTACGGTGTGCTACCTGTGCAAAGTGTGTAATCTATCGATAGCCGAGTCCACAGTTACGGACACCTCATAGTAAGTCCCACCATGAGTCAACGTTTAATAAAAATTGCACACTAAGCTATGAACTTTGCATTATTGATGGATGGCAGAAAGGCCATCGAGGCATTTGGGACCAAATGATGGTCATGGTTGTGATTGCCGTAAGGATCACGAGTTGTTCTTGGGAAAGACCACTTTGGTGGTGTGTTTGTAATCTGACCACTTTGGTGGTGTGTTTGTGACCTATAGATGATCACGGTTGGTAAGCTGTCCCGAGGGACGTTCGAGCATGATCACAACATGTTGACATATAGTGTTGCATTTTTAATAATTGGTTAAATATCATGATATTGTTTGTCATTATGATTATGCCTGTTGTGAGCTTGCAAGTACATTCAATGTACTGACCTGGCGTGTCATGCCAGATTTCAAGAAAGTATCATTGGAGAGGAGCATTGTTCGAGTCTAAATCGTGTCCACATCGGTGTCCCTGTGATATGGAGCTTCCGCCACGATGTTATTCTGCTGCCACGTAGTTGTTCGGATCGAGGCCCCTTTATGTTCACTAAATAATGTACATATTGTTCAGCCGCACCGAGTGTGCCACTTGGCCTCGACAGCTATTGTAATGTAACTCTGTTCCGCTAGCATCAATAAACCGGTTGTTATTCTGTACCAAGATGTTTTGTGTTGCCAGAAGACATGGTCTCTCGGCTGGCAATGCATGGTAAACCAGTCGTTCTGAGCCGGGGTGCCACAACGCTTGGTATTAGAGCCGCGCTGACTGGAGGCCACACTAGACTACTACGCGCTAGATACGAGTTTTAGTTGAGTACCGGTAGTAATTTGTGCTGATTATTGAGTTGCATGCATTTGTTTTATATATTTATGCTAACCTACTAATGGTTGTGGGTGTAGATGGCTCCGGTGCCATATCCATGCCAGTTGCAGCTGATGCCGTACACGTCACTTCACCTCCTTCGCAACATGTGGCGTCGGCTGTACCCTCTCGGAGATGACCCAGTCTATCATGTGTACCGGGAGCATCTAGCTGATTCAGTATATATATGAGTATCATGCAGTGGTCACTCTGTGCACTAGTTCTGATTCCAGCTCTTACACTCGCACTTCTCAGAGCGATTATGCCTCCAACGCTTCTCGGGCTGTCCAGTTTGCTGCATTTGAGGTCCTTGTCGAACTTCGCTACAACAAGGTCCGAATGCAGAACCACCCAGGTTTCTACTACTACCCATCTCTGCACGACAACGTTCGTGTCCGTTTCCCTCTCATTGATCCGGAGTCTGATAGTGTTGCTAGCCACCTTGCTCGTTATATCACTGCTAGCTATATCATGATCCCCGAGCTGGCTCAAGAGCTGACTCATATTCGTACTGCTTTAGCCACTACTTTGGCCACTTCTAGATCTGCCACTACTCCGTCTTCACTCGGATTTACCCCTTATGTCCCAGTCAGTTCTAGCTCCCCTATTTTGCCGGTTACTCCCCCGAGTAGCACGGGCGTCTCGGTCGGGAACCCTCTCAGTACTCCTGCCGAGTGGGTCTCACTTCTCGCTACTCCTGTAGCCCCGATGCTTCATCCTACCCCTGCCCCTTAGGGAGAGCCCTCGAGGCAGCGCCGTTGTGTTACCTTTAACCTGGAGGTTTCCGTTAACCATGTTAGTTCGGGATCCGAGACCACTTCAGGGGAGGACGCCGGAGCACCAGCTGAGCAGTAGTATCTTTGAGTATTCGAAGTTGTCTGGATGATGTATGGATGTAGTCGTGCGGGTCATGATGTTTCATTGCCTGTATGAGAGTAGTGAACCAGTCATGTTGTTTACTTTTCATGTATGAGTCTATGTATAATTATGTTGGGACTTTATTCGCCGCATTTTTCGCTCTTCTGCTTTCTTCCGGGATTTGTCGCTGGCTTTTCCCCAATTTATTTTTGGGTGTTTCTCATCTCGATTGTGTTGTCTTGGGAAAAATTCACAATAGGATGACGCGGGGAGGCAGCAGTAGCAACGTTCATGAGGGAACTCCTATTCGTCGTTCCGCACGACAGGCAGGACATTCTCCCGAGCCATACGTTCAGCCACCACCTCCACCGCCTGATCCTCCCTCCACCGAGCAAATTCTGCATATGTTTGAAGAAAAAAGGAACAATGATCTGATTGAAATATTGAGAAGTGTTCAAGCTATGGTTGGACAGAATGGAAATCAGAATGGTCATCACTCAAAGCTATCAGACTTTCAGAGGACGAATCCACCCAGTTTCAGTCAGATTGTTGACCCAATGGATGCAGACGATTGGTTACACATAATGGAGAAAAAGCTTGAGATTGCCCGTACTGAAGGAAATGATAAAGTTCCATTTGTAACTCATTACCTTGAAGGCGCAGCTGCCATATGGTGGGAAAATACAAAGGCCATGTGGCTAATTGATGAGGAAATCACCTGGGAGAAATTTAAGGATAAGTTCGGAAAATATCATATCCCTACTGGAGTTATGAAGGCCAAGCAGCGTGAATTTCTCGCACTCGTCCAAGGAAATCAGTCTGTGGATGAATATCTACAAAAATTCAATCATTTGGCCCGTTACTCTCTGTATTACGTGGCCACTGAAGAAAGGAAGATTGACAGATTTCTTGGAGGTTTAAATCCGCAACTTCGGTGTGCTCTCAGTATGTTTGACTTTACGGATTTCCAAACTCTGGTAGACAAGGCGTTCATTGCTGAACGGGAGCACAAGCTTATCTCCTATAATAGGCCTGCTAACGACAACAAGTGCAAGTTTGAGCCAAAGAAGGATGGGCCACCTGGGCAAAAGGCTCGTACCTGGCAGCAGACTCAGGTGGAATACAGGCCAAATTGGCAGCAGAATGTTAACAAGACCACCACTCATGTCAAGAATATTGTGACCAATCCAATGCATGAGGAGCGTCAGCGCAATAATGCTTGTTTCATTTGCGAGCAGCACGGACATTATGCCAAGCAGTGCCCCAAGAACAACAAGACGAATGCCCTAAGACAACCGGAAGTCAATTTTATGGAGTCGCGGCCAAACCAGCAAAACTTCACCGGGCACGTGCATCATATCTCCACCGATGAAGCCCAAGAAAAGCCAGAAGTCGTCATTGGTATGTTTTCTGTTAATGACATCCCTGCCATAATTTTATTTGACTCTAGGGCTTCCCATTCTTTTATTTCTCTGAGTTTTGCCGCCCAAAACAATTTTCCTTGCACCATTTTGGGCAAAAATATGCTGGTACAAACCCCGGGATCCATAATCAAGAGCAATCTGGCCTGCCGTGATCTGGAGATCAATATCAACGGGATCCTGTAGTCTGAAAGGTTGGATATTATATTGGGCATGAATTGGTTGACCAAATATCAAGTTTTCATAAACTTCGCAACTCGAGAAGTCAATCTGACCAGTCTGGATGGGCAGCTCACCAAATTCTATGCTCGCAAGAATATACCCAAGCCAGAATTAGTGTGCACTGCTGTGGTTGAATTGGAATTTATTCCTGTGGTCAGTGAATACCCTGATGTGTTTCCAGAAGAACTGTCAGGCATGCCACCAGATCGGGAACTGGAGTTTGCCATAGATCTTGTGCCCGGAACCTCGCCATTATACAAGAAGTATTACCGGATGCCCTCATCAGAATTAGTGGAGCTAAAGAAACAGCTTGACGAATTACTCCAGAAAGGTTATATTCGTCCTAGCTCCTCACCATGGGGATCACCTGCAATTTTCGTGGGCAAAAAGGATGGTAGTCTCTGTATGTGCATAGATTACCGCCAGCTGAATGAGGTCACCATCAAAAATAAATTCCCGCTGCCAAGGATTGACGATCTATTTGATCAGCTAAGTGGGGCCAAGGTGTTCTCTAAAATCGATTTACGGACCGGATATCATTAGCTCAATATTAAAAAGGAAGATATTCCTAATACCGCATTCACTACTCGGTACGGTCTTTACGAATATGCCGTGGTGTCCTTTGGTCTCACCAATGCCCCTGCTTTCTTCATGCATATGATGAACAAAGTATTTATGGATTTCCTCGACAAATTCATGGTAGTCTTCATCGATGACATCCTCATTTACTCCAATGGTGAAGAATAACACAAGGATCACCTCCGAGCAGTACTATAACGGCTTCGCGACCATCAGCTATACGCCAAGTTCAGTAAGTGCGAATTTTGGCTCAAGAAGGTTGGATTTCTCGGACATGTAATATCCGCCGAAGGTATAGCCGTGGACCCAAGCAAAGTAAAGGATGTGCTCGATTGAGTACCACCCACAACCGTGACACAGATCCGGAGTTTCCTCGGATTAGTTGGATACTATCGTCGTTTTATTGAAGGGTTTTCCAAAATTGCTAAACCCATGATGGAGCTGCTCAAAAAGGATACAAAGTTTAAGTGGACAAAGGACTATGAGAAGAGTTTTAATGAGCTGAAGATAGGACTGAGAACCGCACCTGTATTGACTCTTCCAGACATTTATCGCAGCTTTGATGTGTACTGCGATGCCTCTAGACAAGGTATTGGTTGCGTGTTGATGCAAGACAACAAGGTAGTAACATATGCATCGCGACAGCTACGACCTCATGAGGGAAATTATCCTACTCATGATTTGGAATTGGTTGTAGTGGTTCATGCATTAAAAATTTGGAGACACTACCTCATTGGAAAAAGGTGCCAAATTTTTACTGACCACAAAAGCCTCAAGTACATTTTCACTAAGCCAGATTTGAATCTCCGTCAGCGAAGATGGTTAGAGTTGGTCAAGGATTATGACCTTGGAATAAATTACCATCCAGGCAAGGCCAACGTCATTGCTGATGCCCTTAGTCGAAAGCCCGTCAGCTTAAATGTCATGTTAAAATCATTGCCCACTAAACTCCAAGAGGAGATCGCTCAGCTCAAGTTGGTCATCATAGAGGCTGACCTTGCTAATATTTTGGAAGTTACCCCCACACTTGAGATGGAGAGCTGCAAGGCACAGCCAGCTGACACCAACCTACAGAGACGTGCCAAGGGCCAGATGGCAAAGCAGGCCTTGACTTCTCCAAGAACAAATTCGGTACCCTCCGATTCCGTGGACGCATTTGTGTGCCAAATCAACTGGACTTGAAGAAGAAAATCCTGTCAGAATCCCACGAATCCGCATATTCCATTCACCTGGGAGGTACGAAAATGTATGAGGACCTTAGAAAAATATTCTGGTGGGATGGAATGAAGAAAGACATTGCCTATTTTGTAGCCTGTTGCGACATATGCAACAAGGTGAAAGCAGATCATCAGAAACCAGCCAGACTTCTCCAACCGCTGCCAGTTTCACAGTGGAAATGGGATGACGTTTGCATGGATTTCATCACAGGATTGCCTAGGACTCAGCGAGGCAAGGATGCAATCTGGGTTATAATAGACACCCTGACCAAGGTTGCTCATTTCATTCCGATCAGCACCACATATAGAGCAAATGAACTTGCACAACTGTATGTATCCAGGATTGTCAGTCTGCATGGAGTACCCCGAACTATCACTTCCGACCGAGGTTCTTTGTTTACCTCTGCTTTTTGGTCCTGTCTCCATCAAGCCTTGGGGACAGCACTGAAATATAGTACTGCCTATCACCCTCAGACAGATGGATAGATAGAGCGGGTAAACCAAATACTCGAAGATATGTTGCGAGCCTGTGTGCTAGACAAAGGTGTTAAATGGGAAGATTGCTTGTCGTATGCTGAGTTCTCGTATAACAACAGTTTCCAGACCAGTCTAAAGATGTCACCATATGAAGCTCTGTATGGTTGTAAGTGCCACACTCCTCTAAATTGGTCTCAGACTTGAGATAGTCGTATCTTCGGAACGGATCTCATGCTGGAAGCTGAGAAACAAGTTAGGGAAATCCGAGACAGACTGCAATTGGCCAAATCTCGACAGAAGAGTTATTATGATGCCAAACATCGGCAGGTCAGTTTTGAACCCGGAGAACATGCATACCTCTGAGTCACTCCTATGAAAGGAGTCAAGAGATTTCAGACTCGTGGAAAGCTGGCACGCAGATTCATTGGTCCATTCCCGATTATGTCTCGAGTGGGAACGGTTGCATATCGACTGGAACTACCCCCGGAATTGGCAGACATACACAACATGTTCCATGTTTCGCAATTGAGACGATGCATATCCCCGCATGAGAAAAGAACTACAACGGCTGAGATAGAATTGGCAAACGATTTAACTTATGAAGAGAGACCGTTCAAAATTTTGGATCAGATGAAAAGGGTCACTCGCAGTAAAGTCAGAAAATTTTACAAGGTTCAGTGGGAGCATCACATAGAGTCAGAAGCAACTTGGGAGTAGGAAGAATTCCTTAGGGATCAGTATCCAGAGTGGTTTTCCCAAGCAACCGAATCTCGAGGACGAGATTCATTCTAAGTGGGGGAGGTTTGTGACAGCCTGGGTTTTGCCCTTTCTTATTTGCTTGATTTTTCATTTGAAAGTTTTTGAAACTTGGAGTTTCTGAATCTTTTCATATGGACTTAAACACTTGGGTATCCTTGGCTTTCACCCAAGTGCTTCACTTCCCTCCTAAATCATCATTTCACTTCTGACCCACCCAAAAATAATCTTTGGAATATTTTTCTTAAATGAAAAATATTCATTTTCTTTCCAAAAACCCTAAGCCAGATCTGTTTGCTTCAAAGCAACCCCAATTTTTATGGCTCAGAAAAATCTGAGATAATTCACAAATATTCTGAGAACCCTAGTGCACCTTCCTGAGCAAAAATATTTCATCACTTTTTGGAATATTTTTGCTACAGAAAATCTTTTCTATTCTGGACAGAAATGGCAGTTTCTACAACAACTACCATTTTACTTGCTCCATTTGACCTGAACTTTCTTGTGCATCCTTACCTTAGTAACTTATCACTAGCCTCCAAAGCGCAGCTTCAAACTCCAAGACATTTGACCACAGTAACATCACCAAGTTACTGACAAGAAACTTACTTCGTGTGTGAAAACTTCTCTACTGTACCTGGATCCAAACCAAATCGTGGTAACACTCAAAACTACCACGAACAACATGCCAGGCATTGAGTTTTTGCTTAGATTGACCTGATGTCATAGTTCACGCGGTGACCGCGTTCGTCCAGGCATGCTGGCATGCAGCCGACGCGCTCTGCGATGCACCCGAGCCTCTGTTTCTCGCGTGCTTCCCCGCTTGCCCAACCATGCCAACTCTCACCACCATCATCGTCTCAACGTTCTTAACTCCTCCCTGGCGCTCTCCGACGCCCGAGCTCGCCGCAGCGAGCACGGGCAAGGTCCGGCCAGCCCAACAGTGTGGAGCGCACTGTGCTCGTCGCCATCCTCTTGATCCCGTGCTCGTCTCTGCCCGCCGACAGTGGCCGCGTGACCTCCATCACGTTCTCCCCCTCTCACTGACGCTGCTCGTCGGCGGGCGCCGTGGACAGGTGTCCACCGGCGGAGCCCAGAGCACCCTTGTTGCTCGCCTATAAATAGAGCTGATGCGGAGCACCCTACGATCATCCCCATGTACACTCCGACTACTCTCCAAACCCCAAGTGGACATATGACGAGGCCTCGAACATACACCATTGGACATAAGGTGAACTCGCTCCTCACCGGACCTTCACTTTCTACATGCGAGATATGGTTACTACCTCCAACGTGTGTGCTATACATGATCAGGTACTTAGAGGAAAGCCACAGAGCCACCACATCCAACGGACGAGCTAGTGAGGACGCCAAGTACAAGGACCAAGAGAAGGAGCTACCGAAGAAGCTCCAGCGAGCAGACATCCGAACGACACAGGACGACCGGCCTTTCACAGCGAGCGGACGTCCGGCCCTTGGCGGACGACCGGCACCTGAAGACCAGCCTACGCCAGCTACACACCTCCCAGCGAGCGGACGCCCGACCCTACACCGGATGTCCGGCAATATTAAAGGAAGTCCGAGACTTCCGGACGTCCGGTGTCCCGACTACAGAACACTTTCAGCGGACGTCCGGCGCTAGCGGACGACCGGTCCCCCTGGAACCACCGGACGTCCGGTGCCCAGCGGACGTCCAGTCCCTGGCTGTGTCCAGTTGCGGGCTGAGGCCCATGTACCCCTTCACTTCGCCCCTATTTGCACTATGACTATAAATAGGACAACCCCTCCTCCTAGTTAGGGTTAGCGTTGTGATAGCTCATTTGAGAGATAGAGCTACGCTCATCCATTACGGATCTACTCCACGAGAGAGACCGCGGCCCCTCTACGAAGAAGATCCCCTTGGATTCAAGACCCCCTCTTGGGTGGCCCCATCAAGACCTCCTCACGGAGAAGAACCGGTTACCGTATATCGTCCGTTGTTGACTTTGGATCAATGTATCTTCCTTTGTGTTCATTGATCTAGTGCATGTGTAATCGAATCTTGTTGGTTTGAGTGATTCTCTCGTTTTTTCCCTCGTGAATCCCCCTCGTGTTCTTCATGTTTCTCTTTGGGATCCGCTCCTTTCGTGAAAGATCGGCCATCTAGGGTTTCGCCCTACATCAAGAGCCCTCCCCAGCCTCCTTGAGCACCATCCAGCACTCACACACACCCCACGATCGAGTAGGAAGCCGGAGCCCGGCCGGGCAGGCCTCGGGCCGCCGTCCCCGAGATTGAGCTCGCCGACAATCCCCTCTGGTCGCCGCAGTAGCTCCAGCCCCTCCCAGGCCTGGGCGACCCCTCCAGGGCCTCCGCCTCTCTCCGATGAGGCTGTCTCGCCCGCTTGGAGCCCCTGGAGTGGCCTCTGCTCGCCGTCTTCCTCAACTCCGGCGAACTCCACATTCTGCCTCCGCTTGCGAGGTTGACTCCGACGCCGTCTGACCGCCCCTAGCTATGCTATGGGTACGGGCAGGTGCGCCTCAACCCCCCTCTTCACATCCCTCCCTCTCGTTTGGGCCAAGGAGCCCTCGTCGCCGGTGAGAGCTCTGGCGAAGCTGCGGCCCCCTCTGTTTCCTTCTCCCTCTTCCCCCACCTGACTAGCAGGGCCCGCTAGTCAGCCACACAGTACGCGCGCGAAGCGGTATGAGTGGTGGCGCCCCTGGGCTTTACGCCTTCGACGTCACCCCCTAGTCTATTTCTTTTATTCAAATTCATTTGAATTTACAGAACACTTCAAATAGTTATAACTTTTCAACCATAAGTCTGAATGAATTGATTCTTTTTGTATTGTGTTCTTTGATAAGAAATCTAGCAGCTCACCAAAGATGAGATTTTTTTGAGCTGTCTAGAATTTCTGGTGATTTTCAGAAGTGTTCTTGATATTTTCTTTTTGTGTTTAAAACTATTTTCACAAGGTGAAGCTTGTCTTGAGGATCACCAGGAGGCTGGTGAACCTCATCTGCACTAAGGCAAGCCACAGCAACATTTTCGTGGTGTCACTTCAATATTTGTGATTTTCTTACTTGAATGAAATGATTAATCCATGCATTTAAATGATTATGGAGTTATTTATATTCTGTTAAACATTGGTTAGTTATTATGCTTGATCTACAGAATGGGTGAAACTAGTTTAGTGGATAAAGCAAGATAATATTTATTTGAGGTGATGTTAGAAATAATTTTGTTATGCATGTTAGCAATTATTTAAAGCTATGTTTTTGACCTCTTAGATTGATAAAAATTTGATAGAAAATGTCTTGTTAAATACTTCTTTAATCATATTACTTGTCTTACAGAATGTTTGAACCCAACTTAGTGATAAAGAAAGTAAGAGTTGTTGATAGTGAAATATTTTTGACAAGCATAAGAGAAATTTATTGGAGTTACTTTCTTGCGTAAGAAATCAATAAAAGTTGTTGCAAAATATTTTGGTTAAGTTGTGAGTTATTTGAGCAAGTAGAGTAATTTGAGTTGTTGACGTTATGCTTGGTGTGTATAAGGATGACATCGGTCATTTTTATAATCACTATATGATGCATGTGTTGTTTTGCATTTCATGGCATGCTATGATACCGGTCATTTTTAGTTCAAGGTTAAACCTGAATATAACTCAACTTGAATAAACCGTTGACTGGGTCACTGTGCCGCTGAATCTAGTTTCTTTCCAGTGCAACCACATTTGCCTTTATGGGAAGGCCTTGATTCGGTCCATTGACACGGCCTCTGGTCGGTGCCTCCATCTAGGGAAGGTTATGTCGTGCTTGCCCTGGCCCGGTAAGCAGACATAATCTTGTGTGCTCGTTGATGAGATTATGGTACCGAGTCCCCGAGTGGGAGTGTCCCCAAGTGGGAGTATTTTGACCACGATGATGGTCGGGGTGTCTTTGGTAAACACGGGGCCACCCAGGACCAGCCCGTTGGGGATTTGGGTCGGAGTGGCCAGGAGAGTGCTGTGGCAATGGAGGGGTTTTGACGGAATGCCGTTGGTCCACCCGAATGGGAGTGCGAGGCCATGGGTTCCCTGGTGTGGGTACGGTGTGCTACCTTTGCAGAGTGTGTAATCTATCGATAGCCGAGTCCACGGTTATGGACACTTCGTAGTAAGTCCCACCATGAGTCAACGTTTAATAAAAATTGCACACTAAGCTATGAACTTTGCATTATTGATGGATGGCAGAAAGGCCATCGAGGCATTTGGGACCAAATGATGATCGTGGTTGTGAGCGCCGTAAGGATCACGAGTTGTTCTTGAGAAAGACCACTTTGATGGTGTGTTTGTAATCTGACCACTTTGGTGGTGTGTTTGTGATCTAGAGATGATCACGGTTGGTAAGCTGTCCCGAGGGACGTTCGAGCATGATCACAGCATGTTGACATATAGTGTTGCATTTTTAATAATTGGTTAAATATCATGATATTGTTTGTCATTATGATTATGCCTGTTGTGAGCTTGCAAGTACATTCAATGTACTGACCTGGCGTGTCATGCCAGATTTCAGGAAAGTATCGTTGGAGAGGAGCGCTCTTCGAGTCTAGATCGTGTCCACATCGGTGTCCCTGTGATATGGAGCTTCCGCCATGACGTTATTCCGCTGCCACGTAGTTGTTTGGATCGAGGCCCCTTTATGTTCACTAAATAATGTACATATTGTTCAACCGCACCGAGTGTGCCGCTTGGCCTTGACAGCTATTGTAATGTTACTCTATTTCGCTAGCATCAATAAAGCGGTTGTTATTCTGTACCAAGATGTTGTGTGTTGCCAGAAGACATGGTCTCTGGGCTGGCAATGCATGATAAACCGGTCGCTCTGAGCCGGGGTGCCACAGCTCAAATACGATCATGCTAACTGTCATCTACGGAAGATAGCAATTTGTCGAGTTCCCAATCGCTCTTGGGATTATATGAACTATGAAGTTGTTGCTATCTTTGACAAGCTTGTTGTCGTCCTTACTTCCACGCCTCGATGGATATTTCTCAAAAATCAAGTTCTTTACACGGATGAGTACTATGGTGCAATTCAATACGAGGGTCTTGTGTTTGCTGCCACCACTCGTGTCATTGTTTTTGCATGGAATCCTGATGCTTTCAGTACGTTTGTCTTCCATCGTAATTATGATTGTTTAATCCACATGCATGCGGTTTAGCTAGTTTCCCTTCACTAATTAACCTTCTTGTGTTTCCAAGGTCCTGTGAACATTCCACCACCTATACTTGAAATTTTTTATGAGCATGAGGACGAGCAGGACCCATATACTCAGTGGCGCCTAGAAACTTATTCTGATGGATCACCTCTTCTTGTCTGTATACAGGGCACTGCTGATGTTTCTAAGGAAGCAGGTGTTGGCTCGCATGGTCGCAATCTCCGGACCTATTCCAACATCCTTTGCAAGGTATTAGAGATGGATACTAGTGTACTAGCGCCAATACCTTCTCCCTGGTTCAGTATTGAAAGTCTTGTAGGAAACTCGCTCTTCCTTGGACAAAACTATCCAATGATGGTGGAAGGCGATCCAGCTGCTGTTCAGACAATGTTACTACCATTTATGAGAAGCAACTGTATCTATACCTCAGACATTACTATGTTCCCTACCGTCCCAATATGGGTCCTGACATAGGCCGCTTTAGCCTCGATGATCAGTCTTGTGTTGGTCTCGAGATTGACAGTAGCTGGCCCTTCCCAGAGAATCACTTCTGGTTCAAATCAAGTGTTTCCTACGCCAACGAGTGGTTGAGCTGAAGTTCATTTCATCGCTTTGTTATTTGTTGTCTGAGGAAAACTTTACTGGAATGTTTTGTTGGAATGATCTATAATCCAACGTGTATCCTCGTTGTTGTTGTGGGTTCATGACTTGTTGTATGTAATCAATGGTACATTTGCATATGCGTCCATCAACTCATGCCTGGTAGTGGTGTCCATATGAACAGTGCCAGTGATTTTAGTTGCAAAAATTAGACTGCATATTTTGACAAATCGCAGTGTTACAAGGTTGACAAATGGCAATGTTACTAGATAAATAAATGTGAATCTTTCCAATTTGACAAATGGCAACATACCCAAAATGACATATATGCAAATCTTACCCAATTGTTTGTACGTGCTTGCACACGGGTCATGCAAAACAACCGTTTGCATTGAAGGGATGCAGAAATCCTACCCGACACATTTTCCCTTGTCTTCCTAGGGAAGCTGTCGGTTTGCATACGAGTGTTCTAACTAAAACATTTGTGATGAGTGTTTTATATTTAAAAATCATTGACGTTTTTTTCAAAATAAAATCGTTTGATAAGTCTATAAATTAAGAGAGAAAAACGCAAGTTCGTTCAAACCATATCTTTCATTCAGTCACACTGTGAATTTATATTCATATGATCGAGAATTCGAGATACAGTATTAAACCCCCAAATAACTATTTCCGGCGGCGGCGGGGGCAGCGTGCCGCGCCATCATTGTCGTTGTCGTCCTCCGGGACGCCATTGTTGAAGTCTTCAAGTCAGCACAAAATGGTCTTCACTTGTAAATCAAACATCATGTCATCGCGCGATCGACGGGCGAGGCGCGGGAGGACGGCAACTGGCACCGTTGAGAGGTAGCGGTCGACGACAGTGTCCCATGCCGCTGAGGTGGGCATGGGAACGGGCGCGGCGGGTGCAGCCAAACGCATGGGAACCGGCGCCGCAGTGGGTGGAGGGGCGCGGCGGGTGCAGCCAAACGCACGGGGGCCGAGGCCACGGTGGGTGGAGGGGCGTGCACAGGCACGGGCACGGGCGCTGGAGCTGGCATGTACACGAGCTTGCGCGGGTCCGCGGAGACCTCGCTGACGCCCGCGGCTTCCATCTCTGCGATAGTGCTCGGCAACCAGCCCGTCAATGCTATGGGGATGGTCGCTGGCGCGAGCGTCGGGATGGGAGCTGGGACGGGAGCGGGGGCAGCAACTGCCGTGGCCAACTCATTTTGTGCCATGTCGATGAGGCCCCATTCCTCCTTTGTTTCTATCTCCTCCGGCTCGGAGTCGACTTCACCAAACTTGAAGACTAGTGGCAGATGATCATTCTGCGCCATGGCGTTGGTGGAGGTCTGCGGGAGGGAGGGGAATGGGAGGCGAACAGTAAGGCCGGCCGTAGTAAACAGTGGCTCGGGCGCCATTAATGGAGAGGAAGGCGGGCGGCCATGGAAGTCAAAGGGCCCCCTTTCCTAGTGAGCCTGCGCAGCATACAGATCACACTCTTCCCCGCGAGCCTGCGCATTGGAGGACAGCTTGCACGCCTCTCGGTCAGCCTGTGCACCGGACCACGCTCGCACGCCTCCTGTTCAGTCAAGGTCAAGCAGTTGTCCGCACAACACCTCCTAAAGCCATTAAAACCAAGACACATGGTGTCATGTGAATGGCTAACAGAACGCACACTGTTTGAATTATACAAACATTTGAGATATTAAAGTGGCAGCTATTTTTTCAAAATGCCTTTGTTGGCTGTCATTATTCGAGTGCGCCTTCTCCCAAAATGGACACGAAAAATGCCACAATATGTCAGTGCCATTCCATGATAGCATGCCAAGTTTCATGAATTTTAGACGAGTTTTGGATTTACTAGAATTTAAAAACTAGGCATCTCAGTGTTTTGCCGGCAATCAACGGTGCCCTGGTGTTTGAAATTCATTCCTATTTCTTGCATGGGACTTAAGCATGCACCCAAGGACACAGATTTGATTTTTCAACCAATTTATATGCACTAGAGCATGTGCATGTAGTTCAAATTTGAATTATGCACATAAATGCATTGAAAACTGAGTTAATGCATAAAAAAGTCCAAACGAACCCCAAAAAATCCCAAAAATTGACACAACACTCCTGTTGTTCTATGTTGACATGAGAAAGTTTTGGAAAGCAATAAGAGGCAAAGGATATCGTTTCGTCCCCAAAGGTGGGACGTTCCCTACCGAAACCATCATGCTTGTTGTGAGAAGCTCTGGTTTGTGAGAAGCATATACCCGAACCTGCCCCAAATGGGACAATTTTTTTAACATGACATGTTGATGCCGCTCCATGATAGCATGCCAAGTTTCATGAATTTCAGACGAGTTTTGGATTTACTAGAATTTAAAAACCAGGCATCTCAACGTTTTGCCGGCAATTAACAGTGCCCTGGTGTTTGAATTTCATTCCCATCTCTTGAATGGGACCTAGAAATTCACCCAAGGACACAGAGATTAGATTTTTCAACCAACCTTAGTGCATTAGAGCATGTCCATGTAGTTCAAATTTTAATTATGCACATAAATGCATTGAAAACTCAGTTAATGCGTAAAAATGTCCAAACGAACCCCGAAAAATCCCAAAAATTGACACAACACTCCTGTTGTTCTATGTTGACATGAGAAAATTTTTGAAAGCAATAAGAGGCAATGGATATCGTTTCGTCCCCAAAGGTGGGACATTCCCTACCGAAACCATCATGCTTGTTGTGAGAAGCTCTGGTTTGTGAGAAGCATAAACCCGAACCTGCCCCAAATGGGATAATTTTTTAACACGACATGTTGATGCCGCTCCATGATAGCAAGCCAAGTTTCATGAATTTCCGACGAGTTTTGGATTTACTAGAATTTAAAAACAAGGCATCTCAATGTTTTGACGGCAATCAACAGTGCCCTAGTGTTTGAATTTCATTCCCATCTCTTGCATGGGACCTAGAAAATCACCCAAGGACACATATTAGATTTTTCAACCAACCTTAGTGCATTGGAGCATGTGCTTGTAGTTCAAATTTGAATTATGCACATAAAATGCCTAGAAAACCCAATTAATGCCTAGAAATGTCCAAAGGAACCCCAAAAATCACAAAATTTGACACAACACTCCTGTTGTTCTATTTTCACACTAGAAATTTTTTGAAAGCAATAAGAGGCAATGGATATCGTTTCGTCCCCAAAGGTGGGATGTTCCATATCGAAACCATCATGCTTGTTGTGAGAAGCTCTAGTTTGTGAGAAGCTTATACCCGAACCTACCCCAAATGGGACAAATTTTTTTACCACGGCATGTTGATGCCGCTCCACGATAGCATGCCAAGTTTCACGAATTCCAGACGAGTTTTGGATTTAGTAGAATTTAAAAACCAGGGATATCAATGTTTTGCCGGCAATCAACAGTGCCCTGGTGGTTGAATTTCATTCCTATCTCTTGCATGGGACCTAGAAATTCACCCACGGACACACATGTGATTTTTCAACCAACTTTAGTGCATTGGAGCATGTGCTTGTAGTTCAAATTTGAATGCACATAAAATGCCTAGAAAACCCAGTTAATGTATAAAAAGGCCAAACAAATACCGAAAAATTCCAAGATTAAACAGAACACTCCTGTTGTTCTATGTTGACACTAGAAATTTTTTGAAAGCAATTATAGGCAACAGATATCGTCCCATCCCCAAAGGTGGTACGTTCCCTATCGAAACCATCATGCTTGTTGTGAGAAGCTCTGGTTTGTGAGAAGCTTATACCCGAACCTGCCCCAAATGGTACAATTTTTTTACCACGGCATGTTGATGCCGCTCCATGATAGCATGCCAAGTTTCATGAATTTCAGACGAGTTTTGGATTTACTAGAATTTAAAAACCAGGCATCTCAATGTTTTGTCGGCAATCAACAGTGCCATGGTGTTTGAATTTCATTCCATCTCTTGCATGGGACCTAGAAATTCACCCAAGGACACACATGTGATTTTTCAACCAACTTTGGTGCATTGGAGCATGTGCTTGTAGTTCAAATTTGAATTATGCACATAAAATGCCTAGAAAACCCATTTAATGTATAAAAAAGGCCAAACGAACCCCGAAAAATTCCAAGATTAACACAACACTCCTGTTGTTCTATGTTGACACTAGAATTTTTTTAAAGCAATAAGAGGCAGCGGACATCGTCTCGTCCCCCAAGGTGGTATGTTCCCTATCGGGACCATCATGCTTGTTGTGAGAGGCTCTGGTTTGTGAGAAGCTTATGCCCAAACCAGCACCAAATGGGACAAAATTTTCACCACGGTATGTTGATGTCGCTCCATGATAGCATGCCAAGTTTCATGAATTTCAGACGAGTTTTGGATTTACAAGAATTTAAAAACCATGTATCTCAATGTTTTGCCGGCAATCAACAGTGCCCGGGTGTTTGAAATTCATTCCATCTCTTGCATGGGACCTAGAAATTCACCCAAGGACACACATGTTATTTTTCAACCAACTTTGGTGCATTGGAGCATGTGCTTGTAGTTCAAATTTTAATTATGCACATAAAATGCCTAGAAAACCCAGTTAATGTATAAAAAAGGCCAAACGAACCCCGAAAAATTCCAAGATTAACACAACACTCCTGTTGTTCTATGTTGACACTAGAAAAATTTTGAAAGCAATAAGAGGCAACGGATATCGTCCCGTCCCCAAAGGTGGTACGTTCCCTATCGAAACCATCATACTTGTTGTGAGAAGCTCTGGTTTGTGGGAAGCTTATACCCAAACCTGCCCCAAATGGGACAATATTTTCACCACGGCATGTTGATGCCGCTCCATGATAGCATGCCAAGTTTCATGAATTTCAGACGAGTTTTGGATTTACTAGAATTTAAATACCAGGTATCTCAACATTTTGTCGGCAATCAACAGTCCCCTAGTGGTTGAAATTCATTCCCGTCTCTTGCATGGGACCTAGAAATTCACCCAAGGACACACATGTGATTTTTCAACCAACTTTAGTGCATTGGAGCATGTGCTTTTAGTTCAAATTTGAATTATGCACATAAAATGCCTAGAAAACCCAGTTAATGTATAAAAAAGGCCAAACGAACCCCCAAAAATTCATTCCCATTTATTGCATGGGACCTAAGAATGCACTGAAGGACACATATTTGATTTTTCAACCAATTTGTATGCACCGGAGCATGTGCATGTAGTTTAATTTTGAATTGTGCACCTGAAATGGCTAGGAAACCAGTTTAATGTATAAAATGTCCAAACGAACCCTAAATAATTCCAATTCTTTTACGACACACATATAGTTGCATGTTCACTGCAGATAAAAGGTCTAGCAATTCAAACAGCGTCAATTGCCGCTGTGACCCCGTTTTGTAATTCAAATCAAGTAGACCCCACACTGTTTATTATCTCCAACTGTGTGAGATGTAGTACAAAGTATCTTGGAGCACCGTCGGTGTATATAGCATGCCTATGGCTTACGCGAGAAGGTGCATCGGCTACAGTACACAGCCGGCGTGTTAAGCACACTAGCTCGCTCCCCAAAAACTCCTGCCTCTGCATCCCTTGCAATCTCGAAAATATCTACCGCCTGGAAGGTTTTAATGTTTGATAGCACACGATTATTATGTGCGGACCGTGTGTGATGTCTGTTACTCCCGCTCTGCTTCAGTCCCTTGATTCAAATTTTCAGTAGCCCCGGCATTTTACTCCCGCCTCTGCATCCATCACATTCTCAAAAATATCTGCTCGCCCTTGATCCAAATTTTCAGTAGCCCCACCTTGTTATTCCCGCCTAGTAAAATTTTCAGTTGCCGCAGTATTTCCTCAAACACAACCTCCGCTCACACAGACACACACAACCCTCAAAACCATTGGTAGGTCGCCGCCATCGTCGGCGCCTCCATCCTCAACCTCTGCCTATGTGCCGGGGAGCTCGAGGAGCCAATGGCCAAAAAGAGGTTTATCGTGGCCTTTTCGCCCGACGCCGGCGAGGTGGCCGCCGAGGTGTCCCTGTCGTCCTCCACGGGCCCGATCCGCCGTCGCCGGTCCCCCGATCCGCCCGCCGCCGCGCCCCTACGCCGGTTCAAGGACTTCCCCGTCCTCCCCCGGACCTGGTAGCCGATGAAGTCCTACCTCGGGGTCCGGCAGCGGCGATGGGGGACGTGGGTCGCCAGATTACAAATCGAGAGACCCACACCCGCCGGTGGCTCGGTAGCTTCCACACGGCCGAGCTCGCGGCCATGGAGTACGACCGCTGGCAGGTCCGCTACCACGGCGCGGCGGCTAGGCTCAATTTCCCCTTCGACACACATCCGGTCGACCTCGTTACACTGGAGCCAGGGGTGGTGAGCTTAGCTATGGCGCGGGAGGACCACGAGGCGTGGGAGCGCCTCGACGCCGAGGCCGCCGTCGTGGCCTACATGCAAGAGCTTCGCCGACAGCACACGGAGCTCGTGGAGGAGCAGTGGGCTATCTTTGCCGGCGCGGAGGGCGGCGAGGTTATCACGCTCTCCTCTAATGACGAGGTCGAAGGCGGCGAGGACGGCGACACGGAGGGTGGCGAGGTTATCACGCTCTCCTCTGATGACGAGGCCAAAGGTGGCGGCGACGGTGCCGCGGAGGGCGTCGAGGTGGGCCCTGAGGACGAGGAGAGCGATGTCGACGAGCGCAGGAGTGCCTTCCCAAACGACCCCGATGACGGTACTGGCCTGGACCCGGCTCGCAGCACACCGTACATGATGAGGAAGGATTGGCTTGACCTCTACTTCGACGGAAAGTAGTTTAGCTTAGTTTAAATTTATGTTTTATCTTCGGTTATGCAAAACTATCTATGTTTATGTTTGAATGCATGCTACTTTCGGTTGAACCTGGTTTGAACTTGATCAAATTGAAGTTTACAACCTTAAGTTTAGGGGATCGACTAGAAAAGGCCAAAAATTGTTGGAGTATACATATATCCACTAAGGGTTTTAGTCCTTTAACTTTTTAAGGATCGCCTAGAGATGTCCTAATGACTTGTTTATTTCAGTTCTTCACAATGTGATGCTCTATATGTGCAACTATTTGTCGTGAAATTCAATTTCATCAATAAAAGTTTCAACAATACCACTATGAATTACGATATTTGGTTGCTGTTAACGATATTGCAGTTAACTTGCCTTTTCGTTTTTCAATTGTTGTTTAGCAACATGCATTGTACTGAATGACTAAATATGCAATCCCAGGCTACATAGCAATAAGGAAGAGTGTTACCTTAATGTTCTAATGATGTCTAGATATACATGTAATAAAATCTTATATAATGGGATGGATGGAGTGTTGTACTACATCATTTTTCAATTGTTGTTTAGCTTCTAATATTAACTTGGTGCTTTTAGGTAAATATATCATTGCCAAAGATCCACACTTCGACCCTTTCTGCGTATGGGGCAATGAGATATTGATGAACCAGCATCAAGTGAGGAAATTGATAAAGAATGTTATTAAAATGGGTCAAAAGATGTCAATCGGACTATTTGTTTACACTTTATGCAAGACAACAATGAACTGCGGGATGGTAAGGAAGAACCATGTAGCCTTCTTTTTACTGCCCGTAATGAGTTGCGTTAGATGACAATATCTGAAGCTTTTTTCTTTTGTAGTGGATCCTGAAGCAGTTTACTCAAGATTACCTCTCAAACTACATGATTGGCAGCCGGCCATCACAAGGGGTTGGACTAGAGTCCTGCATGCCTTCTGCATCCAGGAGAGCACAATAGGGCCATTTTGCTTCACCTTGTTCAGCAACTGGAATGTTTGTCGCCTCTTTCTTTACCATCTATAATAGTACAAGTATAGAACCTTGGTACATCATTCTTTATTTGGTGCTTATGTATTTCTTAAACATATGTACCTGTGAATCGAATAATGCATTGGTTGTTTCAACCTGATGGATATGAATAAAGCAATAGCCTACTTTCGAGTTTAAATTAGGTACAATTTTAAATAGCAGCAATTAAATTAGGGCGAAATTACGTTGTGCAGGTCATTACGGCACACACGGTTGGTAAAATACAAACGTTTGTGATATACACCATAATTCGAGACGGTTCATAGAGAGGAAACATGTGCAAGCATGCACACAGTTGCCGGTTGCAAAGCATGTGTGATGTCAGACACTATCACATACAGTGCGGGGAAACTAAATGTGTGTGATTGCCTACCTATCGTACATGGTTTATAATCATGAACTGTTTGTGATGTGCCAGGCATCGTAAAACTCCCGTGCCGAGAATCTGCCTGGAAAACTCCTGTGCATGGAATCTGCCTAGTTTTGGGCAGAACCACAAAACTTCGACTGTGATGGCAATGCGAGCACAAACGAGTAGCAAGGATGAAGCATTTGAGATATTCGAGATATCGGAAACGGTTATATCGGGACAACTGTGTGCATGAAGGCTCCCTATCCCTGACGGTTTCTGGGTCGTGTGGGAAGGACCCCCCTATCGCCCACATTGACTTGGCGACGGTTCCAAATTCCATCGCGGAAAGGGGTTACAAACCGTTTGTTTAGGACCGGCGTGCACCAGTGGGCCCACAAGGGGGGATCTCCCTCCGTCCTTCTGGACGCCTCGTGGCTCTTCCGACTTGTTCTCCAAGTCTCTAGTGTCTCTTCTGGTCCAAAAATTCCGAAAAATTAGGAAACCCTAAGCAATTTGTTTATTAATCTTATTCAAAAAGAATCAATATTTTATCACGCTTCTGTTTTGAAATGAGAATTGTTTTCCTGAGCACAAAAGTTTCTGTTTTCCAGCAAGATCAAATCAACTATCACCGTAAGCCATCCTAAAGGTCTTACTTGGCACAAACACTAAATTAAACACAAAACCACTTCTAACTGAAAATATGCCCTAGAGGCAATAATAAAGTTATTATTTATTTTCCTTATATCATGAATAAATGTTTATTATTCATGCTAGAATTGTATTAACCGGAAACATAATACATGTGTGAATACATAGACAAACTTAGTGTCACTAGTGTGCCTCTACTTGACTAGCTCGTTAATCAAAGATGGTTATGTTTCCTAACCATGAACAAAGAGTTGTTATTTTAGTAACGAGGTCAGATCATTAGTTGAATGATCTGATTGACATGACCCATTCCATTAGCTTAGCACCCGATCGTTTAGTATGTTGCTATTGCTTTCTTCATAACTTATACATGTTCCTATGACTATGAGATTATGCAACTCCCGTTTACCGGAGGAACACTTTGGGTGCTACCAAATGTCACAACGTAACTGGGTGATTATAAAGGAGCATTACAGGTGTCTCCAAAGGTACATGTTGGGTTGGCATATTGCGAGATTAGGATTTGTCACTCCGATTGTCGGAGAGGTATCTCTGGGCCCTCTCGGTAATGCACATCACATAAGCCTTGCAAGCATTACAACTAAAATGTTAGTTGTGAGATGATGTATTACGGAACGAGTAAAGAGACTTGCCGGTAACGAGATTGAACTAGGTATTGGATACCGACGATCGAATCTCGGGCAAGTAACATACCGATGACAAAGGGAACAACGTATGTTGTTATGCGGTCTGACCGATAAAGATCTTCGTAGAATATGTAGGAGCCAATATGGGCATCCAGGTCCCGCTATTGGTTATTGACCGGAGATGTGTCTCAGTCATGTCTGCATTGTTCTCGAACCGTAGGGTCCGCACGCTTAACGTTACGATGACAGTTATTATGAGTTTATGCATTTTGATGTACCGAAGTTAGTTCGGAGTCCCGGATGTGATCACGGACATGACGAGGAGTCTCGAAATGGTCGAGACATAAAGATTGATATATTGGAAGCCTATATTTGGATATCGGAAGTGTTCCGGGTGAAATCGAGATTTTACCGGAGTACCGGGAGGTTACCCGAACCCCCCCGAGCTATATGGGCCTTAGTGGGATTTAGTGGAAAGGAGAAAAGGGGCATCCCAAGGTGGGCCACGCGCCTCCCCCCTCCCCTAGTCCTATTAGGACAAGGAGAGGTGGCCAGCCCCCCTCTCTCTCTTTCCCCCTCGGGGAATCCTATTCCAACTAGGATTGGGGGGGGGGAGTCCTACTCCCGGTAGGAGTAGGACTCCTCCTGCGCCCTCCTCCCCCTTGGATCCTTTATATACGGGGGCAGGGGGCACCTCTAGACACACAAGTTGATCCTTGAGATCGTTCCTTAGCCGTGTGCTGTGCCCCCTGCCACCATATTCCACCTCGATCATATTGTAGCGGTGCTTAGGCGAAGCCCTGCGACAGTAGAACTCCTCCCCGACACTTTGCTGGATCGGAGCCCGGGGATCGTCATCGAGCTGTACGTGTGCTAAGAACTCGGAGGTGCCGGAGTAACGGTGCTTGGATCGGTCGGATCGGGAAGACGTACGACTACTTCCTCTACGTTGCGTCAACGCTTCCGCAGTCGGTCTGCGTGGGTACGTAGACAACACTCTCCCCTCTCGTTGCTATGCATCACCATGATCTTGCGTGTGCGTAGGAAATTTTTTGAAATTACTGCGTTCCCCAACAGTGGCATCCAAGCCTAGGTTTTATGGTTTGATGTAATATGCACGAGTAGAACACAAGTGAGTTGTGGGCGATATAAGTCATACTGCCTACCAGCATGTCATACTTTGGTTCGGCGGTATTGTTGGACGAGACGACCCGGACCGGCATTATGCGTACGCTTACGCGAGACCGGTTCTCCCGACGTGCTTTGCACATAGGTGGCTTGCGGGCGACAGTCTCTCCAACTTTAGTTGAACCAAGTGTGGCTACGCCCGGTCCTTGCGAAGGTTAAAATGGAGTCTATTTGACAAACTATCGTTGTGATTTTGATGCGTAGGTGAGATTGGTTCTTGCTTACGCCCGTAGCAGCCACGTAAAACTTGCAACAACAAAGTAGAGGACGTCTAACTTGTTTTTGCAGGGCATGTTGTGATGTGATATGGTCAAGGCATGATGCTGAATTTTATTGTATGAGATGATCATGTTTTGTAACCGAGTTATCGGCAACTGGCAGGAGCCATATGGTTGTCGCTTTATTGTATGCAATGCAATCGCGATGTAATGCTTTACTTTATCACTAAGCGGTAGCGATAGTCGTGGAAGCATAAGATTGGCGAGACGACAATGATTCTACGATGGAGATCAAGGTGTCGCGCCGGTGACGATGGTGATCATGATGGTGCTTTGGAGATGGAGATCACAGGCACAAGATGATGATGGCCATATCATATCACTTATATTGATTGCATGTGATGTTTATCTTTTATGCATCTTATCTTGCTTTAATTGACGGTAGCATTATAAGATGATCTCTCACTAAATTATCAAGAAGTGTTCTCCCTGAGTATGCACCGTTGCGAAAGTTCTTCGTGCTGAGACACCACGTGATGATCGGGTGTGATAGGCTCTACGTTCAAATACAACGGGTGCAAAACAGTTGCACACGCGGAATACTCAGGTTATACTTGACGAGCCAAGCATATAAAGATATGGCCTCGGAACACGGAGACCGAAAGGTCGAGTGTGAATCATATAGTAGATATGATCAACATAGTGATGTTCATGAATGAAACTACTCCATCTCACGTGATGATCGGACATGGTTTAGTTGATTTGGATCACGTGATCACTTAGAGGATTAGTGGGATGTCTATCTAAGTGGGAGTTCTTAAGTAATATGATTAATTGAACTTAAATTTATCATGAACTTAGTCCCTGATAGTATCTTGCTTGTTTATGTTGATTGTAGATAGATGGCTCGTGCTGTTGTTCCGTTGAATTTTAATGCGTTCCTTGAGAAAGCAAAGTTGAAAGATGATGGTAGCAATTACACGGACTGGGTCCGTAACTTGAGGATTATCCTCATTGCTGCACAGAAGAATTACGTCCTGGAAGCACCGCTAGGTGCCAGGCCTGCTGCTGGAGCAACACCAGATGTTATGAACGTCTGGCAGAGCAAAGCTGATGACTACTCGATAGTTCAGTGTGCCATGCTTTACGGCTTAGAATCGGGACTTCAACGACGTTTTGAACGTCATGGAACATATGAGATGTTTCAGGAGTTGAAGTTAATATTTCAAGCAAATGCCCGAATTGAGAGATATGAAGTCTCCAATAAGTTATATAGCTGCAAGATGGAGGAGAATAGTTCTGTCAGTGAGCATATACTCCAAATGTCTGGGGTATAATAATCACTTGATTCAGATGGGAGTTAACCTTCCAAATGATTGCGTCATTGACAGAATTCTCCAATCACTGCCACCAGGCTACAAGAGCTTCGTGATGAACTATAATATGCAAGGGATGAACAAGACTATTCCCGAGCTCTTCGCAATGCTGAAAGCTGCGGAGGTAGAAATCAAAAAGGAGCATCAAGTGTTGATGGTCAACAAGACCACTAGTTTCAAGAAAAAGGGCAAAGGGAAGAAGAAGGGGAACTTCAAAAAGAACAGCAAGCAAGTTGCTGCTCAAGAGAAGAAACCCAAGTTTGGACCTAAGCCTGAAACTGAGTGCTTCTACTGCAAGCAGACTGGTCACTGGAAGCGGAACTGCCCCAAGTATTTGGCGGATAAGAAGGATGGCAAGGTGAACAAAGGTATATGTGATATACATGTTATTGATGTGTACCTTACTAATGCTCGCAGTAGCACCTGCGTATTTGATACTGGTTCTGTTGCTAATATTTGCAACTCGAAAGAGGGACTACGGATTAAGCGAAGATTGGCTAAGGACGAGGTGACGATCCGCGTGGGAAACGGTTCCAAAGTCGATGTGATCGCGGTCGGCACGCTACCTCTACATCTACCTTCGGGATTAATATTAGACCTAAATAATTGTTATTTGGTGCCAGCGTTGAGCATGAACATTATATCTGGATCTTGTTTATTGCGAGACGGTTATTCATTTAAATCAGAGAATAATGGTTGTTCTATTTATATGAGTAATATCTTTTATGGTCATGCACCCTTGAAGAGTGGTCTATTCTTATTGAATCTCGATAGTAGTAATACACATATTCATAATGTTGAAGCCAAAAGATGCAGAGTTGATAATGATAGTGCAACTTATTTGTGGCACTGCCGTTTAGGTCATATCGGTGTAAAGCGCATGAAGAAACTCCATACTGATGGGCTTTTGGAACCACTTGATTATGAATCGCTTGGTACTTGTGAACCATGCCTCATGGGCAAGATGACTAAAACACCGTTCTCCGGTACTATGGAGAGAGCAACAGATTTGTTGGAAATCATACATACAGATGTATGTGGTCCGATGAATATTGAAGCTCATGGCGGATATCATTATTTTCTCACCTTCACAGATGATTTAAGCAGATACGGGTATATCTACTTAATGAAACATAAGTCTGAAACATTTGAAAAGTTCAAAGAATTTCAGAGTGAAGTTGAAAATCATCGTAACAAGAAAAATAAAGTTTCTACGATCTGATCGTGGAGGAGAATATTTGAGTTACGAGTTTGGTGTACATTTGAAAAATTGTGGAATAGTTTCGCAACTCACGCCACCCGGAACACCGCAGCGTAATGGTGTGTCCGAATGTCGTAATCGTACTTTACTAGATATGGTGCGATCTATGATGTCTCTTACTGATTTACCGCTATCGTTTTGGGGATACGCTCTAGAGACGGTCGCATTCACGTTAAATAGGGCACCATCAAAATCCGTTAAGACAACGCCTTATGAACTGTGGTTTGGCAAGAAACCAAAGTTGTCGTTTCTGAAAGTTTGGGGCTGCGATGCTTATGTGAAAAAGCTTCAACCTGATAAGCTCGAACCCAAATCAGAGAAATGTGTCTTCATAGGATATCCAAAGGAAACTATTGGATACACCTTCTATCACAAATCCGAAGGCAAGACTTTTGTTGCTAAATTTGGAAACTTTCTGGAGAAGGAGTTTCTCTCGAAAGAAGTGAGTGGGAGGAAAGTAGAACTTGACGAGGTAACTGTACCTGCTCCCTTGTTGGAAAGTTGTACATCACAGAAAACTGTTTTTGCGACACCTACTCCAATAAGTGAGGAAGTTAATGATAATGATCATGAAACTTCAGAACAAGATACTACTGAACCTCGTAGATCAACCAGAGTGAGATCCATGCCAGAGTGGTACGGTAATCCAGTTCTGGAAGTCATGCTACTAGATCATGATGAACCTATGAACTATGAAGAAGCGATGGTGAGCCCAGATTCCGCAAAGTGGCTTGAAGCCATGAAATCTGAGATGGGATCCATGTATGAGAACAAAGTATGGACTTTGGTTGACTTGCCCGCTGATCGGCAAGCAATTGAGAATAAATGGATCTTCAAGAAGAAGACTGACGCTGACGGTAATATTACTGTCTACAAAGCTCGACTTGTCGCAAAAGGTTTTCGGCAAGTTCAAGGGATTGACTACGATGAGACCTTCTCACCCGTAGCGATGCTTAAGTCTGTCCGAATCATGTTAGCAATAGCCGCATTTTATGATTATGAAATTTGGCAGATGGATGTCAAAACTGCATTCCTGAATGGATTTCTGGAAGAAGAGTTGTATATGATGCAACCAGAAGGTTTTGTCGATCCAAAGGGAGCTAACAAAGTGTGCAAGCTCCAGCGATCAATTTATGGACTGGTGCAAGCCTCTCGGAGTTGGAATAAACGCTTTGATAGTGTGATCAAAGCATTTGGTTTTATACAGACTTTTGGAGAAGCCTGTATTTACAAGAAAGTGAGTGGGAGCTCTGTAGCATTTCTGATATTATATGTGGATGACATATTACTAATTGGAAATGATATAGAATTTCTGGATAGCATAAAGGGATACTTAAATAAAAGTTTTTCAATGAAAGACCTCGGTGAAGCTGCTTACATATTAGGCATTAAGATCTATAGAGATAGATCAAGACGCTTAATTGGACTTTCACAAAGCACATACCTTGACAAAGTTTTGAAGAAGTTCAAAATGGATCAAGCAAAGAAAGGGTTCTTGCCTGTGTTACAAGGTGTGAAGTTGAGTAAGACTCAATGCCTGACCACTGCAGAAGATAGAGAGAAAATGAAAGATGTTCCCTATGCTTCAGCCATAGGCTCTATCATGTATGCAATGCTGTGTACCAGACCTGATGTGTGCCTTGCTATAAGTTTAGTAGGGAGGTACCAAAGTAATCCAGGAGTGGATCACTGGACAACGGTCAAGAACATCCTGAAATACCTGAAAAGGACCAAGGATATGTTTCTCGTATATGGAGGTGACAAAGAGCTCATCGTAAAAGGTTACGTTGATGCAAGCTTTGACACTGATCTGGACGATTCTAAATCGCAAACCGGATACGTGTTTACATTAAACGGTGGAGCTGTCAGTTGGTGCAGTTCTAAACAAAGCGTCGTAGCGGGATCTACATGTGAAGCGGAGTACATAGCTGCTTCGGAAGCAGCGAACGAAGGAGTCTGGATGAAGGAGTTCATATCCGATCTAGGTGTCATAACTAGTGCATCGGGTCCAATGAAAATCTTTTGTGACAATACTGGTGCAATTGGCTTGGCAAAGGAATCCAGATTTCACAAGAGGACCAAGCACATCAAGAGACGCTTCAATTCCATCCGGGATCTAGTCCAGGTGGGAGACATAGAGATTTGCAAGATACATACGGATCTGAATGTTGCAGACCCGTTGACTAAGCCTCTTCCACGAGCAAAACATGATCAGCACCAAGGCTCCATGGGTGTTAGAATCATTACTGTGTAATCTAGATTATTGACTCTAGTGCAAGTGGGAGACTGAAGGAAATATGCCCTAGAGGCAATAATAAAGTTATTATTTATTTCCTTATATCATGATAAATGTTTATTATTCATGCTAGAATTGTATTAACCGGAAACATAATACATGTGTGAATACATAGACAAACTTAGTGTCACTAGTGTGCCTCTACTTGACTAGCTCGTTAATCAAAGATGGTTATGTTTCCTAACCATGAACAAAGAGTTGTTATTTTATTAACGAGGTCACATCATTAGTTGAATGATCTGATTGACATGACCCATTCCATTAGCTTAGCACCCGATCATTTAGTATGTTGCTATTGCTTTCTTCATAACTTATACATGTTCCTATGACTATGAGATTATGCAACTCCCGTTCACCAGAGGAACACTTTGGGTGCTACCAAACGTCACAACGTAACTGGGTGATTATAAAGGAGCATTACAGGTGTCTCCAAAGGTACATGTTGGGTTGGCATATTTCGAGATTAGGATTTGTCACTCCGATTGTCGTAGAGGTATCTCTGGGCCCTCTCGGTAATGCACATCACATAAGCCTTGCAAGCATTAAAACTAAAATGTTAGTTGTGAGATGATGTATTACGGAACGAGTAAAGAGACTTGCCGGTAACGAGATTGAACTAGGTATTGGATACCGACGATCGAATCTCGGGCAAGTAACATACCGATGACAAAGGGAACAACGTATGTTGTTATGCGGTCTGACCGATAAAGATCTTCGTAGAATATGTAGGAGCCAATATGGGCATCCAGGTCCCGCTATTGGTTATTGACTGGAGATGTGTCTCAGTCATGTCTGCATTGTTCTCGAACCGTAGGGTCCGCACGCTTAACGTTACGATGACAGTTATTATGAGTTTATGCATTTTGATGTACCGAAGTTAGTTCGGAGTCCCGGATGTGATCACGGACATGACGAGGAGTCTCGAAATGGTCGAGACATAAAGATTGATATATTGGAAGCCTATGTTTGGATATCGGAAGTGTTCCTGGTGAATTCGAGATTTTACCGGAGTACCGGGAGGTTACCGGAACCCCCCCGGGAGCTATATGGGCCTTAGTGGGCTTTAGTGGAAAGGAGAAAAGGGGCAGCCCAAGGTGGGCCGCGCGCCTCCCCCCTCCCCTAGTCCTATTAGGACAAGGAGAGGTGGCCAGCCCCCCTCTCTCTCTTTCCCCCTCGGGGAATCCTATTCCAACTAGGATTGGGGGGGGAGTCCTACTCCCGGTAGGAGTAGGACTCCTCCTGCGCCCTCCTCCTGGCCGGCCGCCCCCTCCCCCTTGGATCCTTTATATACGGGGGCAGGGGGGCACCTCTAGACACACAAGTTGATCCTTGAGATTGTTCCTTAGCCGTGTGGGGTGCCCCCTGCCACCATATTCCACCTCGATCATATTGTAGCGGTGCTTAGGCGAAGCCCGACGATAGTAGAACATCAAGATCGTCACCACGCCGTCGTGCTGACGGAACTCCTCCCCGATGCTTTGCTGGATCGGAGCCTGGGGATCGTCATCGAGCTGTACGTGTGCTAAGAACTCGGAGGTGCCGGAGTAACGGTGCTTGGATCGGTCGGATCGGGAAGACGTACGACTACTTCCTCTACGTTGCGTCAACGCTTCCGCAGTCGGTCTGCGTGGGTATGTAGACAACACTCTCCCCTCTCGTTGCTATGCATCACCATGATCTTGCGTGTGCGTAGGAAATTTTTTGAAATTACTGCGTTCCCCAACACTAACCATAGGCTATATGAATTATTTATTGCAAAACAGAAGCAAAAAAACAAAAATAAAATTGGATTGCCTCCCAACAAGCGCTATTGTTTAACGCCCTTAGCTAGGAATTGATAATTTCGATGAACCTCACATGAAAGACAAGAATTAAAGCACAAAGAGAGCATCACATAACATGTGAAAAACACATCTAAGTCTAACATACTTCCTATGAATAGGCATATTATAGGAAAACAAATTATCAAGGAAAGCAAAAACTAGCGTATCCAAGGAAGAAGAAAGAAACAAAAGCAATCTCAACATAATGAGAGGTAATTTTCTAACATGAAAATTTCTACAACCATATTTTCCTCTCTCACAATAATTACATGTAGGATCATAATCAAATTCAACAATATAAATATCACATAAAATATTCTGAACATGATCCACATGCATGCAAAGTTTACACTCTTCCAAAATAGTGGGAATATCATTAACTAAAGACATGACCGCTCCAAACCCACTTTTATCAAAAAATTCATAATATTGAACATTATCCAAATATGTGGGATCTGAAGTTAACACTCTTCCAAACCCACTTTCAGTATTTTTGCAAAAATTGTTATCAATCTCATATTCATCATGGTGCTTAAATAGATTTTCAAGATTATAAGAGGAATCACCCCAATCATGATCATTGCAACAAGTAGTGGACATAGCAAAACTAGCATCCCCAAGCTTAGGGTTTTGCATATTATTAGCACAGTTGACATTAATAGAATTTATAATAACATCATTGCAATCATGCTTTTTATTCAAGGATCTATCGTGAATCACTTCATAAAGCACTTCATCACAATCTTTAGATTCACGGATTTCGAGCAAAACTTCATAAAGATAATCTAGTGCACTCAACTCACTAGCAATTGGTTCATCATAGTTGGATCTCTTAAAAATATTAGCAAGCAGATGAGGATCCATAAACTCTTTGGTTTCTGATTTTTAATAAATACACAATTATACCAAGCAAACAAACCAATTAAGACATAAGGGCAAATGAAAAGACAAACGGAAGAAGGGCAAAGAAAAGGGCAAATCTTTTGGAAAATCGTATTAGACGTGGGGGAGAGGAAAACAAGAGGAAAATGGCGAATAATGTAATGCAAGAGATGAGAGTTTATGATGAGTACTTGGTTTGTCTTGACTTGGCGTAGATCTCCCCGGCAACGGCACCGGCAATTCTTCCTGCTACTTCTTGAGCTTGTGTTGTTTTTTCCCTTGAAGAGGAAAGGGTGATGCAGCAAAGTAGAGATAAGTATTTCCCTTAGTTTGAGAACCAAGATATCAATCTAGTAGGAGACAATGCACAAAACACCCAATACATGCATAAACAATCAAACAACTTGCACCCAATGCGATAAACGGGTTGTCAGTTGATAACCCACAAGTATATGGGATCGCAACAGTTTTCGCGGGTAAATATTCAACCCAAATTTATAGATTCGACATAAGGGGAGCCAAAGGATATTTGAAGGTATGAGCAGCCGAGTTGTCAATTCAACCACACCTGGAGATTAATTATCTGCAGCAAAGTGATCAGTAGCAAAGTAGTTTGATAGTTTTGATAGTAGTGATAGTAGGAACAATAACGGTAACAGTGATAGCAGTAATTTTGTAGCAAGCGTAACAGTGATGATAGCAGTAGTAACTTAGCAGAAACAATATGGAAAAGTTCGTAGGCATTGGATCAGTGACTTTTGGATGATATTCATCATGAGACAGTTATAACCTAGGGCGATGCGGCACTAGCTCCAGTTCATCGATATAATGTAGGCATGTATTCCGTAAATAGTAATACGTGCTTTATTAAAAGAACTTGCATGATATCTTTTGTCCTACCCTCCCGTGGCAGTGGGGTCCATATTGGAAACTAAGGGATATTAAGGCCTTCTTTTAATAGAGAACCAGAACAAAGCATTAAAACATAGTGAATACATGAACTCCTCAAACTACGGTCATCACCGGGAGTGGGCCGGGTTGTTGTCACTCTGGGGTTGCCGGATAATAATCGTTGTAGGTGACTATAACTTGCAAGATCACATCTAGAACATGGATATAATGATGAATTCATAAACAGTTCAGATCTGAAATCATGGCACCCGGGCTCAAAGTTACAAGTAGTAAGCATAGCAAAGTCATAGCAACATCAGTCTAAGAACATAGCGGATACTAGGGATCAGGCCCTAACAAAACTAACTTGATTACATGATGAATCTCATCCAACTCCTCACCGACCAGCAAGCCTACAAAGGAATTACTCACTCCCGGTGGGGAGCATCATGGAATTGGTGATGGAGAAGGGTTGGTGATGACGAAGAACGAAGATCCCCCCTCTCCGGAGCCCCAAACGGACTCGAGATTTGCCCTCCCAAGGAAGAACAGGGCCTGGCGGCGGCTCTGTCTCGTGGATCGCAATAATTCTTTCTCCCTGATTTTTTTCTAGAAATATGTGATTTTATAGTATCAGGGGGGGTCGTCAGCGGGGCCACCAGGTGGGTACAACCCACTTGGGCGTGCCAGGAGAGGGGGGCGTGCCCTGGTGGGTTGTGCCCACCTAGGGGCCCCTCTCTGGTGGGTCTTGGCTCCAGAAATTCTTATTATTGATATAAAAAATCCTAGCAAAGTTTCGTTCCATTCCGAGAACTTTTATTTATGCACAAAAACAACACCATGGTAGTTATGCTCAAAACAACGTCGGTCCGAGGTTAGTTTCATTCAAATCATGCAAATTAGAGTCCAAAACAAGAGGAAAAGCGTGAGAAAAAGTAGACACGTTGGAGACGTATCATCAGACCCTTCACAGTTACTTGCAAAAGTGAGATCTGATAGAGATAGATGAAAGGTAAAGTAAATATTTTTGGTATTTTTGGTTTATAGATCGGAAAGTAAAATATTGCAAAATAGTAGATCGGAAACTAATATGATCGAAATAGACTTGGGGCCATAGGTTTCACTAGAGGCTTCTCTCATGATAGCAAATAGTATGGTGGGTGAACAAATTATTGCTGAGCAATTGATAGAAAAGTGCAAAGTTATGACAATATCTAAGGCAATGATCATGAATATAGGCATCATGTCCGTGTCAAGTAGACCAAAACGATTCTGCATCTACTACTATTACTATACACATGACCGACTCCTGCCTACATCTAGAGTATTAAGTTCATGAAGAACAAAGTAACGCATTAAGTAAGATGACATGATGTAGAGGAATTAACTCAACCAATATGATGAAAACCCCATCTTTTTATCCTCGATGGCAACAATACAATACGTGCTTTGTTGCCCCTACTGTCACTAGGAAAGGACACTGCAAGATTGAACCCAAAGCTAAGCACTTCTCCCATTGCAAGAAAAACCAATCTAGTTGGCCAAACCAAACCGATAGTTCTAAGAGAATTACAAAGATATCAAATCATGCATAAAAGAATTCAGAGAAGATTCAAATAATATTCATAGATAAGCTGATCATAAATCCACAATTCATCGGATCTCGGCAAACACACCGCAAAAGAGTATTGCATCGGATAGATCTCTAAGAACATCGAGGAGAACATGGTATTGAGAATCAAAGAGAGAGAAGAATCCATCTAGCTACTAGCTATGGACATGTAGGTCTGAGGTAAACTACTCACGCTTCATCAGAAGGGCAATAGAGTTGATGTAGAAGCCCTCCGTGATTGAATCCCCCTCCGGCAGGGTGCCTGAAAAGGTCCCTAGATGGGATCTCACAGGTGCAGAAGGTTGCGGCGGTAGAAAAGTGTTTTTTGTGGATACTTCTGGTGGTTTGGGAATATATAGGCGAAGAAATTAGGTCAGGGGTGTCACGGGGGGGGGGGGGGGGCGGGGGGGGGGGGGGGCACAGGGGTGGGGGCGTTCCCTACCCCCTTGAGCGTGCCCTCCATCCTTGTGTCCGCCTCATGGCTCTTCCGACTTGATCTCCAAGTCTCTGGTGTGTCTTCTGGTCCAAGAAAATTCATCGGGAAGGTTTCATTCCGTTTGGACTCCGTTTGGTATTCCTTTTCTGCGAAACTCTAAAACAAGGAAAAACAGAAAACTGGCACTAGGCTCTAGGTTAATAGGTTAGTCCCAAAAACAATATAAAATAGCATATTAATGCATATAAAACATCCAAAACAGATAATATAATAGCATCGAACAATCAAAAATTATAGATACGTTGGAGACGCATCAATGCTCCGCATCAATTGTGTTACACACATTGACTCAAGCACATAACATGCGGCAAATTACAAGTCCAAGTGTAGCCTTACATGATGATAGGACCCCCACCCTGGTAGGCCCAAGGCAAGGAATCGAGCCAACAGGACTAGGAAGCCCTAGCCCATTCCAGAAAGTCCACTTGGTTGGGCCCGCACCATGAAGCCCACTCAGTTTGACCATTGGTGCCTTATAAAGACCATCAGTCAGGTGTTACTACAAAGCACTTAACCAGTGTAATGGTGCATGACCAATGAGTTGTTACCATGATGTGGCTGACTCGGTCAATGTAATTCCAAGCCTTATCGGCCATACATAAGGTGAGGCTAGGACGTCCTTGCGTGGGCATGCATACAAAGACATATAGGCATTTCATATGATTCGTGTACTATGAGAATCCTCATCCAAGGCTACATAACACCAAGTAGGAGTAGGACATTACCTTCAAGACAAAGGGTCCGAACCTACATAAAATTACTCATGTGAACCGGTACATGGATCATGTTTGTGTTCCTCCCAAATTGTCATGTTATGTGTATTTGTGACAAATCCTTGCGACATCTGGCACCCGCCATGGGGATAGGAGCATGTTGGAGTTGCAATCTAGGCAGAGCTTCTCTGGACAACAGCGGCGGGCTCATGCATGGGAAGCTTGTGAGATTCGACACGCTTTGCTTCATCATCGACCTATGCAGCCCGTACGTTGGGGTGTGTGTGTGATACTAGAATGATTCAACAAATAAATCAGGAGCCTGTAAGCACCTTTTCCCGAAAAAAGAAATGTGCAACTATAGAGCAAACATGACAGAGATGAAGCTTTTACTGAAGAGAGTCATGTAAAATTCAAGCTTTTCCTGAAGAGAAGGTCAAGCAAAATCTTATTTTTGGGAAGTCTTAATTTTCTTTATGGAGCTGGAGTAGGACACAAATAGAGAAGAGATGGGGCTAGAGCAGCAATAGTGGCCCTGCCCACGGGACTCTAATTCTAGGTTCTCCTAATTTTTTACTTTGCGATTGCTAAAAATAGCAGAAGATGAGACATGAACTTGGCTTCTAAGCTCAAATAGTAACAATAAAATCCAAACAAATCTTAATGATTTAGGCAGCAAACATGTTAGATTGTTCTAGCTGCGTGGAACATTTTTTGAAAAACATCCCTGATGTTCTAGAAAAAAATTGCCCACAACTACAATAGTTGAACATCTATGTTTTCTAATTTCTTTTTATTGCGCTTGCATTTACTATTTGCTCGGATGCATGTAAGCTCAAGAACAAAATTGAATATCTGGAGAAAAATATCGATACTTATTACACATGGAATGAACAGACACATGTCAATTTAAACATATATACATAGTAAAATAAATTATGTTTTGGTATTTGATGTCGCCTGAAGCTACGTCGGTATTTCCCCAAAGAGGAAGGGATGATGCAGCACAGTGGCGATAGGTATTTCCCTCAGATATGAAACCAAGGTTATCGAACCAGTAGGAGAACCAAGAAACACAACGTAAACAAACCCTGCACACAAATAACAAATCCTCGCAACCCGACGTGTTAAAGGGGTTGTCAATCCCTTTCGGGTAACGGTGCCAGAAATTGGGATGTGACGAGGGAAAGTTGTAATAGATTGAATAAATAGATCACAAATAAAATAAAGTGCAGCAAAGTACTTTTGGGTTTTTGGTTTAGTAGATCTGAAAATAAAAGGAAATATAAATAGATCACAAAGGCAAATATATGAGAAAGAAGAGCGGGGGTCGTAGGTTTCACTAGTGGCTTCTCTTGAGAAAAATAGAAAACGGCGGGTAAACAAATTACTGTTGGGCAATTGATAGAACCTCAAATAATTATGATGATATCCAGGCAATGATCATTATATAGGCATCACGTCCAAGATTAGTAGACCGACTCTTGCATGCATCTACTACTATTACTCCACACATCGATCGCTATCCAGCATGCATCTAGTGTATTAAGTTCATGGAGAAATGGAGTAATGCAATAAGAACATTGACATGATGTAGACAAGATCTATCTGTGTAGAGATAGACCCCATCATTTCTGTTTTTCAGCAAGATCAAACAACTATCACCCAAGAAGATCCTAAAGGATTTACTTGGCACAAACACTAATTAAAACATAAAAAACACAATCATAATAGTAACATAATTGTGCTAACACTCAAGAACAGAAAGCAAAAATAAAAAAATAAAATTTATTCATTGGGTTGCCTCTCAACAACCAATATAGTTTTATGCCCTTAGCTAGGCATAAAGCAAGGATCTAAGTTTTGTCATCTTTGGTTCGAGATCCATAAGATGCCCTCATGATTGATTTGTAAGGTGGCTTAATTCTAGTTCTAGGAAAGTGTTCCATACCCTTCCTCAAAAGAAATTGGAACTTAATATTGCCTTCTTTCATATCAATCACGACACCGATAGTGCGTAAAAACGGTCTACCAAGAATAATTGGACAAGACAAATTGCAATCAATATCATTAATTCTTATTTGCAAGAATAAGAACATCATTAATTCTTCCCATAGGCTTTTTAATAGTAGAATCCACCAAGTGCAAATTCAAAGAACATTCTTCAAGATTAGTAAGACCAAGCACATCATATAAAGATTTCGGAATAGTAGAAACACTAGCACCCAAGTCACACAAAGCAAAACACTCATAATTTTTACTCTTGACTTTGATAGTGGGTTCCCATTCATCATGCAATTTCTAGGAATTGAAACTTCCTATTCCAATTTTTCTTCAAGAGCTTTCATCATAGCATCAACAATATGTTTAGTAAAAGCTTTATTTTGTTCATAAGCATGGGGTGAATTTATCATGGATTGCAACAAAGAAATACAATTAATCAAAGAGCAACTATCATAATTAAAGCCTTTGTAATCCAAAAGAGTGGGTACATCACTAGCTAAAGTTTTGACCTCTCCCAACCCAGTTTCATTAATTTTCTCAACAAGATTTTCACCCTCTAAAATATTGGGACGCCTTCTACCTAAAGTTGACTCTCGTCCAGTCCCTTTTTCATCAATCTTAACTTTACTAACAAGTAATAAATAGAAGAAACACCAATCATTTTAAGATCTTCATCACTTTTGCGAAAGAAATCACTAGAAAACGCTTTTTCTAAAAATTCTCTTTTAGCTCTAAGCATAGCGGTTCTTTTCTTACTTTCATCCATAGAAACATAAAGAGCTTTAATTGATTCATCAACCTTAGGCACAAAAAATTTCATCTTGAGATTTTCCACATCATGAGCAGTTATATCAACACTTCTAGACAAATCAATCTTACCCAACTTTTCTTCTATGGAAGTGTTGAAAACTGTTTGAGTGTTGATAAATTCTTTAATATTATTCTCAAGATCAGAGGTGTTCCTATTATTATTATAAGATTGATTTCCATAGGAATTACCATAATTATTAGAGGAATTACTAGGAAAAGTCCTGGGATTAAAATTACCTCTATAAGCATTGTTATTGAAATTATTTTGAGAGATAAAATTCACATCTATGGCATCACTATTTTGCTCAATCAAAGTAGACAAAGGCATATAATTAAAATCAATAGGAGCACTTCTACTAGCAGCCAATTTCACAAGTGCATCAACTTTTTCACTCAAAGAAGAAATTTCTTCAACCGAATTAACTTTTTTACTAGTAGGAGCTCTTTCGGTATGCCAATGCGAATAATTTGCCAAAATATTATCAAGTTATTTGGTGGCTTCACCCAAAGTAATTTCCATAAAAGTACCACCCGCGGCGGAATCTAAAAGATTAATAGAAACAGAATTCAATCCCGCATAAAAAATTTGTATGATCATCCAAAGATTTAACCCATGAGTTGGGCAATTCCTTAGCATCATTTTCATCCTTTCCCAAGATTGTGCAACATGCTCATGTTCACGTTGCTTGAAATTCATGATCTGGGTTCTGAGGGAAATAATTTTCATGGGAGGAAAATACTTAGTGATAAAAGCATCTTTGCACGTATTCCAAGAATCGATACTATTGAGAGGCAAAGAAGAGAACCAAATTTTTGCAGAATCACGCAAAGAAAACGGAAATAAGTTCATCTTGACCACATCATTGTCCACATCTTTTTTCTTTTGCATATCGCATAATTCCACGAAGGTATTAAGATGGGACGCGACATCCTCATTAGGAGTACCGGAAAATTGGTCTTTCATAACAAGATTCAACAAAGTAGTATTAATATCACAAGACTCCGCGCTAGCGGCGGGAGGAGCAATCGGAATGCCAATAAAATCATTGTTGTTGGTATTTGAGAAATCACATAACTTGGTGTTCTCTTGAGTCATGACGACTACACAACAAGATTGCACTCAAAAACAGATCCGGCAAGAAAACGGCGATCGGAAAAGAGAGGCGAATAAAACGGCAAATTTTTGTGAAGTGGGGGAGAGAAAAACGAGAGGCAAATGGCAAATGATGTAAATTGCGAGGAGATGAGATTTGAGATTAGGAACCTGGTATATGATGAAGATCCTCCCCGACAATGGCGCCAGAAATGCACGTGGCCGGGAAACTATCTTGACTTGATCCTCCCTGGCAAGGGCGCCAGAAATTCCTTTTGATGTCACTTGAAGCTACGTCGGTATTTCCCCAAAGAGGAAGGGATGATGCAGCACAGCAGCGGTAGGTATTTCCCTCAGATATGAAACCAAGGTTATCGAACCAGTAGGAGAACCAAGCAACACAACGTAAACAGCCCCTGCACACAGATAACAAATCCTCGCAACCCGACTTGTTAAAGGGGTTGTCAATCCCTTTCGGGTAACGGTGCCAGAAATTGGTGTGTGACGGGAGAAAGTTGTAATAGATTGAATAAATAGATTGCAAATAAAATAAAGTGCAGCAAAGTATTTTTGGGTTTCTGGTTTAGTAGATCTGAAAATAAAAGCAAATAAAAATAGATCGCACAGGCAAATAAATGAGAAAGAAGACTCGGAGGCCGTAGGTTTCACTAGTGGCTTCTCTCGAGAAAAATAGCAAACGGTGGGTGAACAAATTACTGTTGGGCAATTGAAAGGACTTCAAATAATTATGACGATATCCAGGCAATGATCATTTTATAGGCATCACGTCCAAGATTAGTAGACCGACTCCTGCCTGCATCTACTACTATTACTCCACAAATCGACCGCTGTCGAGCATGCATCTAGTGTATTAAGTTCATGGAGAAATGGAGTAATGCAATAAGAACGATGGCATGGTGTAGACAAGATCTATCTATGTAGAGATAGACCCCATCGTTTTATCCTTATTAGCAACGATACATACATGTCTTTTCCCTTTCTGTCACTGGGATTAGGCATCGTAAGATCGAACCCACTACAAAGCACCTCTTCCCATTGCAAGATAAATAGATCAAGTTGGCCAAACAAAACTCAAATATCAGAGAAGAAATACGAGGCTATAACCAATCATGCATAGAAGAGATCAAAGAAACTCAAATATCGGAGAAGAAATACGAGGCTATAACCAATCATGCATATAAAAAGATAGATCTGGTCATTTATACGTCTCCGTCATATCTACTTTTCCAAACACTTTTGCCCTTGTTTCAGACTCTAACTTGCATGATTTGAATCGAACTAACCCGGACTGCCGCTGTTTTCAGCAAAATTGCCATGGTGTTATTTTTGTGCAGAAATAAAAGTTCTCGGAATGACCTAAAAATCAACAGAGATTATTTTTGGGAATATATAAAAATACTAGAAGAAGAATCCACGTCAGGGCGCCCACACCCTGTCCACGAGGGTGGGGGCGCGCCCCTGCCTCGTCGGCCCCCTGACACTCCACCGACCTCAACTCCAACTCCATATATTCGTGTTCGGGGAGAAAAAAATCAGAGAGAAGGATTCATCACGTTTTACGATACGGAGTCACCGCCAAGCCCTAAACTCTCTCAGGAGGGCTGATCTAGAGTCCGTTCGGGGCTCCGGAGAGGGGAATCCGTCGCCGTCGTCATCATCAACCTTCCTCCATCACCAATTTCATGATGCTCACCACTGTGCGTGAGTAATTCCAACGTAGGCTTGTTGGATGGTGATGGGTTGGATGAGATTTAGCATGTAATCGAGTTAGTTTTGTTAGGGGTTTGATCCCTAGTATCCACTATGTTCTAAGATTGATGTTGCTGTGACTTTGCTATGCTTAATGCTTGTCACTAGGGCCCAAGTGCCATGATTTCAGATCTGATCCTATTATGTTTTCATGAATATATGTGAGTTCTTGATCCTATCTTGCAAGTCTATAGTCACCTATTATGTGTTATGATCTGTTAACCCCGAAGTGACAAAAATCGAGACCATTACCCGTGATGACCGTAGTTTGAGGAGTTCATGTATTCACTATGTGTTAATGATTTGGTCAGGTACTCTATTAAAAGGAGGCCTTAATATCCCTTAGTTTCCAATAGGACCCCGCTGTCACGGGAGGGTAGGATAAAAGATGTCATGCAAGTTCTTTTCCATAAGCACGTATGACTATATTCGGAATACATGCCTACATTACATTGATGAACTGGAGCTAGTTCTGTGTCACCCTTGTTATAATCGTTGCATGATTGATCGCATCTGACATAATTCTCCATCACCGATCCAATGCCTACGAGCTTTTCATATATTGTTCTTCGCTTATTTACTTTTCCATTGCTAGTGTTACAATCACTATAAAACCCAAAAATATTACTTTTGCTACCGTTGCCATTATTATCATATTACTTTGCTACTAAATACCTTGCTGCAGATAATAAGTTTCTAGGTGTGGTTTAATTCACAACTCAACTGCAAATACTTGAGAATATTCTTCGGCTCCCCTTGTGTCGAATCAATAAATTTGGGTTGAATACTCTACCCTCGAAAACTGTTGCGATCCCCTATACTTGTGGGTTATCAAGACTATTTTCTGGCACCATTGTCGGGGAGCATAGCTCTATTCTTTGAGTCACTTGGGATTTATATCTGCTTATCACTATGAAGAACTTGAAAGATCAAAGAACCAAGATTTTTCCCTCAACTACGAGGGGAGGTAAGGAACTGCCATCTAGCTCTGCACTTGATTCACCTTCTGTTTTGAGTAAACTTGCGACACCTACACAGGCTATTGATTCTGATAGGTCGCATGTTATTGATGATGCCACTTCTGCTTTGCATGATACTTATGATGAAACTACTTCTATGCTTGATACTACTGTGCCACTAGGTGAATTTCTTGATGAACAACTTGCTAGGACTTGAGAGAATGAAATTATTGAAACTGATAATATTGATGAAAGTGATGATGAAGATTCTCCCCCTAGATATGAATTGCATGTTGTTCCTGAGGGTTATGTTAGGGATGAAGAAACTGCTAGAGACTTCTTAGCTTGCAATGATAGATCTGATCTTAAGAAATTATTAGCTAAGCTTAAATAAAAGTCTTTGAATGCTAGAATGAAATATGAACCTGCTTTTGCTACTTCACCTATCTTTATTATTGATAAGGATTATGATTTCTCTGTCGATCCTGAGATAATTACTTTGGTTGAATCTGATCCTTTTTTGGCTATGAATCTGAAACTGTTGTGGCACATCTTACTAAATTAAATGATATAGCCACCCTATTCACTAATGATGAGAAAACTCGTTATTACTTTATCCTTAAGTTGTTTCCGTTCTCATTAAAGGGTGATGCTAAAAAATGGTTTAATTCCCTTGATCCTGGTTGTGTGCGTAGTCCCCAGGATATGATTTATTACTTCTCTGCTAAATATTTCCCCGCTCATAAGAAACATGATGCCTTAAGGGAAATATATAATTTTGTGCAAATTGAAGAAGAGAGTCTCCCACAAGCTTGGGGGAGGCTTCTACGATTACTTAATGCCTTGCCTGATCATCCTCTCACGAAAAATGAAATACTTGATATCTTTTATAATGGACTAACCGATGCTTCCAGAGACCACCTGGATAGTTGTGTTGGTTGTGTTTTCAGGGAAAGAACAGTTGATCAACCTGAATTGCTATTGAATAATATGTTGACTAACAAAAATAATTGGACACTTCATGAACCAACTCCTAAGCCAACTCCGAAGAAAAGGGGTATTCTATTTCTCAGTCTTGAAGATATGCAAGAGGCAAAGAAATCTACGAAAGAAAATGGTATTAAAACTGAAGATGTTAAGAATTTACCACCTATTGAGGAAATACATGGTCTTAATTTGCCACCTGTTGAAGAAATACATGGTCTTGATAACCCGACACAGGTAGTAAAGGTAAATTCTCTCTATGGATTTGATAAATGTGAAATCCCATTTACTAAGTTTGCTAGCCCATGCTTGGATGAGTTTGATGACTTTATGGTTAAACAAGAAAACTTCAATGCTTATGTTGGTAGACAATTGAAACACAATGTTGATATGCTTGAACACTTGGGTGATTATATGGCTAATGTTAAAGGTGAACTTAAACTTATTAGTAAACATGCTTCTATGGTTACCACTCAAGTAGAACAAGTACTTAAAGCTCAGAATGATTTGCTCAATGAATTAAATAATAAGAAGAATGATAATGATGTTAGAGTTATGACTAGAGGTGGTAAAATGACTCAGGAACCTCTATATCCTGAGGGCCATCCTAAGATAATTGAGCAAGATTCTCAGAGAACTAATGTTGATGCACCTAGACCTTCTAAGAGGAAGAAAAATAAGAATGATAGGACTTTGCATGCCTCTAGTGAACCTGTTATTGTCACACCTGAGAATCCCAATGATATTTCTATCTCGGATGCTGAAACACAATCTGGTAATGAACATGAACCTAGGGATAAAGTTAATGATGATGTTCATGTTGATGCTTAACCTAGCAATGATAATGATGTAGAGATTGAACCTGCTGCTAATCTTGATAACCCACAATCAAAGAATCAATGTTATGATAAGAGAGACTTTGTTGTTAGGAAGCACGGTAAAGAAAGAGAACCATGGGTTCAGAAACCCATTCCTTTTCCTCCTAAACCATCCAAGAAAAAGGATGATCAGGATTTTGAGCACTTTGCTGAAATGATTAGACCTATCTTTTTGCGTATGCATTTGACTGATATGCTTAAAATGAATCCTTATGCTAAATATATGAAGGAAATTGTTACTAATAAAAGAAAGATTCCGAAAGCTGAAATTTCTACCATGCTCCATTAAAAGAAACTATGTTAAAACTGCTTTATGTGATCTTGGAGCCGGTGTTAGTGTTATGCCTCTCTCTTTATATCATAGACTTTATTTGAATAAGTTGACACCTACCGTAATATCTTTACAAATGGCCGATAAATCAATTGCTATATCTGTCGGTATTTGTGAGGATGTGCCTGTTGTGGTTGCAAACGTTACTATTTTAACGGACTTTGTTATTCTTGATACTCCCGAGGATGATAGTATGTCTATTATTATTGGAAGACCCTGCTTGAATACTCCAGGGGCTGTTATTGATTGCACCAAAGGCAATGTCACTTTTCATGTTAATGGTAATGAGCATATGGTACATTTTCCGAGGAAACAACCTCAAGTCCACAGTATCAATTCTATTGGAAAAATTTCAACAATTACTATTGGAGGTTTTGAATTTCCTCTTCCTACTGTCAAGAAAAAAATATGATATTCTTATTGTTGGGGACATGCATATCCCTGTTGAGGTAACCTAGTGTTATTCGAAAATTCTCCGGTTTCATGTTATTCGAAATGAGTTTGTTAACAAGACCTGATCAACCTTGTTAGTGGATTCCTTTTGATGAGCATGAGATGGATGAATTTAGAAAACACAACTCTCTGTACCCTCTTTTTACTTTCTGTTATTTATATTAAATAAAGCAAAAATAGTATTTTCTGTCTGTTTTCTGAATTATCCATGCAATAAAAAATACACTGAAAATAAAAGTTCTCCAAATGCCCGGAAATTTAAATATGATTTTTTCTAGAATATTTGAGAATATCTGGCAATGAAAACAGAACAGGGGGAGCAGCCACGTACCCACAAGGGTGGAGGGCGTGCCCACCCCCCTGGGTGCCCCCTGCCTCGTGGACCCCATGTGGGTCCCCTTCACTTATCCCAGCCACCACACACTCCTTCTTCCTCCCAAAAAAATCACTAGCCAGCTCAAACCCAAGTTCTTGCTCATCTTGCTGCCATTTTCGATCTCCTTGCTCAAAGCTCCATTCACAAAACTGCTTTCGGGGATTGTTCTTTGGTATGTGACTCCTCCAATGGTCCAATTAGTTTTTGGTCTAGTGCTTTATTCATTGCAAATTTTTGCTGCTTAGGTGACCCTGTGTTGTTCTATGTTGACACTAGAAATTTTTTGAAAGCAATAAGAGGCAATGGATATCGTTTCGTCCCCAAAGGTGGGATGTTCCCTATCGAAACCATCATGCTTGTTGTGAGAAGCTCTGGTTTTTCAGAAGCTTATACCCGAGCCTGCCCCAAATGGGACAAATTTTTTACCATGGCATGTTGATGCTGCTCCATGATAGCATGCCAAGTTTCATGAATTTCAGACGAGTTTTGGATTTACTAGAATTTAAAAACAAGGCATCTCAACGTTTTGCCGGCAATCAACAGTGCTCTGGTGTTTGAATTTCATTCCCATCTCTTGCATGGGACCTAGAAATTCATGCAAGGACACACATGTGATTTTTCAACCAACTTTAGTGCATTGGAGCATGTGCTTGTAGTTCAAATTTAAATTATGCACATAAAATGCCTAGAAAACCCAATTAATGTATAAAAGGCCAAACGAACCTCGAAAAATTCCAAGATTAACACAACACTGCTGTTGTTCTATGTTGACACTAGAAATTTTTTGAAAGCAATAAGAGGCAACGGATATCGTCCCGTCCCCAATGGTGGTACGTTCCCTATCAAAACCATCATGCTTGTTGTGAGAAGCTCTAGTTTGTGAGAAGCTTATACCCAAACCTGCCTGAAGTGGGACAAAATTTTCACCACGGCATGTTGATGCCGCTCCATGATAGCACACCAAGTTTCATAAATTTCAGACAAGTTTTGGATTTACTAGAATTTAAAAACCAGGTATCTCAACGTTTTGCCGGCAATCAACAGTGCCCTAGTGTTTGAAATTCATTCCCATCTCTTGCATGGGACCTAGAAATTCACCCAAGGACACACATGTGATTTTTCAACCAACTTTGGTGCATTGGAGCATGTGCTTGTAGTTCAAATTTGAATTATGCACATAAAATGCCGAGAAAACCCAGTTAATGTATAAAATGGCCAAACGAACCCCGAAAAATTCCAAGATTAAACAGAACACTCCTGTTGTTCTATGTTGACACTAGAATTTTTTTGAAAGTAATAAGAGGCAACGGATATCATCTCGTCCCCAAAGGTGGTACATTACCTATCGAAACCATCATGCTTGTTGTGAGAAGCTCTGGTTTGTGAGAAGCTTATACCCAAACCTGCCCCAAATGGGACAAAATTTTCACCACGGCATGTTGATGCCGCTCCATGATAGCATGCCAAGTTTCATGAATTTCAGATGAGTTTTGGATTTACTAGAATTTGAAAACCAGGTATATCAATGTTTTGTCGGCAATCAACAGTCCCCAGGTGTTTCAAATTCATTCACATCTCTTGCATGGGACCTAGATATTCACCCAAGGACACACGTGTGATTTTTCAACAAACTTGAGTGCATTGGAGCATGTGCTTTTAGTTCAAATTTGAATTATGCACATTAAATGCCTAGAAAACCCAGTTGATGTATAAAAAGGGCCAAACAAACCCCGAAAAATTCATTCCCATTTCTTGCGTGGTACCTAAGCATGCACTGAAGGACACATATTTGATTTTTCAACCAATTTGTATGCACCGGAGCATGTGCATGTAGTTTAATTTTGAATTGTGCACCTGAAATGGCTAGGAAACTAGTTTAATGTATAAAATATCCAAACGAACCTTAAATAATTCCAATTCTTTTACGACACACATATAGTTGCATGTTCACTGCAAATAAAAGGTCTAGCAATTCAAACAGTGGCCATTGCCACTGTGACCCCGTTTTGTAATTCAAATCAAGTAGACCCCACACAGTTTATTATCACCAACCGTGTGAGATGTAGTACAAAATATCTTGGACCACTGTCGGTGTATATAGTACGTCTATGGCTTAAGCGAGAAGGTGCATCGCCTACAGTCCATAGCCGGCAAGTTAAGCACACTAGCTCGCTCCCCAAAAACTCCCGCCTCTGCATCCCTCGCAATCTCGAAAATATCTTCCACCTAGAAGGTTTTAAATGTTTGATAGCACATGATTAGTATGTGCGGAACGTGTGCGATGTCTGTTACTCCCACTCTGCTTCAGTCCCTTGATCCAAATTTTCAGTAGCCCCGCCTTGTTACTCCTGCCTAGTAAAATTTTCAGTTGCCGCAGTATTTCCTCAAACACAACCTCCGCTCACACAGACACACACAACCCTCGAAACCATTGGTAGGTCGCCACCATCGTCAGCGCCTCCATCCTCAACCTCTGCTTGTGTGCCGGGGAGCTCGAGGAGCCAATGGCCAAAAAGAGGTTTATCGCGGCCTTTTCGCCCGACGCCGGTGAGGTGGCCACCGAGGTGTCCCCGTCTTCCTCCACGGGCCCGATCCGCCGTTGCCGGTCCCCCGATCCACTCGCCGTCGCGCCCCTATGCCAGTTCAAGGACTGCCCCGTCCTCCCCCAGACCTGGCAGCCGACGAAGTTCTACCTCGGGGTCCGGCAGCGGCGGTGGGGGACGTGGGTCACCGAGATTACAGATCAAGAGACCCACACCCGCCGGTGGCTCAGTAGCTTCCACACAGCCGAGCTCGCAGCCATGGAGTACGACTGTTGGCAGGGCCGCTACCATGGCATGGCAGCTAGGCTCAATTTCCCCTTCGGTACACGTCTGGTCGACCTTGTTCTGGCGGAGCCAGGGGTGGTGAGCCCGGCTATGGCGTGGAAGGATCGCAAGGCGGGGGAGCGCCTCGAGGCCGAGGCCGCCGATGAGGCCTACATGCAAGAGCTCCGCCGGCAGCGCCCGGAGCTCATGGAGGAGGAGCGGGCGATCTTTGCCGGGACGGAGGGCGGCGAGGTTATCGTGCTCTCCTCCAATGACGAGGTCGAAGGCGGCAAGGACGGCGGCGTGGAGGGTGGCGAGGTTATTGCGCTCTCCTCTGATGACGAGGTCAAAGGCGGCGGCGACTGCGGCACGGAGGGCGTCGAAGTGGGCCCCGAGGATGAGGAGATCGACGTCGACGAGTGGAGGAGTGCTTTCCCCAATGACCCCGACGACGGTACTGGCCCGGACCCGGCTCGTGGCACACCGTACATGACGAGGAAGGATTGGATCGACCTCTACTTCGACTGAAAGTAGTTTAGCTTAGTTTAAATTTATGTTTTATGTTCGGTTATGCAAAACTATCTATGTTTATGTTTGAAAGCATGCTACTTTCAGTTGAACCTGCTTTGAACTTGATCAAATTGAAGTTTACAACATTAAGTTTAGGGGATCGACTAGAAAAGGCCAAAAATTGTTGGAGTATATATATATATATATATATATATATCCACTATGGGTTTTAGTCCTTTATCTTTTTAAGGATCGCCTAGAGATTTCCTTATGACTTGTTTATTTCAGTTCTTCACAATGTGATGCTCTATATGTGCAACTATTTGTCATGCAGTTCAATTTCATCAATAATAGTTTCAACAATACCACTATGAATTACGATATTTGGTTTCTGTTAAGGATATTGCAGTTAACATGCATTTTCGTTTTTCAATTGTTGTTTAGCAACATGCATTGTACTGAATGACTAAATATGCAATCCCAGGCTACATAGCAACAAGGAAGAGTGTTACCTTAATGTTCTGATGATGTCTAGATATACATGTAATAAAATCTTATATAATGGGATGGATGGAGTGTTGTACTACATCATATTTCAATTGTTGTTTAGCTTCTAATATTAACTTGGTGCTTTTAGGTACATATATCATTGCCAAAGATCCACACTTCGACCCTTTCTGCGTATGGGGTAATGAGATATTCATGAACCAGCATCAAGTGAGGAAACTGATAAAGATTGTTATTAAAATGGGTCAAAAAATGTCAATCGAACTATTTGTTTACACTTTATGCAAGACAACAGTGAACTGCAGGATGGTAAGTAAGAACCCTGTAGCCTTCTTTTTACTGCCCGTAATGAGTTGCGTTAGATGACAATATCTGAAGCTTTTTTCTTTTGAAGTGGATCCTGAAGCAGTTTACTCAAGATTACCTCTCAAACTACATGATTGGCGGCCGGCCATCACAAGGGGTTGGACTAGAGTCCTGCATGCCTTCTGCATCCAGGAGAGCACAATAGGGCCATTCCGCTTCACCTTGTTCAGCAACTGGAATGTCTGTCGCCTCTTTCTTTACCATCTTTAATAGTACAAGTATAGAACCTTGGTACATCATTCTTTATTTGGTGCTTATGTAATTCTTAAACATATGTACCTATGAATCGAATAATGCATTGGTTGTTTGAACCTGATGGATATGAATAAAGCTATATCCTACTTTCAAGTTTAAATTAGGTACAATTTTAAATAGAAGCAATTAAATTAGGATGAAATTACATTGTGCACGTCATTACGGCACACACGGTTGGTAAAACACAAATGTTTGCGATATACACCATAATCCGAGATGGTTCACAGAGAGGAAACGTGTGCAAGCATGCACACAGTTTCCATTTGCAAAGTGTGTGTGATGTCAGACACTATCACATACGGTGCGGGAAAACTAAATGTGTGTGATTGTCTACCTATCATACACAGTTTATAATCATGAGATGTTTGTGATGTGCCAGGCATCGTAAAACTCCTGTGCCGAGAATCTGCCTGGTTTTAGGAAGAACCACAAAGCTCCGACTGCGGTGGCAATGCGAGCACAAACGAGTAGCAAGGATGAAGCGTTTGGGATATTCGAGATATTGAAAACGGTTATATAGGGACAAATGTATGCATGAAGGCTCCCTATCCCTGAAGGTTTCTGGGTCGTGTGGGAAGGAGCCCCTATCACCCACTGATAGAGGCAAAGGTGTCCCGATGTTTCGATGAGATGGTGGCTATTGTTTTCTGTGGGAGTCGACCTTGACGATTCGACTACGAACGTGCGAGACGTCGCGCTTTAGCAATCGCTAAACCAACTTCTGAGGGTTATTGACCATGCCGGAGCACGATCAACCTGACCATGAGGGTTTGTTTCCTGCGAGCAAACAAAGAACAAGCAAGAAACTGAGATTGCAATTTGGATATTGCGAATATAAGATGAAAGCTTTATTGATCAAGGTGGGGTTCTGTGACGTCTTGGTCTGGTCGTTGGACACAAACGAAGTACGCAAAGTTGCAGCTATGGCGAACTTTTAATCTAAACAAAACCCAAAGCCTAAACGATGCCCTAAGGGCTGTATATATGGAGGAGGAGAGGGGGAATTTCGTGGCCCTTGGTGGAGGGGTCCGAAACCAACCCTAACTCATGTTTCCCCACACATACGGACTCTAAAAACAGTCTATACTTAAGTACTTCGAAAATACATGGGCCTGGCCCAATAATAAGGTAACGCAGCACCTAAAATAGCTTTTGGACAAAATTTATGAAGTGGCATCTTGTATATTTCGTCCCATGCTTCATGCACTCATTATGGTGGCTTCAGAGTCCTGGAATCATCACTTGTAACTCCGTTCTTGTTCCCCTTGCGCATGCCATCATCTCCATGCTTGAACTTGCTCCAGGGTCATCTTTCTTGTCCAAGCTAGGCGCTTCATTTGTAAGCAAAACAAATGTATCCAATTTAGGCAACATCATATTCTCATGAACATTAGAATCATTACCAAGAAACGAAAGTACCTGATAATTCAATTGGCGTGCGCGAGCTCTAGTAATCGGTCCAGTGTGTATAGCAGTAGGGGTTGTGGGTGTAACAATGGTATTGATGTCCTCATCATCCTCCCCTTCTTGAAATGAAGTCGTCCTCGACGAAAGTTCATCGTCCTCACCCAAATAAGGCTTCAAATCTGCAATGTTAAAAGTGGGACTAACCCCAAAATCTGCAGGCAGCTCAAGTTTATATGCATTATCATTTATTTTCTCTAACACCTTAAAAGGACCATCAGCACGTGGCATTAGCTTTGATTTGCGCAAATTAGGAAATTTATCCTTACGCAAATGTAACCAAACAAGATCTCCAGGTGCAAACACAACATGTTTTCTACCCTTATCTCCAGCAAGTTTATATTTAGCATTCATACGCTCAATGTTTTCCTTAGTTAACTCATGCATTTTTAAAATAAATTCAGCACGTTCTTTAGCATCAAAATTAACCTTCTCTGAAGATGGAAGAGGCAACAAATCAGTAGGTGCATGAGGTAGGAAGCCATACACAATTTCAAAAGGGCACATCTTAGTAGTAGAATGCAATGAACGATTATAAGCAAATTCAATATGAGGCAAGCATTCTTCCCACATTTCTTTTTATTCTTTAAAACAGCCCTAAGCATAGTAGACAATGTTCTATTGACTACTTCAGTTTGTCCATCAGTTTTGGGGGTGACAAGTAGTACTAAAAAGCAGCTTAGTCCCCAACTTAGCCCATAAACATCTCCAAAAGTGGCTAAGAAATTTAGTATCACGATCTGAAACAATAGTATTTGGCACACCATGTAAGCGAATAATTTCACAAAAGAACAAATCAGCAACATTAACAGCATCATCGCTTTTATGACATGGTATAAAGTGTGCCATTTTCGAGAACCTATCCACAACAACAAACATGCTATCCCTCCCCTTCTTTGTTCGAGGTAAACCTAAAACAAAGTCCATAGATATATCCTCCCAAGGAACACTAGGTACAGGCAAAGGCATATATAAACCATGAGGATTGAGTCGTGACTTAGCTCTTTGACATGTAGTGCAGCGAGCAACAAAATGCTCAACATCCCGTCTCATCTTTGGCCAAAAGAAATGTGTAGCAAGTATATCCTCCATCTTCTTGACGCCAAAGTGCCCCATTAATCCTCCTCCATGCGCCTCATGCAACAACAAAAGACGAACGGAGCTAGCTGGAATGCATAGCTTGTTAGCACGAAACACAAATCCATTGTTAAGAACGAACTTGTTCCAAGTTCTCCCTTCCTTACAATTCTGCAATACATCTTTAAATTCAGCATCATGAACATAGTGATCTTTGATGGTCTCCAAACCAAATATTTTAAAGTCAAGTTGTGAAAGCATAGTATAATGACGAGACAAGGCATCAGCAATAACATTTTCTTTACCCTTCTTGTGTTTAATGACATAAGGGAAAGTCTCAATAAATTCAACCCATTTAGCATGTCTATGGTTCAGTTTTGCTTGACTTTTAATGTGTTTCAAAGATTCATGATCAGAATGTATAACAAATTCCTTGGGCCATAAATAATGTTGCCATGTTTCTAAGGTCCAAACAAGAGCATATAATTCTTTATCATAAGTAGAATAGTTCAGACTAGGCCCACTCAATTTTTCAGAAAAGTATGCAACAGGTTTTCCATCTTGTAATAACACACCTCCTAATCCAATTCCACTAGCATCACATTCAAGCTCAAAAGTATTATTGAAATTAGGAAGTTGGAGTAAAGGAGCATGTGTCAACTTATCTTTCAATACCGTGAAGGCTTCTTCCTGTGCGGTACCCCAAACAAAAGGCACATCCTTCTTTGTAAGCTCGTTGAGAGGTGCAGCAATGGTGCTCAAATCTCTCACAAAACACCTATAGAAACCAGTGAGGCCAAGGAAACTCCTCACCTGTGTGACCGTTTTGGGCTGCGGCCAACTCTCAATAGCTTCAATCTTGGCTTTATCAACTTCAATTCCCTGTGGAGTAACAACATAGCCAAGAAAAGATACTCAGTCGGTGCAAAATGTGCACTTTCCAAGGTTACCAAACAAATGTGCATCACATAGAGCAATAAAAACAACACATAAATGTTCCAAATGTTCCTCCAAAGATTTGCTATAAATCAATATGTCATCAAAGTAAACTACCACAAATCGTCCAATGAAAGCACGTAAAACTTCATTCATTAACCTCATGAAAGTACTAGGTGCATTAGTTAACCCAAAAGGCATGACTAACCACTCATATAATCCAAACTTAGTTTTAAATGTTGTTTTCCATCATCTCCCAATTTCATACGAATTTGATGGTATCCACTACGCAAATCAACTTTGGAGAATATTGTAGAGCCACTCAGTTCATCAAGCATATCATCTAGCCTAGGAATAGGATGACGATAACGAATAGTAATATTACTAATGCCTCTACAATCAACGCACATACGCGATGTACCATCCTTTTTCGGCACTAAAATGATAGGAACATCACAAGGACTAAGGGATTCGCGTATATAACCTTTGTCGAGCAGTTCTTGTACTTGACGCATAATCTCCTTCGTCTCCTCTGGATTGGTACGGTATGGTGCACGGTTGGGTAATGATGCACCGGGAATTAAGTCAATTTGATGCTCAATCTGTAACACCCTCGATGCGACTAAATCTCCCACGTGTCGAGGCACGACTTAGAGGCATAATTGCATTGAAGGCATATGTCGCAAGTTAGGCAATCTTCACAACATCCCATGTAATATAGATAATAAAAGGGGAGATAACATAGTTGGCTTACACTCGCCACGTCAATCAAGTACATAAATAACATTACATCATCCAAACACTCATGGCCCGACTACGGCGCCAAAATAAAAGATAACCCAACAAGCGACACGGTCCCGATCACCCCAACTGGGCACCACTACTGATCATCAGGAAAGGAAACATAGTATCGTTGAGAGTCCTCGTCGAACTCCCAATTGAGCTCGAGCGCGTCACCTGGAGCGGAATCATCAGGCCCTGCATCTGGTGTAATAGTAATCTGTGAGCCACAGGGACTCAGCAATCTCGCACCCTCGCGATCAAGACTATTTAAGCTTATAGGTAAGGCAAGGTAAATATGTGGAGCTGCAGCAAGTGAGTAGCATATATGGTGGCTATCCTGTTCGCAAAAGAGAGCGAGAAGAGGAGGCAAAGCGCGAGTGAGAAACTAGAGAACAACCTGTGCAAACATTACTCCAACACCGTGTCCACTTCCCGGACTTCGCCGAGAAGAGGCCATCACGGTAACGCACTCAGTTGATTCATTTTAATTAAGTTAAGGTTCAAGTTATCTACAACCGGACATTAACAAATTCCCATCTGCCCATAACCGCGGGCACGGCTTTCGAAAGTTCAATCCCTGCAGGGGAGTCCCAACTTAGCCCATGACAAGCTCTCACGGTCAACAAAGGAATAGACCTCCTCCCGAGACGTTCTGATCAGACTCGGTACCTCGGTTCTTCAAGACACTTCGACAGGTTAAAACAAGACCAGCAACACCGCCCGAATGTGACGACAAATCCCGATAGGAGCTGCACATATCTCGTTCTCAGGGCACACTCAGATTGTCTTAGGTACGGGTAGGCCATCCCAGAGTTGCCCCTGGTGGCCACCGGCAGCTGACAGGTGGACCAACACTCAGACGAGCACTGGCCCGGGGGGGTTTAAAATAAGATGACCCTCGAGCTCCGGAAACCCAAGGGAAAAGAGGCTAGGTGGAAAATGGTAAAACCAAGGTTGGGCATTGCTGGAAAAGCTTTAATCAAGGCGAACTATCAAGGGGTTCCCATTATAACCCAACCGCGTAAGGAACGCAAAATCCGGGAACATAACACCGATATGACGGAAACTAGGGCGACAAGAGTGGAACAAAACACTAAGCGAGAGGCTGATCCTTCCACCCTTTACCAAGTATATAGATGCATTAAGATAACAAGATAATATAATGATATCCCAACTAGTAAATAAATGTTCCAACAAGGAACGGCCTCCAATCTTCACCTGCAACTAGCAACGATATAAGAGGGGCTGAGCAAAGCGGTAACATAGCCAATCAACGGTTTGCTAGGACAAGGTGGGTTAGATGTTTGACATGGCAATTTGGGAGGCTTGAAAGCAAGTGGTAGGCATCGTAGCATTGGCATAGCAAAAGAGCGAGCATCTAGCAAAGAAAAGATAGTAGTGATTTCGCGGGTATGATCATCTTGCCTGCACAGTTGTCAGAGTTGACTGGATCCTCGAAAGCAAACTAAACAGGCTCCTCGTCAGCGAACTCGTCTCCCGGCTCTACCCAAACAAGACAAACAAGCAACAAGGACACAATCAACCACGTGCAAGTATCAAACAATATGATGCAAGGATGGTATGCTATGCGGGATGCGATGCGGGATGCATATGCAAGATTTGACAAGGGATGCATGAACCTGCCCTCAACTTGGTAATCCAAGTGTGCCACTGGAAAGATGAGATGAAATCTCTTGAAAACGATATAAAGAACGCCGGAATCGGAGTTACGGTTTGGAAATGGCAAGCGATCCAAATATGACACCGGTCTACGATATACAGCAAGTAGCCATCTAAATGCAACGAGATGAACAAGCTACAGCACCCAAACATGGCATAAAAATACATGGCAGGGATGCATTCAAGATGCTTAAAAAAAGTCTAGCACTGAGATACGGCCAATTCATCCATTAACAGGTTCAAACAAGCACGGCAAAAATGCATATGTAAAACAGATCTCAGACTTAGTGAAATTAACACATGTCTGGAATTTCAGATCAGATAGCACTCTTCGGAGCAAAAAAACTACATGCTACAGGACTTGAACATGGCAAAGTAAAGCATGGCATGGAGCTACCCAAAGAGATTAACAAAAATCCCTTAGTGACCTTGAGCCAAAAGGGATCAGAAAATACAATTGCAAGCATGTGAACATAGCAAAAACATAATCAGTTCCCAGACTTAGTGAAAACTGGAGCATGCTGAAAACAGATATCAAGTAGGCATGTTTACGAGCTCGATGCACTCACTACGGAGCAATTCATGATAATCTAAGCATACACCCGTCAACAATACACAAAATGCAAGCTAGACATGGCAAGAACAATAGCATAGCATGCACGGATCAACTACAACATCATCGGCAAAATCGCTAACAAGTAGACAATCTGCCCAGATACACGAAATAGCAAAAGTAGAGCTCGATTTACTCAAGCTAGGTTGCTCCATAATTGCAAACAAAGACATGGATGGATAGAGCACTACAAGATTAACAAAACATCCTTACTGATCATCCTCAAAAGAGGCACGGATCACTAGGAAACAACATGAACATATGGCCATATGAGATAAACAGCTCAAGGACTTAGTGGAAATGCTAAGTCCCTGAAATCAGCTTTACCAAGTGCCTCGCTTTGCAAGCTTGTGCTAGTCACCACACACATCAAAAAAATACATGGGTTGCACCTATGGAAAGATGGCAAAACCCTTAACAAAACATATGTAGAGCTCATGGGCATATCATGCACACAATAATCATGGCAAAAATGACAAATATCTAAATGGAGTAGCAGATCTGACAATTATCTCAAGTAGCCCTCTTCTAACAGCATTTCAGGCATCAAGATGAACTCAAATGAAAATGATGCAATGAGATGAAATGATGTACTCTCTGAGATGAACATTTTGATATGCTATATGCCCAAAACAGAGCTACGGATGCGGAGTTACGACATGACGAACATAGCCAAAAAAATTAGAGACTTAGGGAAAAACACAACCCCTAGGGTTTCCAGATCTAGATCTGGGCGGCGCAGACTTCAAGGACCGCCGGGATGCACTGTAGACGCCGGAGGGGAGGAGGCGTGCGGTGGCCGGACTTGGCGGCGCACGCCGGCGCGGAAGGCAGGCGGCGGGGGCGGCGGACGTCGGCGGCGGGCTGCCGTGGTGGGGCGGCAAGGTGCGGCACGGCGGGGCGGCGCTTGGCTCCGGCCCGCGAGGCGCGCTGCGGCCGCCGGCGATGGTACGGTGGAGCTGGGCGGCTCGGGCGGCGGAGTTGGAGGAGAGGGCGGCGCGGGCGGCGGCGCCCGGGAGCCGGGCCGGGAGGGCCGGCCATGGGCCTAACGGGCCCGCGCGGTCGGCGGCAATGTGGGGACCGGCCCAGGGACAGGTGTCGCGTGGAGATTGGCCGAGGGGGAGCGGGGCGGACACGTCCGGCCGTCCGGATTTCGTCCGGCGGCGGCGGGTGGAGTTTTTCTAGGGTTTCGTCCGTGATTTCGAATGGGGGGTCTTTATATAGGCATAGAGGGAGCTAGGAGAGTCCAAATGAGGTGCGGTTTTCGGCCACGCGATCGTGATCGAACGCTCTAGATGATGGAGAGGGTTTTGGTGGGTTTTGGGCCAAAAAGGAGGGGTCTTGGGCTGCAACACACACGAGGCCTTCTCGGTCCCTCAGTTAACCGCTGGAGCATCAAACGAAGTCCAAATGATACGAAACTTGACAGGCGGTCTACCGGTAGTAAACCAAGGCCGCTTGGCAAGTCTCGGTCCAATCCGGAAATGTTTAATCCCCACACATGAAAGAAAAGTAGAAAAGACCACCAGAGGAGAACGAAGCGCCGGAATGCAAAACGGACAACGGGGAAAATGCTCGAATGCATGAGACGAACACTTATGCAAATGCAATGCACATGATGATATGATATGAGATGCATGCCAACGACAACAACACACGGAGACACAAACTCGAACCCGAGAAAATAAAATAACTTAACGCCAGAAACGGCAAGAGTTGGAGTACAAATTGGGTAAGTTACGTCCGGGGTGTTACAACACTCCACCACTACGAAAGGATCTCGTCCCGAGATCTAGGACTGAAAGAACGCCGGGTACTAAGAACGGAGGTGATCCTCGTGTTCCCAGGTAGCTTCACGGTCGGAATGGTGTGACCACTTGACTTTGAGAAATTTGATTGACTTGTTGCGAGTCTTGTGTTCAGTCTCTTCAAGAATAGCAATTGGGTGCTCACGATAGGAGAGATCTTCTTGGAGCTCAATGTCCTCGAAGTTGACGGTGCGGTCAGGAGTCTTGAAGCACTTTCGGAGCTGAGAGACATGGAACACATCATGAACATTTGCAAAGTTTGAAGGAAGCTCGAGTTGATAGGCGAGATCGCCTCTCTTGCTGACAATCTTGAAAGGTCCCACGTATCTGGGGGCAAGCTTCCCTTTGATACCGAAACGACGAGTACCTTTCATTGGAGAGACACGGAGGTAAACATGATCTCCGATCTCGAAAGCCAAATCACGGTGCTTACTATCATAGTAGCTCTTCTGGCGGGATTGGGCTGCTTTGAGGTTATCTCGAATAACTTTGCACATTTCCTCTGCCTCTGTGATTAAGTCATTACCCAAAAGCTGACGTTCACCGGTTTCAGACCAGTTGAGAGGGGTACGGCACTTCCTGCCATACAGAATTTCAAATGGGGCCTTGCCCGAACTTGCTTGAAAACTGTTGTTGTAGGAGAATTCAGCATAAGGAAGACAATCCTCCCACTTCATGCCGAAGGAGATCACACAAGCCCTGAGCATATCTTCAAGAATCTGGTTGACACGCTCGACTTGACCGCTAGTTTGAGGATGGAAAGCTGTGCTGAAGCGGACGTTGGTGCCCATGGCCTTCTGAAAAGAATCCCAAAACTTGGAGGTAAAGATGCTGCCATGGTCTGAAGAGATCACTTGAGGAATACCGTGCAGAGAGACAATTCGAGAGGTATAGAGTTCCCAATTGAGCTGCAGTGATCGACTCTTTGATAGGCAGAAAGTGAGCCACTTTGGTGAGTTTGTCGATGACAACGAATATAGCATCATTGCCACGCTTGGACTTTGGAAACCCAGTCACGAAGTCCATCTCAATGTGGTCAAACTTCCATTCTGGAATGGCAAGAGGTTGGAGGAGACCAGCTGGCCTTTGGTGTTCTGCCTTCACTCTTCTGCAGACATCACACTCATTCATGAATTGAGCAATCTCGCGCTTCATTCGAGTCCACCAATAAGCCTGCTTGAGGTCTTGATACATCTTCGTGCTCCCGGGGTGGATGGAGAGGAGAGAATTGTGAGCCTCGTTCATGATCACTTTACGGAGGTCACCTTTGGGCACGACAATACGATCCTCGAAGAAGAGAGTATCCTTGTCATCAAGGCGGTAGCACTTGTACTTGGGTTGACTCTTGGCAATCCCAATCTTCACCTTTTTCACCATAGCATCAAGAAGCTGGGCTTGGCGAATCTGGTCTTCCAAGGTAGGAGAGACTTGAAGGTTGGCAAGGAAACCTTGAGGAACAACTTGCAGATTAAGTTTGCGGAAAGCTTCACAAAGCTCGGGTTGATAAGGCTTGAGAATCAGACTGTTACAGTAAGCCTTTCTGCTCAATGCGTCAGCAATCACATTGGCCTTGCCTGGAGTATACTCGATACTTGGATTATACTCTTGAATCATTTTGACCCATCGAGTTTGCCTGAGGTTGAGATTAGGCTGAGTGAAGATGTACTTGAGACTCTTGTGGTCAATGAAAATGTCCACTTTTCTTCCCAATAGGAGATGTCTCCAAGTCAAAAGAGCATGCACAACTGCCGCCAACTCGAGATCATGAGTGGGGTAGTTCTTCTCATTGGGCTTCAACTAGCGGGAGGTATAAGCAACAACTTTCTTCTCTTGCATCAACACTGCGCTAAGACCTTGGAGAGAGGCATCACAAAAGACCTCGTACGACTTGGATTCATCAGGCGGAGTCAAAACTGGAGCAGAGATCAATTTCTCTTTCAAAGTGTTGAAAGCAATGTCACACTCCAGAGACCAAACGTACTTGACGTGCTTCTGGAGAAGATTTGAGAGAGGCTTCGCGATCTTAGAAAAGTTCTCAACGAATCTTCGGCAGTAGCTTGCGAGACCGAGGAAGCTACGGAGTTGCTTCATGTTCTGAGGAGGTTCCCAATTCACAATTGCAGACACCTTCTCAGGATTCACCGCAATGCCCTTGGCAGAGATGATATGACCAAGATAAAGAACCTCATCGAGCCAAAATTCTCACTTGGAGAACTTGGCGTAGAACTGGTGTTCCCTCAACTTATCGAGTACCAAACGCAAGTGCTTGGCATGATCTTCCTTGTTCTTCGAGAAAACCAGAATGTCGTCGAGATAGACCAAAACGAAGTCATTGGTGTAGGTGTTGAAGATGAAGTTCATCATGCGAGAGAACGTCAGAGGAGCGTTGACGAGGCCAAAAGACATGACAGTGTATTCGTATGAACCATAGCTTGTCCTGAAAGCCGTCTTGGGAATATCTTGCTCACGGATTTGAATCTGATGATAACCCATACGGAGATCAAGCTTGGAGAATACTTTGGCACTTTTGAGTTGTTCGAACAGCTCGTTGATGTTGGGAAGTGGATATTTGTTCTTGATGGTCTTCTTGTTCAATGGACGGTAATCAACACAAAGTCGGTCCGTTCCATCCTTCTTCTTCACAAAAAGAACACCACAACCCCACGGAGAAGAACTAGGCCGGATGAGACCCATTCTTTCTTGAATATCGAGTTGCTTCTTCAGCTCCTTCAACTCTTCAGGTCCGAGCTTGTAAGGACGCTTACACACAGGTTCCGTGCCGGGCTCAAGATCAATAACGAATTCAACTGGCCGGTGCGGAGGCATTCCTGGAAGCTCTTCTGGAAAAACGTCTTGATATTCGCAAACGACTGGAATCTGCGAGATACCATCCAGTTCACCCTTCTCATTCAGAGAAAACAGACGGATAGTATCATCATGAGCGACAAAGACAATTACATCCTCAGACGAATGAGTCAATTGAATCTGCCTGGCTGCACAACCAAGCTGAGCCTTGTGCTTAGAAAGCCAATCCATTCCGAGAATAAGATCAATATCCGAGTCACCAAGAACCATTGGAGAAGCCAGAAACTTGTAGTCACCCAAGGTGATAGTAACATCCGGAGCAATGGAGTTAGCATGCATGCGCCTACCGGGAGAGACAACTGCTAATGGACTAGGCAAAAATTGCAAAGCCAAACCATGCTTAGATGAAAACGGTCTCGAGATGAAACAATGCGATGCACCCGTGTCAAAAAGAACTTTTGCAGGAATATCGTTAACTGGAAGGTTACCCATGATCACATCTGATGAATCCTCTACCTGAGCTGCATTCATCAAGTTGACCTTGGCGTGCTTGGGGTTATGCTTGACCACAGCTGTACTTGCCGATCTCATAGGAGGAGGAGGAGGAAGATGCCTCTGGTTGAAACACTTGTTGGCATAGTGACCCTTCTGTTGGCACTTGTTGCACGTGACCTCTGAAAGCGGACGGTGATACAGAGCACTCGATCTTGGAGCTTGAGACGAAGTCTTGTTCTGAAAGCCAGGGTTGGGTGGGTGGGAAAATCCACTGCCACCTTTGCTCTTCTGCTGATACGGCTGACGGAACGGAGGAGGAGGAAGCCAATACTTCTACTGCTTGGCCACTTGAGTAGAGGAAGAAGGAGTAACATCTCTGACTCGCTTCTTGGAAACATCACACCTCAGTTGAGCGGCCTCTTGCTTCAATGCCATGTTGTAGAACTCATCGTACCTCAAGGGCTCAAAGAGAACAAGAGCGAGCTGGATTTCTTCTCTGAGACCACCCCTGAACTGGTATATCATGCTCTTCTCATCAGGTACGTCCTGCTTGGCAAAACGGGTGAGCTTCTGAAACAACTTGTTGTAGTCATAGACAGACAAAGAGCCTTGCTTCAGGTTGCGGAATTCCTCACGCTTGCTTTCAACCATGCTCTGAGGAATATGATGAGCTCTGAAATCTTGACGGAATTCATCCCAGGTAATTACACGTCCACCTCTGGAATCCTTGTACTACTGGAACCATTCTGCAGCTTGATCTTTGAGTTGGAAGGAAGCGAACTTGACGAAGTCCTCAGGCCTGACGTTACTGCACTCGAAATGCTTGCACAGATCCACAAGACAATCGTCAGCATCGGTTGCCTCAACACAATTGCTGAAAGTCTTTGGCCCGTTAGCAAGGAACTGGTTGAGTGTAGCAAAGTGATTCTGATTGTTGCCTTGGTTCCCTTGGTTGCCTTGATTGCGCTCTTGAAGAATTTGCATGATCAACTGTGTGTTTGCATTGGTTGCGGCCATCACAGCTTGCCATGCCTCCGGAGGAGGTGGAGGTGGTGGCGGATCAGGATTCGGAGTCGTGCGTGTTGGAGGAGCCATCCTGAAGAGGTTGACATCCATTAGCACAATGATAGACAAATATTGAAGCTGAATCCAACGGAATGAAAATTGCAACATATAGTCTTCACATCCGAACAAAATGAACGAATGCATTCCTCTTGATATGGTCACATATCCATAAATTGAGAAGCCACTTAGAATTAAGGTAGAGAAATAAATCAACAAGGTATGGATCAAGAACGAATAATCGGTAAGAAATCCCAATCTCAAACCAATATCCGTGGAAGAAGAACTAGAGCTACTAGAATTCCCACCTATGAAACTCCCAAACCTTTCCGGTTATGCAATCAGGTGTTGGGGATACAGGGGAAGCATAATATCTCACCCAAATCTAGCAAATCCTACATCTAGTTGTATCCATCCTTCAACACATAACCGAGAAAAACTTCGGAAACCATCTACCTCAACCTTCGAAAAGCATCCGTTATACAAGTTATGGCGATACTCCCGAACTCCCGCCCCAGTACTGGGTGGCGTCGAGGTTATCTCACCAACGAACTGCATAAAAGAGATTTTCGATGTTGGCGTACTAAACTCAGGTATTCCAGAACTGCAACGATAAAATTATTACGACAACACCTCAGAGTTCAACTCCCCGGGACACTTCCACAAAACCCCTGACAGGAGGCACCAAGACAATGTTCTCATCATAAAACCATCGGAACGATTCCAAGATACCCGCGTGATCCTAAATTTTTTTTCATGAAATTTGAGAAGAGAAGAGTCAAAACTCTACGTCAGGATGCCTTACCAGAGCGATGAGGAGACTGGGAAGTAAAAAGAATTCCTAAACTCTCCGATATATAATTCCTAAATGACTCAAAACATTTTTCTAGACACAACTCGGCTGCTAAAAACGATCAAGCAATGGGGCTCCTAAGGTCGGGGAAGGCTCTGATACCAACTTGTAACACCCTCGATGTGACTATATCTCCCACGTGTCGAGGCACGACTTAGAGGCATAATCAAATTGCTCCGGTGGTGCGGTGGAGCTGGGCGGCTCGGGCGGCGGAGTTGGAGGAGAGGGCGGCGCGGGCGGCGGCGCCCGGGAGCCGGGCCGGGAGGGCCGGCCATGGGCCTAACGGGCCCGCGCGGTCGGCGGCATTGTGGGGACCGGCCCAGGGACAGGTGTCACGTGGAGATTGGCCGAGGGGGAGCGGGGCGAACACGTCCGGCCGTCCGGATTTCGTCCGGCGGCGGCGGGTGGAGTTTTTCTAGGGTTTCGTCCGTGATTTCGAATGGGGGGTCTTTATATAGGCATAGAGGGAGCTAGGAGAGTCCAAATGAGGTGCGGTTTTCGGCCACGCGATCGTGATCGAACGCTCTAGATGATGGAGAGGGTTTTGGTGGGTTTTGGGCCAAAAAGGAGGGGTGTTGGGCTGCAACACACACGAGGCCTTCTCGGTCCCTCGGTTAACCGCTGGAGCATCAAACGAAGTCCAAATGATACGAAACTTGACAGGCGGTCTAACGGTAGTAAACCAAGGCCACTTGGCAAGTCTCGGTCCAATCCGGAAATGTTTAATCCCCACACACGAAAGAAAAGTAGAAAAGACCACCAGAGGAGAACGAAGCGCCGGAATGCAAAACGGACAACGGGGAAAATGCTCGAATGCATGAGACGAACACGTATGCAAATGCAATGCACATGATGATATGATATGAGATGCATGCCAACGACAACAACACACGGAGACACAAACTCGAACCCGAGAAAATAAAATAACTTAACGCCAGAAATGGCAAGAGTTGGAGTACAAATTGGCTAAGTTACGTCCGGGGTGTTACACAATCCCTCGAATAGGTGGTAATCCCGGTGGCACGTCTTGTGGAAAGACGTCAGCGAACTCCTGCAAAATGTTAGTGACAGCAGGAGGCAAAGAGGAAGGCACGTCCTCGATTGAAAATAATGCCTCTTTGCACACAAAAGCATAGCAAACAGATTTGCTAAAATCTAGATCATCAATATCAGATTTGGTGGCAAGTAAACATGCACTTTTCAATTTAATTTCAGAAGCAACACTAGATTGTTTATTATTATTAGGCTGCATTTGTTGCTCAAATTCTTTTGCCACAATCTGATTTTCACTCTTATTTTTCTCCTATTTTGCTTTATTAGCTCTATTAATATCATCTTTCAAAATGGAATCAGGAGTCATAGGAAGCAAAGTAATATTTTTATCCTTATGAACAAGAGTATATTGATTGTTTCTACCATGGTGTACAGAATTTTTCTCAAATTGCCATGGTCTACCAAGTAATAAGGAACATGCTTGCATAGGTACCACATCACAATCAACATAATCAGCATATGTAGAGATACTAAAATGCACACGAACAATACATGTTACCTTAACCTTGCCGCTATTGTTGAACCATTGGATGTAGTAAGGATGTGGATGTGGTCTTGTGGTGAGAGATAGCTTCTCCACCATCTCCATGCTAGCCAAGTTATTGCAGCTCCCTCCATCTATGATGACGCGAACAGAACGTTCCTTCACAACTCCCTTTGTATGGAACAAATTATGCCTCTGATTTTTGCTCAGCTTGTGTAACCTGCACACTCAAAACACGTTGAGCAACTAAATATTCATACCTGTCAGCATCTTCAGCAGCCATGTATTGCATCTCATGATCAGAATCATCTCCACCGTGTTCTTCACGTGTAATAAGAGCCAAAGTCTCCTCATCATAGTCACTAGCGGACTCATACCCACCATCCTCAGTAGCAATCATCACACGCTGAGATTGGCATTCTCTCGCAAAATGTCCTCTTCCCTTACAACAACGACAAATAATATCACTTGTGTGCCCTGTTGATGCCATGGAAGAAGAAGAGCTCTGCGCAGGTCCAGCAGGTGTGCTCTTGGCAGATAGTGGTGGTTGTTCCTGCTTTCTTGTATCATGGCTGGAGGTGGCACCTGATGGAGGTGCTGGTGGAGTGGAAGTAGAGGATGCACGTGGTGTCCATGATGAAGATCGACCTGCAGAAAAGTTAGTTCGCGCCAATGCCTGTCGATCCTGCACTTCACATTCAGCTTTACAAGCAAGATGGAATAAACGAGTGATATTATTATACTCCTTATGCTCTAGGATGGTCTGAATCTCTCTATTTCATCCACCCATAAAATGTGCAAGCATAGCTTCATTCTCCTCAACAATACCACATCTAATCATGCCAGTTTGTAATTCTTGATAATATTCTTCTATAGAATTTTTTCCTTGTCTTAAATGCTGCAATTTTTGAAGTAATTCACATTGATAATATGGTGGAACCCAACGAGTACGCGTAGCAGTTTTCAAAGCAGCCCAAGTAGCAGGAATAGGATATAATCTACAATGCTCAGACCACCAAACACATGCAAAACTAGTGAATGCACAAACAGCAGCAGGAACACGTCTCTCCTCGGGATATTGTAAACATGTAAATCGTTGTTCAGTTTCTAACTCCCAAGTAAGATATATATCAGGAACATATCTACCCTCAAATGGTGGAATATTCAATTTTAGTTTAGGGAGATGGTCATGATCTCGTACCTGAGGGTGAGCCCTAGCATTGCCATTATTTGCATGTGGACGACCTGGTGGTTGTTGTGCTGGTGGTGGCACGTAGTTCTGATTTTGATCAACCTCATCCTCGTAATCGCCGGCAAAATCATCCTCCTCCGCATCAGCAGCAGGAGCCACAGAAGTATCAACAGCAGCACCAACAGTTTGGCCAGGTGCAATAGGGAGACGGCTCGCTCGGCGGAGGGCTGTTTCACGATGTGTAGGTAGTCGTTGTTGTTGTTGTTGTTGTAGAGGTGCGTTAGGTGCAGCCGGTGGTGGTGGTGGAAGACGCACGAGCAATTCATTAAACCTGTTATCGAGCTTTGTTTCGAACATCTTCTCCATGCCATCTATCTTCTCCATGGCCTCTTCAAATCTGTTTAGCACATATTGCACCTGTCCACTCATCATTTGCTGAAATTTATCATGCAACTCCTTATTCGTCTTGTTCTCCCAGTCAGTCTCGTCGGCTTGTGATCCTGCCATGGTTAGCAATAATAGAAACACACAAGAATATGATCCTACAGAATACTAACAAGAGGTGGTGGTGGTGTCACAAATCCGTCAAGCCAATCTCAAATTCTTACTAGTTCTTACCCAGCAGCAGGCGGTGATCGGCAACCGTCGTAGTCAAAACTCTCAAAGCTTGGATAGAGCGATTACCAGGGAGAGTCAAACGCACGACGTAGATGTATGTGGAGCTGGGAAGGCTTATAATATGGTAGCAAAAAGGGTCAGCAATAATCAATTCAGAGATGCAAAGTTGAAAAAACGCTCAACGACGGTACTGTGCTGGTCCTAGGCTAGACCGTGCTAGAGACGCGAGCCTAGAACATTAACAAAATCACGGCGCTGCATGTAAACAATGGAGGAGCACACTCTGAATTTTTTTTTCTCTTCTTTTTTCACCTTTTTTGCACTTTCTTCCTCTTTTTTTGCTCCGCAACAAATTTTTTTCGAAAAAGTCTACAAATGGTCTAAAACATGCATAGCCAGAATTTTCCAGACTTAGTTTTTTTTTGAGTTTGGAACTATTTTTCTTCTGCGGGTAGCACGGAATCTTAGGAGTCCTACTCTCTCACGACTCGGAGTATGGCGTGATCTAGAACTCGAAAACAAAGCAACAAATACTGGACACGAACTAGGACTGGTGGCGGAGATGAATCTAGTGGAACTCGGACTGTGGTGGTATATCTGGACTCGGATTGGTGGTGGTATATGGCGATGGTATATGTGGACTCGGATTGGTGGTTGTATATGGCAGCGGCGATGTATATGGTGGGGTGGTGGTATATGGTAATGATGATGACGATGGTGCGGCGGCGGCGTGACAACCTGTGAACAGAACTCGAAACTCTAAAGGACTAGACGCTAAGACCAGCAAGTTGACACGACGATGCAATCGCAAATTCAACAAAGCAAATACAGAAAAGATTATGCAAAGGCTCAGATTGGTTCGGATAGGACGAACTAACCCTAATTTTTTTGGCTTTTTCGTGGACTGTAGGTATGAAGAACAGACTCGATCTAATCTATGAAAAACTGTAAAATCTCACCGAGCAACCTGAAAATCTGATACCACTTGATAGAGGCAAAGGTGTCCCAATGTTTCGATGAGATGGTGGCTATCATTTTCTGTGGGAGTCGACCTTGACGATCCGACTACGAACGTGCGAGACGTCGCGCCTTAGCAATCGCTAAACCAACTTCCGAGGGTTATTGACCATGCCGGAGCACGATCAACCTGACCACGAGGGTCTGTTTCCTGCGAGCAAACGAAGAACAAGCAAGAAACTGAGATTGCAATCTGGATATTGCGAATATAAGATGAAAGCTTTATTGATCAAGGTGGGGTTCTGTGACGTCTTGGTCTGGTCGTTGGACACAAACGAAGTACGGGAAGTTGCAGCTATGGCGAACTTTTAATCTAAACAAAACCCAAAGCCTAAACGATGCCCTAAGGGCTGTATATATGGAGGAGAGAGGGGGAATTTCGTGGCCCTTGGAGGAGGGGTCCGAAACCAACCCTAACTCTTGTTTCCCCACACATACGGACTCTAAAAATAGCCTATACTTAAGTACTTCGAAAATACATGGGCCTGGCCCAATAATAAGGTGGACGCAGCACCTAAAATAGCTTCTGGACGAAATTTATGAAGTGGCATCTTGTATATTTCGTCCCATGCTTCATGCACTCATTATGGTGGCTTCAGAGTCCTGGAATCATCACTTGTAACTCCGTTCTTGTTCCCCTTGCGCATGCCATCATCTCCATGCTTGAACTTGCTCCAGGTTCATCTTTCTTGTCCAAGCTAGGCGCTTCATTTGTAAGCAAAACAAATGTATCCAATTTAGGCAGCATCATATTCTCATGAATAGTACAATCGTTACCAAGAAACAAAAGTACCTGATAATTCAATTGGCGTGCGCGAGCTCTAGTAATCAGTCCAGTGTGTATAGCAGCAGGGGCTATGGGTGTAACAATGGTATTGATGTCCTCATCATCCTCCCCTTCTTGAAATGAAGTCGTCCTCGACGAAAGTTCATCGTCCTCACCCAAATAAGGCTTCAAATCTGCAATGTTAAAAGTGGGACTAACCCCAAAATCTGCAGGCAGCTCAAGTTTATATGCATTATCATTTATTTTCTCAAACACCTTAAAAGGACCATCAGCATGTGGCATTAGCTTTGATTTGCGCAAATTAGGAAATCTATCCTTACGCAAATGTAACCAAACAAGATCTCCAGGTGCAAACACAACATGTTTTCTACCCTTATCTCTAGCAAGTTTATATTTAGCATTCATACGCTCAATGTTTTCCTTAGTTAACTCATGCATTTTTAAAATAAATTCAGCACGTTCTTTAGCATCAAAATTAACCTTCTCTGAAGATGGAAGAGGCAACAAATCAATAGGTGCACGAGGTAGGAAACCATACACAATTTCAAAAGGGCACATCTTAGTAGTAGAATGCAATGAACGATTATAAGAAAATTCAATATGAGGCAAGCATTCTTCCCACATTTTCTTGTTATTCTTTAAAACAGCCCTAAGCATAGTAGACAATGTTCTATTGACTACTTCAGTTTGTCCATCAGTTTGGGGGTGACAAGTAGTACTAAAAAGCAGCTTAGTCCCCAACTTAGCCCATAAACATCTCCAAAAGTGGCTAAGAAATTTAGTATCACGATCTGAAACAATAGTATTTGGCACACCATGTAAGCGAATAATTTCACGAAAGAACAAATCAGCAACATTAACAACATCATCGCTTTTATGACATGGTATAAAGTGTGCCATTTTCGAGAACCTATCCACGAGAACAAATATGCTATCCCTCCCCTTCTTTGTTCGAGGTAAACCTAAAACAAAGTCCATAGATATATCCTCCCAAGGAATACTAGGTACAGGCAAAGGCATATATAAACCATGAGGATTGAGTCGTGACTTAGCTCTTTGACATGTAGTGCAGTGAGCAACAAAACGCTCAACATCCGGTCTCATCTTTGGCCAAAAGAAATGTGTAGCAAGTATATCCTCCGTCTTCTTGACGCCAAAGTGTCCCATTAATCCTCCTCCATGCGCCTCCTACAACAACAAAAGACGAACGGAGCTAGCTGGAATGCATAGCTTGTTAGCACGAAACACAAATCCATCGTTAAAAACGAACTTGTTCCAAGTTCTCCCTTCCTTACAATTCTGCAATACATCTTTAAATTCAGCATCATGAACATATTGATCTTTGATGGTCTCCAAACCAAATATTTTAAAGTCAAGTTGTCAAAGCATAGTATAACGACGAGACAAGGCATCAGAAATAGCATTTTCTTTACCCTTCTTGTGTTTAATGACATAAGGGAAAGTCTCAATGAATTCAACCCATTTAGCATGTCTACGGTTCAGTTTTGCTTGACTTTTAATGTGTTTCAAAGATTCATGATCAGAATGTATAACAAATTCCTTGGGCCATAAATAATGTTGCCATGTTTCTAAGGTCCGAACAAGAGCATATAATTCTTTATCATAAGTAGAATAGTTCAGACTAGGCCCACTCAATTTTTCAGAAAAGTATGCAACAGGTTTTCCATCTTGTAATAACACACCTCCTAATCCAATTCCACTAGCATCACATTCAAGCTCAAAAGTCTTATTGAAATTAGGAAGTTGGAGTAAAGGAGCATGTGTCAACTTATCTTTCAATACCGTGAAGGCTTCTTCCTGTGCGGTACCCCAAACAAAAGGCACATCCTTCTTTGTAAGCTCGTTGAGAGGTGCAGCAATGTTGCTGAAATCTCTCACAAAACACCAATAGAAACAAGCGAGGCCAAGGAAACTCCTCACTTGTGTGACGGTTTTGGGTTGTGGCCAACTCTCAATTGCTTCAATCTTGGCTTTATCAACTTCAATTCCCTGTGGAGTAACAACATAGCCAAGAAAAGATACTCGGTCGGTGCAAAAGGTGCACTTTCCAAGGTTACCAAACAAACGTGCATCACGTAGAGCAATAAAAACAGCACGTAAATGTTCCAAATGTTCCTCCAAAGATTTGCTATAAATCAATATGTCATCAAAGTAAACTACCACAAATCGTCCAATGAAAGCACGTAAAACTTCGTTCATTAACCTCATGAAAGTACTAGGTGCATTAGTTAACCCAAAAGGCATGACTAACCACTCATATAATCCAAACTTAGTTTTAAATGCTGTTTTCCATTCATCTCCCAATTTCATACGAATTTGATGGTATCCACTACGCAAATCAACTTTGGAGAATATTGTAGAGCCACTCAATTCATCAAGCATTTCATCTAGCCTAGGAATAGGATGACGATAATGAATAGTAATATTATTAATGCCTCTACAATCACGCACATACGTGACGTACCATCCTTTTTCGGCACTAAAATGATAAGAACAGCACAAGGACTAAGGGATTCGCGTATATAACCTTTGTCAAGCAGTTCTTGTACTTGACGCATAATCTCCTTCGTCTCCTCTCGATTGGTACGGTATGGTGCACGGTTGGGTAATGATGCACCGGGAATTAAGTCAATTTGATGCTCAATCCCTCGAATAGGTGCTAATCCCGGTGGCACGTCTTGTGGAAAGACGTCAGCGAACTCCTGCAAAATGTTAGTGACAGCAGGAGGCAAAGAGGAAGGCACGTCCTCGAATGAAAATAATGCCTCTTTGCACACAAAAGCATAGCAAACAGATTTGCTAAAATCTAGATCATCAATATCAGATTTGGTGGCAAGTAAACATGCACTTTTCAATTTAATTTTAGAAGCAACACTAGATTGTTTATTATTATTAGGCTGCATTTGTTGCTCAAATTCTTTTTCCACAATCTGATTTTCACTCTTATTTTTCTCCTGTTTTGCTTTATTAGCTCTATTAATATAATCTTTCAAAATGGAATCAGGAGTCATAGGAAGCAAAGTAATATTTTTATCCTTATGAACAAGAGTATACTGATTGTTTCTACCATGGTGTACAGAATTTTTATCAAATTGCCATGGTCTAACAAGTAATAAGGAACATGCTTGCATAGGTACCACATCACAATCAACATAATCAGCATATGTAGAGATACTAAAATGCACACGAACAGTACGTGTTACCTTAACCTTGCCGCTGTTGTTAAACCATTGGATGTAGTAAGGATGTGGATGTGGTCTTGTGGTGAGAGATAGCTTCTCCACCATCTCCATGCTAGCCAAGTTATTACAGCTCCCTCCATCTATGATGACGCGAACAGAACGTTCCTTCACAACTCCCTTTGTATGGAACAAATTATGCCTCTTATTTTTCTCAGCTTGTGTAACCTGCACACTCAAAACACGTTGAGCAACTAAACATTCATACCTGTCAGCATCTTCAGCAGCCATGTATTGCGTCTCATGATCAGAATCAACTCCACCGTGTTCTTCACGTGTAATAAGAGCCAAAGTCTCCTCATCATAGTCACTACCGGACTCATACCCACCATCCTCAGTAGCAATCATCACACGCTGAGATTGGCATTCTCTCGCAAAATGTCCTCTTCCCTTACAACGACGACAAATAATATCACTTGTGTGCCATGTTGATGCCATGGAAGAAGAAGAGCTCTGCGCAGGTCCAGCAGGTGTGCTCTTGGCAGATAGTGGTGGTTGTGCCTGCTTTCTTGTATCACGGCTGGAGGTGGCACCTGATGGAGGTGCTGGTGGAGTGGAAGTAGAAGATGCACGTGGTGTCCATGATGAAGATCGACCTGCAGAAAAGTTAGTTCGCGCCAATGCCTGTCGATCCTGCACTTCACGTTCAGCTTTACAAGCAAGATGGAATAAACGAGTGATATTATACTCATTATACTCTAGGATGGTCTGGATCTCTCTATTTAATCCACCCATAAAACGTGCAAGCATAGCTTCATTCTCCTCAACAATACCACATCTAATCAGGCCAGTTTGTAATTCCTGATAAAATTGTTCTACAGAATTTTTTCCTTGTCTTAAACGCTGCAATTTTTGAAGTAATTCACGTTGATAATATGGTGGAACCCAACGAGTACGCATAGCAGTTTTCAAAGCAGCCCAAGTAGCAGGAATAGGATATAATCTACAATGCTCAGACCACCAAACACATGCAAAACTAGTGAATGCACAAACAGCAGCAGGAACACGTCTCTCCTCGGGATATTGTAAACATGTAAATCGTTGTTCAGTTTCTTACTCCCAAGTAAGATATATATCAGGAACATATCTACCCTCAAATGGTGGAATATTCAATTTTAGTTTAGGGAGATGGTCATGATCTCGTACCTGAGGGTGAGCCCTAGCATTGCCATTATTTGCATGTGGACGACCTGGTGGTTGTTATGCTAGTGGTGGCACGTAGTTCTGATTTTGATCAACCTCATCCTCGTAATCGCCGGCAAAATCATCCTCCTCCGCATCAGCAGCAGGAGACACAGAAGTATCAACAGCAGCACCAACAGTTTGGCCAGGTGCAAGAGGGAGACGGCTCGCTCGGCGGAGGGCTGTTTCACGATGTGTAGGTAGTCGTTGTTGTTGTTGTTGTAGAGGTGCGTTAGGTGCAGCCAGTGGTGGTGGTGGAAGACGCGCGAGCAATTCATTAAACCTATTATCGAGCTTTGTTTCGAACGTCTTCTCCATGCCATCTATCTTCTCCATGGCCTCTTCAAATCTGTTTAGCACATCTTGCACCTGTCCACTCATCATTTGCTGAAATTTATCATGCAACTCCTTATTCGTCTTGTTCTCCCAGTCAGTCTCGTCGGCTTGTGATCCTGCCATGGTTAGCAAAAATAAAAGCACACAAGAATATGATCCTACAGAATACTAACAAGAGGTGGTGGTGGTGTCACAAATCCGTCAAGCCAATCTCAAATTCTTACCAGTTCTTACCCAGCAGCAGGCGGTGATCGGCAACCGTCGTAGTCAAAACTCTCAAAGCTTGGATAGAGCGATTACCAGGGAGAGTCAAACGCACGACGTAGATGTATGTGGAGTTGGGAAGGCTTATAATATGGTAGCAAAAAGGGTCAGCAATAATCAATTCAGAGATGCAAAGTTGAAAAAACGCTCAACGACGGTACTGTGCTGGTCCTAGGCTAGACCGTGCTAGAGACGCGAGCCTAGAACACTAACAAAATCACGGCGCTGCACGTAAACAATGGAGGAGCACACTCTGAATTTTTTTCTCTTCTTTTTTCACTTTTTTTTCCTCTTTTTTTTGCTCTGCAACAATTTTTTTTCAAAAAAGTCTACAAATGGTCTAAAACCTGCCTAGCCAGAATTTTCCAGACTTAGTTTTTTTTTTGAGTTTGGAACTATTTTTCTTCTGCGGGTAGCACGGAATCTCAGGAGTCCTACTCTCTCACGACTCGGAGTATGGCGTGATCTAGAACTCGAAAACAAAGCAACAAATACTGGACACGAACTAGGACTGGTGGCGGAGATGAATCTGGTGGAACTCGGACTGTGGTGTTATATCTGGGCTCGGATTGGTGGTGGTATATGGCGATGGTATATCTGGACTCGGATTGGTGGTGGTATATGGCGATGGTATATGTGGACTCGGATTGGTGGTTGTATATGGCAGCGGCGATGTATATGGTGGGGTGGTGGTATATGATAATGATGATGACGATGGTGCGGCGGCGGCGTGACAACCTGTGAACAGAACTTGAAACTCTAAAGGACTAGACGCTAAGACCAGCAACTTGACACGACAATGCAACCGCAAATTCAACAAAGCAAATACAGAAAAGATTATGCAAAGACTCAGATTGGTTCGGATAGGACGAACTAACCCTAATTTTTTTGGCTTTTTCGTGGACTGTAGGTATGAAGAACAGACTCGATCTAATCTACGAAAAACTATAAAATCTCACCGAGCAACCTGAAAATATGATACCACTTGATAGAGGCAAAGGTGTCCCGATGTTTCGACGAGATGGTGGCTATCATTTTCTATGGGAGTCGACATTGACGATCCGACTACGAACGTGCGAGACGTCGCGCCTTAGCAATCACTAAACCAACTTCCGAGGGTTATTGACCACGCCGGAGCACGATCAACCTGACCACGAGGGTCTGTTTCCTGCGAGCAAACGAAGAACAAGCAAGAAATTGAGATTGCAATCTGGATATTGCGAATATAAGATGAAAGCTTTATTGATCAAGGTGGGGTTCTGTGACGTCTTGGTCTGGTCGTTGGACACAAACGAAGTACGCGAAGTTGCAGCTATGGCGAACTTTTAATCTAAACAAAACCCGAAGCCTAAACGATGCCCTAAGGGCTGTATATATGGAGGAGAGAGGGGGAATTTCGTGGCCCATGGTGGAGGGGTCCGAAACCAACCCTAACTCTTGTTTCCCCACACATACGGACTCTAAAAACAGCCTATACTTAAGTACTTCGAAAATACATGGGCCTGGCCCAATAATAAGGTGACGCAGCACCTAAAATAGCTTCTGGACGAAATTTATGAAGTGGCATCTTGTATATTTCGTCCCATGCTTCATGCACTCATTATGGTGGCTTCAGAGTCCTGGAATCATCACTTGTAACTCTGTTCTTGTTCCCCTTGCGCATGCCATCATCTCCATGCTTGAACTTGCTCTAGGTTCATATTTCTTGTCCAAGCTAGGCGCTTCATTTGTAAGCAAAACAAATGTATCCAATTTAGGCAGCATCATATTCTCATGAACATTAGAATCGTTACCAAGAAACGAAAGTACCTGATAATTCAATTGGCGTGTGCGAGCTCTAGTAATCGGTCCAGTGTGTATAGCAGTAGGGGCTGTGGGTGTAACAATGGTATTGATGTCCTCATCACCCACACTCACTTGGCGACGGTTCCAAATGCCGTCGCGGAAAGGGGTTAAAAACCGTTTGTTTAGGACCGGCGTGCACCAGTGGGCCCACAAGGGTGGGGGAGCTCCCTCCATCCTTATGGACGCGTCGTGGGTCTTCCGACTTGATCTCCAAGTCTCTGGTGTGTCTTCTAGTCCAAGAAAAATCATCATGAAGGTTTCATTCCGTTTGGACTCTGTTTGGTATTCCTTTTCGGCGAAACTCTAAAACAAGGAAAAAATAGAAACCAGCATTGGGCTCTAGGTTAATAGGTTAGTCCCACAAATAATATAAAATAGCGTATAATGCATATAAAACATCCAAAGTAGATAATATAATAGCATGGAACAATAAAAAAGTTATTGATACGTTGGAGACGTATCAAGCATCCCCATGCTTAATTCGTGCTCGTCCTCGAGTAGGTAAATGATAAAAATAGAATTTTTGATGTGGAATGCTACCTAACATATTTATCCATGTAATTTTCTTTATTGTGGCATGGAATGTTCAGATCCATAAGATTCAAAAAAAAGTTTAATATTGACATAAAAATAATAATATTTCAAGCATACTAACAAGGCAATTATGTCTTCTCAAAATAACATGGCCAAAGAAAGCCATCCCTACAAAATCATATAGTCTAGCTACGCTCCATCTTCATCACACAAAATATTCAAATCATGCACAACCCCGATGACAAGCCAAGCTATTGTTTCATACTTTTGATGTTCTCAAACTTTTTCAACTTTCACGCAATACATGAGTGTGAGCCATGGATATCGCACTATAGGTGAAATAGAATATGGTGGTTGTGGACAAGACAAAAAGAAGGAGATAGTCTCACATCAACTAGGCATATCAACGGGCTATGGAGATGCCCATAAATAGATATCAATGTGAGTGAGTAGGGATTGCCATGCAACAGGTGCACTAGAGCTATAAGTTTATGAAAGCTCAAAAAGCAAACTAAGTGGGTGTGCATCCAACTCGCTTTCTCACGAAGACCTAGGGAATTTCGAGGAAGCCCATTGTTGGAATATACAAGCCAAGTTCTATAATGAAAAATTCCCACTAGTATATGAAAGTGACAACATAGGAGACTCTCTATCATGAAGATCATGGTGCTACTTTGAAGCACAAGTGTGGTAAAAGGATAGTAGCATTGCCCCTTCTCTCTTTTCTCTCATTTTTTATTGGCCCTT